>NC_087202.1:35916437-35983937 GCF_015104395.2 Macrobrachium nipponense | reverse complement strand
CTTGAAAAAGAATTGTTATGGGAAAGCCATAGTTTGCAACAACACTCTTTGCCACCGAAGGTGATACAAACCTTAAACATTTGGCCTTTGTATGTCGGGGTTTATTCGGAAAATCATGTATTCAAATGATTTGACAAGGCAGTGACAAGGTCCATTAACGCACCAGAGGTTCGACGTCATATCACAAAACTGATAAGTTTCTTTACATCTGTGGCCAATTAGTTTGATAAAATAAGGAAGTGCAGGTCCTGATATTTTTCTTTAATGGCAGCTAGGTTTTCTTTCCCGAGATCCCTGGATCCCGGCATATTTAGCCCAGTTCTGTTTCCCGGGAATCGACTTTCACTTTCATATTTTTTGCACAATTTATATTCAATAATGCATAAGAAAAAACCGGCTAAGAGAGATTTCAAGATTCAAGAAGAGCTGCAATGAACAACAGTTCAAGTACAATCAGGTGCTCAGTTTCTTACGACATGCATCACAAAACAAAACTACATAACATCCTTTTAATTAATTAGGTAATTCAATATATAATACAATTTATTTGTTTGTTTGTTTGTATGGTGCTTTTACGTTGCATGGAACCAGTGCTTATTCAGCAACGGGACCAACGGCTTTACGTGACTTCCGAACCACGTCGAGAGTGAACTTCTATCACCAGAAATACACATCTCTCACTCCTCAATGGAATGGCCGAGAATCGAATCCACGACCACCGAGGTGGGACGCTAATACCATACCAACCACGCCGCTGAGGCGCTTAAGTAATACAATTTAGAATTTTTTCTCATTTAGAAAATATGTTCTTATTACATCTGGTACGTTTTCGGTCCTTTGATAGTGTGTGTGTGAGAGAGAGAGAGAGAGAGAGAGAGAGAGAGAGAGAGAGAGAGAGAGGACGTATGTGTGTGTGTGTGTGTGAGAGAGAGAGAGAGAGAGAGAGAGAGAGAGAGAGAGAGAGAGGACGTATAATTTAATTTATATTGAATGAACCGAATGAGCAGAATTCTCCATTTTCAAAGAAGCTTATATGTTCCCTATTCAGAAGAATAAATGAAAAAAGTACAGTTCTTGTACGCCTTATGAGATATTTGCATTATGGGAAACTGAGTGATAACTATACTGGTGCCGAACGACTAACAAATTCACTAGAATCAAAGCACCGACACCACCGAAGAGGAAGTCCCAGCTGTACAGTCATCTCCAAGTCAGATGCCTTTAGACGCAAATATGACACTATCCGACAAACTTCAGGCAGCAATAGAACAGGCTCAAGGTACGAATGGAAGGAAATTTGGTTTCTGACATACTGGGAAAGAAATAGGTTTATCTGAGGCAACGGGAGAGAGGACACATAATTTGGAGAAGATATTTTAGGCCTTCCACTCTGTGCCGCCAACTTCAATTGAAGCTGAAAAAGCTTCCTCAGCTGCTGGAGTTTTCATTGCCAAACTAAGAACAAGGCTGACAGATAAAAATATTGACTGCTTATGCTTCCTGGAAAGTGATTTCGTGAACAACAAAGCCTGAATTCACAAAAGGATAAGATAATCGTAAGGCCTATCGTAGGGATAAAGAACTTCTACCTACTATTCCCTATGAACCATGATGAGCTTAACTGGACTTAGGATCCTCTTAACCTTTCATGGTATTTGTTATGATGCCTAATCCCGGAAAATCCCTGGACTTCTCGGAAAGGATCAAACTTGTCCCGAAATCCCCGGATACTGAAAACCTAAAACAAGAAACCCTATTGGCAGCAGCATCTAGAGATTCTTCAGTTATTGAAATGAGATTATGGAATGTATATCCTGATGCATATGTAAGAGGAGATGCTATTATAATGTAACAAATCATCAAATTTAAGAATATGAAGGTTGTACTAATTTGCAATAAATTTGTACTTTTTATGCTTTTGACAATATGAAAATGTAACAATTACAGTTGCATCAGTAATATAATGTGATTGCCATATTAATTTATAGAAGTGATCTGATGTGGATACTCCACTACGAGATGCCAGTCAGCATTGGGTTTTTAAGATTTTAGTTAACGGTGCTTCAGTATTGGTATTCAGACAATACCTTGCTTATGTTCAAATTCAGCGAGCTGAAGATTAAGACGTTTCCGTATAACGTCAACAGTTTTTAAGTTTTCAGCAATAAAGGGGATAGGTCCCCATACAATACATAAGGATTCTATGTTCACTGCTTCCTTAGCGGTAATGTGGAAATGAAAAACATTCAAATCCTAATATGAGACGTAGGTAATAAAAAAATAAAATGGGACCACACAAAATGATTAGGTCCTTGATAAAGCAAGTCTTTTGTAGAAAGAAAAAAAAACTCGAGTTCTTCATATGCTGGTTTATAATTAAAGTTCTTTGGTTTGTAAGCATCCCCATGCGATCTGATATACTTAAGAATCGAAGGAATTAAATCTACAACGAAATAAAAACCATAGCAAGTGAACCAGAATTGCTAATATGGTCGTTTTCGTCCTAAATAAACATGTTCAATACTCATTGGTAATAAATCTTAGCAAAACTTGGTGTTTTTGAAAGTTTTTTCCCTGATCTGTCGGCTTGGTTCTTGCAACAGAATGTCCAATTGCTTTGTGGATAAGTGAAAAAGAACTATGTTAGTTTTTCATTCTTTGAGGCATACTACCTCCCGTGTTATCTACAAATTAACGACATCCCTATACCACTGATTGAAAAGTTTCATTGGTGTTTTAAGTTTGATTACATAATAATATTTACAATAACTAGTTGGATGTTTTTTTTTTTAGAATGTAAATGTTACCTTCTAGCAATATGGGAAATTTTCAAAACCTTACGTAAAATACTCGTTACAGCGGAAACCCCACCGATTTTCTATCTCCTATAAATATACCTTCTGAAATTCCACATCCATTTGTTCTACCTTGCTTCTGTCCGCGAAAGCCATTTTTATCCCAAAGAGACAATGCCACAACTCTCATTCCAAAAGTTACAAGTGTATGATCTCTCAGAAGTTATCGTTGATTGAAAGAAATGAATAGGGCCCTGGCACCACATCTGAATCAACAGGCAACGAACGAGAGAGAGAGAGAGAGAGAGAGAGAGAGAGAGAGAGAGAGAGAGAGAGAGACATCAATACAACCTTAAGGGGAATATACCTACAAGGTTAATTTCTTACTCCTCTCTTGGGTACCGTAGATATACAGGATACTCTATGGCCAAAATCTTTCCATTTACATCCTATAAAATATTATTATTATTATTTGCCTCTGTGATTTTTACACTATTGACACGTGTAGTCCTTTATGTTATGTAAATGCAAAGCAAAACAGTGCCTTAACGTTAAATAAATGCTTTCCATTAGCCCGAAATTCTTTATTTGTGCACCCAAATAGATCATCCATCCTGATTAGTACTATAATCAAAGTGCTGGCTGGATGCCAGCTTCATAAACCCAATAGGTTGGCTGCCATTATAATGTATACGGCGTACAGACAAATGTAATCTACATACGGTGCAATGACAAACGCAATCCCAGTGCTCTTATCAGCGGAACAAACACGCTGAACTAGTAATAAAATCAATTCTCTATAATGATTCTCCATTACATAACTCGAACTACTCGTTTATGCGATAACAGCCTGGACAGCAAGGGACATTGTGTCACAGAGAATGGGTCTATTACTGTTACAACTGGGATGCAAATTGCTATCTCCTGTCAACACTATTACAACTGCCTCCCCATAGGCGTGTGTCATCCAGACCTCCCCAAAGGCAGTTTAATAGCAATACTGCAATGCTCATATCCATACAGGTGATAGAGCTATGCAAAAATTACGAAGAATGTTTATATTAATTATTATAAAAAAATTATTTATTATCCAGTACCACTTCCACCATTGTGAATCCAGGTTCCTTGTTCCACTGAGGCTGTGTCGAGAAACGGTATAAAGATGACTGGAGAAGTTTACTGAAGACTGCAAATGAAACGCTTCCAACTGGCACAACTTGAAACAACTGTAATAACCGCCTCTGCTATTTGGGCAGAGTTTACAGGTTCCACACCGAACCTCTTATATTACACTTTTGGAGAGGGTCCACCGTCTGATATTCATAAACCAGCTTAATGGCAACCAACCAGCTTGTATGATAAAAATGAGAAATCAGGAGTACAATATGCACACGTCTATTGTATTCTGCAGTAATGAGACTTTTCCCCTCAGAGGTATTCAATAAAGAACAAGGCAGAAACTGCCACATTTCACCCAATAAATACTGAATCTAGGGTGAATCCACAGCCCCAAAGATGCTTCAGTTACTTGTAAACTAGTTCCATACGCAGCTTGTTCAACCTTTAGCTGCTCACCATTAACCTCAATTCAATCTCAAACCTCCTGGGTATGAAAATGATTTGAGACGTTTACGCACGACGACCTTCCGACGATGCCTTCCTTTCTTCCCCTCCACGAGTGAGTCAATGACAACTGAACAAACAAACCTGGAGATAGAACTGAGCGGGACAAAGGTACTAGAACTGTCCTCCTGGAGTCATAGCAGATAACCCAAAGGGGTAGCGGTAGAGGGCTGGGAATGAGAATTTAGTGGAGGTGGGAACTGAACTAGAAGAATGCGACCTTCAGCAAACAGAGCTGGAAGAGGGAATAGCAAACACCAGCTGTTCCAAATGACCTGATCCCAATTACTGTGTGAAAGCTACTTTGTAGATAAATAAAACCCTTGAAATTTTGTGACCAACGCTACCTCACATATCAGTCTACTGATTTACGGGAAATATTTTATCAACAATACTATTTGATTATAAGTATTTTATACATATTACAACTGAATACTGTATGAAGCACGTTACTAAGAGCGAAACACAAAACTGACCAATGGATACTTCTATAAACCTTACCTATATGTAGACTAAAATTAGTAAAATGAAAAACTAAATTGAAGGGTACAGTAAAAAAAAAATTGTTCCCACAGGACTGGCTTAAAATTTATTAACGGGGTTCAACGGTTAATCCAGAAAATTACAGTACATTAGACCAACTATTCTTCCAAACTTAATAAATATAGAGGAAGAAAGTGCTTTCGTAAATGGTTTGCACATTTACGTGTGTACATTGCACTGTACTAACACTGCTTAATATTCTGGAATAACACTGAAATAATGAAGTATTTCACATACGTGAAAATGGCTTAAGTATTTGTGTGTGTGAACTACGGAACACACTATAGCTATTGCAGTATGCTTGCAGTCCACCATCCCCATTTCGATATCTTCATTGGATATCTTACTCTGCCGTAAGTCAGTGACAGTATCTCAAGACACAACAGGATAAAAGTATGGAAAATATTGAAAAAAATTACGCTTATGTTTTGGCTAGTCAAATATGATAAAGTTCCGAAAAAGTTAGAACTTTAAATGGCTGTATACATACAAATATACACATATATACTGTAAATATATGTACATGTATATATATATATATATATATATATATATATATATATTATATATATATATTTCAAGTATTTGTTGTTTTGCAAAATGTCAAAAGTCGTAAACAATATGAAATCCTGGCAAGTGGTGAAATCTAGTAATCAACAAATATTACCCAAGATAAAATGATCAAGAAAAACTCATGAAACTATTAGAGAGGAATCATCCACGGACAGGAAATTTTTCTTACTTTTCAGCATAAAACTAAACTTTCTTTCTATGACAATGAACCCAGTCTATCGAAACTTTGATTAGCCTCGGGGAAAAAAATATGACTCGAAAAATAAGTGACAACTTAAAACTATCGAGGAAATGACAGCGAGTTAACCTTTTGAGAGGCGATTCCAATATTGTTCAGTTGGGAAAAGACAGAATTGAAGTATCTTCCAAATTGATCAGAATTTATTTTCTTTTTCTTTTCAGTCAAAACATCATTTTCTGCTCTGGTGAACGAAGTTATTGCACAGCAAAGCACAGCCAGGCAACGGAAATGAATCAGTCACTCAATTCTCGTTATAAATCCGATAAAATCTAGGATTCAACTCAGGGGAGTTTAGAAAATTTATGAATATTTGCAGTAAGCACGCACACACAACACACACATATGTACACAAACAAATACGGATCAATTAATTCTCATTACGAATGTTACAAAATCTATGAGTTAACTGAAGGAAATTTTAAAAAAATAAACAAATATTTCCAGTACCGTTCGCAGTAAGGCTACACGCGCAAGCATATGCGCGAGCCCACACACGGTATAAATGGTATAAAGGGAACAATCAGTACTGAATCTGCCCCGATTTTCCTTTTAAAACTCAACGATATTCGAGCCTCATATTTCTGCCCCGTTTGTGATGTCGCACCTGACTTGGGTTTCCCCGAATCCCAGAATGAAGACATCACTGCATAATGAAGCCTTTCATCACATCGCGTAAAAGAAGTGGCTAATGAACTCCTCCATGAGAGGCAGCAATTAACCTTTCTTATAAAGGGACTCATTTAGCACGACCCCGAAACGAGGAAGAGTCGCAAAAGTCGTTAGAACAAACAACAACCGCACAATGAACGAGATACGCCCGTATCTGTGTCATCGCTTATCGTTTCAGAGAGAGAGAGAGAGAGAGAGAGAGAGAGAGAGAGAGAACGGTGATGAGATCCTTTTTATTTTAAAATATATAGAATTGGTTTTCATAACGAAACTCACTTCAGCGACTCTCTCTCTCTCTCTCTCTCTCTCTCTCTCTATGTTTGTAACATTTGTGCTCCAAACTCCCTTGGGCGAGGAAACGCCACTGAAAAGGCCAGAATAAAAAAAAAATACTCATAGACCAGCAGAATGTCAAAAAGAACTTTGCAATTACTGAGGGAGTGACCAAACGCGAGCAGCTGCATTGCGGAGGCCATCATACAAACTCGTGAACATTCATATTATAGTGTATGCAAAAAAAGAAGAAAAAAGATAAGAAAGGAAAAAGGACAACGCCGAGAAGAAAATAATGGCGTGGAAAAGTAAGCGCATGCGTCGAGAGAGAGAGAGAGAGAGAGAGAGAGAGAGAGTCTAAATGGGAGTACGTGTTAAGAAGGCCACCTAATTTGTACCTGGAGCAAAAGAACGGACGTGGGGATGGGACCACATAAACTAAACAACACATCCTTGCGTGGCGGGCCGGCCAAAATGACTCTTTTGCGAGAGGGTACACACACACACACACACACACACACACACACACCTCCGAGGTTACCAGGAAATGACTACTGAAGCAAGCAAGTCGTCTCGTGAAACATATTACCGTTATTAAAAAAAAAAATATGAAACCATAATCTTTTCAGTTGCGTTTCCGAGTCCTTCAGAGTTTTTCATCTCTGTGAGAAAATCACAAAGAGCTCTCGTCTGTTCACTCGAATTTCTCATTTGTTTTCCCGTGACTTTAGAGCTGGACCAGGAAATAATTCCATGACACTGACTTCGACCAACCTCTGTATTGTCAATACTTTAGCGAGATAAGATTGGATATTCACTCAGTAGGAAACTTCTAAAAATGACAAATTCAAGCAATATCATCGATCAATCGAACTTCTTGCGTAATTTCATTATCGAGCCTGATGAGGTCATTGTAATTATTTTCATGCATAATAAAATGCCGAAATGTTTCATAGTTGAAATATTCTAAACAACGGCTGCATTCATTTTATTCTCTAAATGAACGCTGTAAACACTTGTTAATATTTTTAAGGCATCTTTGCCACCTACAGGTGAACCAATACAGCTTTCCCCAGAGATGGAAATGCTTTTACGCCTCCAGAATAATAAACAAGCGCTACCTGAAAGTTCCAGAGCTTCTCCTGAGAAGTGAGGAGAGTGGGTTTGCAGAAGGAATTTAAAAGGGGTGGTCAGACTGTAGCCTAAAGTTGACGCTTTGCAAGAAAACTGCGCTCAAGGCTAAGAGTAATCTCAAGCCAAATTTCATTTGTTTCAGATCTCTTGTTGGAATAATAAAAGCTCGTTTTCTTTTAGGAATTTAACGAACTGAGGGAAAGGAAGAAGCAATACGCCTGTCAACATGTGCACAGGAGATCGGTTATTGAAGATATTTCAAATCAGCTTATTTTTGAATGTGGAAATTTCCGAATGATATGGAAAGGAAGTTGACAGAACACCAGAGAAGATAGAAGGGAATGATCGCGTGAAATCTTGTAGTTAACTGAAGGAAACATTTCTGAAGGAATTACCAAATCCGAGTTTTCACTGTTTTCCTTATGTTTAACAAGAGGATTATTAACCTCCCTTATCACGAAGAGATTTGTTTATAAATTTCCTGTATTGAGAAAGTAGGATGCGTTTATAATTTACTCCATACACTTACAATTTAATGGCGAGCGACGCATCTTCAATAGGATGTTCGTACAGTACGCGCACAATATTATCTACAAACATGGAACTGGGAGCATTTCTGTGCTTCTGTACCAAGCAAGCGTTAGCCTCTGGACTTCACTCACTCAAAACGTTACTGATTATTTACTGGTGCATATAATCAATAACGTACTGCTTCTTCAGCGTTCCCAACTCAAAATAAAATTACTTCATCCACTTCAGCTAACAATATAACCACAGCCTCCTCATGATGCCTTTACTGTAAATATACCCCTTACTAGTGCTGTTTCTTGTCAAAAGAAACAGAAAAACCGAAAAAAATATGAGAAATAAACCGACCGTATGGAGGAAGAGAGAGAGAGAGAGAGAGAGAGAGAGAGAGAGGAGAGACCATGGAGTAACAACGACGAAGCTACCACCACAAAAATTTTAAGAAAAGGTATATAAGAGATGAAAGAAAACCCAAATTCTAGGGCATGATAAATAAAAATCTTGAATAAAACATGAAGCCATGCTGCCGCTAAGAGGCTGCCGTTATGCAGCGAAACAGAATAAAATAAAACAAAAAGTATGAATAGCTTTCGTCGCATTATATTAAGAAAACACGCGCTTACTCATGCTGATATTCAGAACGTAACTCAGTATACTCTATGCAAAATTTTGTTAAGTTAACACCAGACAATTGACGCGATATCTATTTCTTAGAAAGGCATATAGTCTAGTAGGAAGAACGTGAGGAACTGACATGAGGAACTGACATGAGGACAGCCAAAACATTCTCTTAGGAAGACGAGAAATACAGGATGAAAAAAGCAGGAACATTAGATAAAAATTTTTTTTTTGCCAAACTGAGTTCCACGCTGGATGCGTGGTTTTCGAGCTCGGCTGCCAATCCGGTGGTCCGAAGTTCGATTCCCTGCTCTGCCAACGCGGAATCAGAGGAATTTATTTCTGGTGATAGAAATGCATTTCTCGATAAAGTGTGGTTCGGATCCCACAATAAACTGTAGGTCCCGTTGCTAGGTAACCAATTGGCTCCTAGCCACGTAAAGATATCTAATCCTTCCGGCCATCCCTAGGAGAGCTGTTAATCAGCTCAGTGGTCTGGTTAAACTAAAATATACTTAACTTTTTGCCAAACTAAAATGGTGACGCTTCCAAATCTGTTCATAAAATACTGCGGTAGTCTAATGTACAAAACCTTCTACTAGAACCTAATTCACCAGTAGTGAATATCTTTACGAAAGTTTGGAATGTAAATATTTTGAAGGCAGTTAAAATTAGGATATATTAGAAAAAAAAACTCCCCTCGCCGATCACACCCTTGAGTGATGTGTGTGTTTACTAAAATATGAAGTTCTGTAAGGTTTAGAACACCAAAGAATCTGATTTTATAAACTGACGTCTAAACTGACGTCTAGGTCCAGATTAACCTTTTGTATCTTCCAATTCAGATTGAACAAGAGAAGCCTTGTGGTCAATAACAAATCTGTACCAAATGGCGAGTCATAAGATATCTAAGACGAGAAGATCTGGCTGAACCACTTTTTTTATCATTTATTTTTGCATTAATTCACCAGCATTCGTGTGAATAATTTGCATGTCAAAGATTTTCAATTAAAAGTCAGACCCCCCTACCTTCCGGAAATTTATGTAACACATCTTAAGAGCAGAGTTTGGAGACAATTTGATGATAAAATTCAAGAACAGAGCAAAGGGAAACAATATAACCTTTCAAACGTTACAAAAAACTTCTACTAAAAACTCTGCAAGCTTTACTAAACAAATCAAATGAAACTTTATGAAAATGAAATTGATAAATTTTTCACGGTTTACCTTAAAAAATACCATTTAATAATACAAAAAAAAATGAAGGTCTTGAGTGATGCGAGTTCACTGAGATATGAAGTTTGTAAAAGCTTAGACTAACAAAACCTCCGACGTCATAAAATAACGTTCAAGTCCAGATTTACCTTTTGTGTATCAACTTTAGTTCCAAAAAGAGAAGCCTGGTAATAAATACCAAATCTGTACCCAGTTTACTACTTGCCCAAAACGGCTAGTCATCAGCCATCTAAGACGAATATCTGGCTAAAACATTTTTGTTATAATTAACTTTTGATTAATTCACCAACAATCGTGTGAATAAAATTTGCATATCAAACCAACATTCGTGAGAATATTTTTGCATACCAAAGATTTCCACTTGGCAATTAGAATCCACTGCTCACCAAAAATTTATGTAGTCAATATATCTAAAGAGCAGATTTTTGAGAAAGGTTGATAATACTTTCCAAGAATAAAATGAAACGAAAACATTTTACCTTATAGAAGTTAGAAAAAACTACGATTATAAATTATGCCAGCTTTACTAAACACATAAAATGGAATTTATGATTACCAAGTTCATCAGTTCCTTCACCATTGCCCTTCAAAACTACTGAATCATAAAATGAAGCATCGTGATGATTTTTGCATCGACAACGTCTCACAAGTCAGAGAAGTATTAATGATCCCATGACAGCCCGACAGTTCCAGGTTGAGCAAAACTTGAAATATTAATTGGCAACGTGAAAGGGGCCGGGTTTGATATGAGATATTCACACACATACATACATGCATACATAAGAGGACAGACAGGAACATAGACAGGCAGAATATAATATAAAACATGGATCTACAGGGAGTTAAAATATCATAAAAGCCTGAGAGACTTTCATAGAATACTTTCTGACGCAAATTAAGACCAAAATAAAGAACAAAATATGCCTGCAACCTTTAATTAATGATAAAGAAATATATGATACTCAGTAGGCATAGAGCAACGTCATCGTCGCCAGTTCTTTCAAACCTAACATCTTGAAACTATTTAAAATAGTACAAAATCTGGATAAGCCGTTTTAAAATCTCCCCTCCCACCTTCAACGTAGCATTTATTAAAATAACATAGATTTTCTGGAAATAATAATGGATGAGAGAGAGAGAGAGAGAGAGAGAGAGAGAGAGAGAGAGAGAGAGAGACGTACGTAAGCCTCTTACAGACCAGCATCTGTTGCGGATCTTTTTCTCTCAAAAAGCGGATACACAAAAGGAAATAAAAATAAATGCTGAAACGAAAAAGGCATCTTCTCTATTCACGCCGGTTGGGGGAGAGGGAGGAGGAGTTGGGGAGAGGGAGAAGGGGTAGGGGAGAGGAAGGAGGAGTTGGGGAGAGGGAGAACGGTAGGGAGAGTGAGGGGTAGGGAGGGACGAGTAGGGAAAAGGAGGAGGAGTAAGGGAGAGGGAGAAGGAGTAGGGGAGAGAGAGAGAGAGAGTAGGGGAGATGGAGAAGGAGCAGGGGGGAGAGAGAGAGAGAGGAGGACTAGGGGAGAGGGAGAAGGAGTAAGGGAGAGAGAGGAGGAGTAGAGAAGAGGGAGGAGGAGTAGGGGTGAGGGAGAGGGAGAAGGAGGAGGAAAGAGGGAGGAGGAGTAGGGGTGAGGGAGAGGGAGGAGTTGGGGAGTGGGAGGAGGAGTAGGGGAGGGGAAGCAGTAGAAGGGAGGGAGGAAGGGGTAGGAGGAAGGAGGCCGGATTAGCAGCTAGATTCGTTTCCTTTCCTTTTTCCTAATAACACACAAGAGAAATTCTGCGAATACTCCTGACATATTTCTCTCTCTCTCTCTCTCTCTCTCTCTCTCTCTCTCTCTCTCTCTCTCTCTCTCTTAAAAGCCTTCAGAAAAAGGAATAACGTGCTTTGCAGGCAATATTGCAGAGCGTAGTTTCTCACTGATCAAAGGTTGGACATTCATAATTAAAATATTAGAACAGATACATTGCGATTTTTCAAAGATATATTATTCTCTGAGAATAATGACCAAGGATATCTGCCAGTCAAAAGACAAGCAATGATGTAATGATGCATTACTACTTATAATGGTTTTTTAATATCATCAATTTATTCTTTTCTCGATTACATTGTCTATGAAGCTATGGAGGAATCTGCCAAAACATCAACAACCAACTTCTACATCTGATGTGTGTGATGTTTTTTTTTTTTCCTGGGGGTGAGGGGGGAAATATAAATAAATAAATATATATATAATATATATATATACATATATATATATATATATATATGTACATATATGTTATATATGTATATATATATTATATATATATTATATATATATATATATATATATATATATATATCATATATATCCTATATATATCAATATATAAAATAAAATTATATATATATATATATATATATATATATATATATATATATATACATATATGTATATATGTATATATATATATATATATATATATAATATATATATATATCTTATATATATATATATATATCATACTATAACAAAAAAGGGCGTAATGTCTGTCTGTCTGCCTGTCTGTCTGTCATTCAATCACGGGCAAACGGCTGGTCAGATGGGCATGAAACTTGCAGGGGTTATGGTGGGACCCCTAAGAGGTTTTGTAATGGGGTTTCATCCAACCTAACCCCCTCCTTTGTAGGGGGTGGGGGTGAGAAGGGATTCCCTGAAACGGAGCTGTTTCTGGCCGAGAAACGAGGCTGGTTATTCCCGTAGACTGAGTTACTTTACGATGTTTCATACATAATTTCTGTACAACTTCCCCGGAGAAAGTCGCGAATATTTCAGCTCGGACACAATAGAAGATGAAAATTATCATCAATATCCGCAAGATTTTTTGAATAACTTAAATTCATAGGGCTGCCAGTGCACAAAATAACGTTGAAGAAGTACTGCCCAGTAAGTTGTTGTTTTCGGAATTTCGATCCTGCCAATGGACATAATAAAAAGAAAACTGACAAGTTCCTACTTTCTACTCTTTTTTGAAGACACAGGATCATAAGAGCATTTATCAGTAGCCATAACGCACTGACATACAAGTTGCGTCTTTGCAGTAACATAATGAAAAGAAAATTATTTATTTATTTGTATCACCGTGCGAAAGTAATTGACAAAGAAACGACCAATCAAGATCCCTGTTCCGTTAAATAAAAGTCACAGACAAGAGAGAGAGAAGAGAGAGAGAGAGAGAGAGAGAGAGAGAGAGAGAGAGCCATTTAACGACATTAATGCACTACAATTTTATAATTTTATCTTGCTATCAAAAAATGAGAGAGAGAAAGAGAGAGGAGATAATTTGTGAATTGAGAGCTAAGTAATCCGATAATCCCATCACCGTCTTCGTTACTTGACTTACATTGAGAGAGAGAGAGAGAGAGAGAGAGAGAGAATCATTAAAAGAGGGTAAACAATAATGAATACGAACTTCTTTACGTTCATTGATCGTCCCTTCACTTACTTTAAGAGAGAGAGAGAGAATATCATTAAAAGAGGGGAAACAACAATGAATAAGAATTTTTCTGCGTTCAGTGATCGTCCCTTGAATTACATTACGAGAGAGAGAGAGAGAGAGAGAGAGAGACTATTCGTGTAATCGCCCTTATTTTAATATTGCTGAACAAATAGTATATATAAATTTTTCACTTCTGCACCCGTATGGGTAAGTTTGCTAGTATATATAAACGTGCAAATAGCTCATAGTCCATTTTTCTCTTCACAAAGGATTTGGTGTTTTTAACATTATTTTTTCATAACCATAAACTTTTTAGCCTGCTGGAATAACGTTGCTTCCTTTAACCAGTAACTGTAGCTATAAAATTAAGATGTTCACTTGAAGAGTAAATACATTTAGGTCAGTCATTTTCATTTATCTAAACTAAAGCTTGCAGAAGTTATGCACTGGTCTTCTTCCTCCTTTTCTATTCTGTAACAAACAACTTTTGCTACCAAACAGTTTCAGTCAGTGCGCAGCGTCATGTCGATTTTTCTTAGTTATCCTTCCCAGGAATACGATAAATCTACTTTTTGTCTTAGGCTGCCAACATCATTTTTCTCATCCTACTCTATGAAGTTATAATCCCAAACATTTCCTTGAACCTTCTAAAAATATAAACGGAACTTTACCACAACACTTGTGACAATTTAATAACTAGGAGGAAGTTATAAGGTATGCGTGAACCAAACTTCATTTTGACTAATAAACAAATATCGAAAAAGCAGTCGTTCCAATGGCATATAGGAGAATTATCATTTTAACAAAATGAAGTTGTTATTGACGCCTAATGCAACATACTGCAAAATTCATCTTATGATAATGTTAGCCTACCCATATACCGTTTACTGCATCGGCTTCTTGTCTGTTCTTAAAACTTCTGAATTACGTCTTTTCATGGCCAGAGAAGGACAGTTCGTAATGATCTAGCTGTATCGAAATTAGAGTTGTCACAAGTGTTGTAGTCAAGTTCCGTTTATATTTTTAGAAGGTTCAAGGAAATGTTGGGGATTATAACTTCATAAATTAAGATGAGAAAAATGATGGGAGTCGTTAAATCTGAAAAAACGCCAAGAACTTCATGTATTGAAAATTTCAAATCACCAAACAAATGACAAACCTACTTAAGAAATGAGCAGCTTAAATTAATACGCAGTTATTTTTTTTGTAGTGGCCATGTTTCCTTCCAATTACGATTACAAAAAATTTAAATCGTAAACATTTTTGCGGTTAAATGTACGTCTTTCGTGTACTTACTGGTATTAATTCGCATGACATATGTAAAGAATATATGCGATTTTCCATTTTCTACCCAGGGCTTCATTTCATCTCAAAAGGATTTCACTCTGTATAAGACGATGAGAAGTATTCAGCGTGAAAATGAAAACAACTACTCTCCAACGCACGTAAATATCATACCCTTTGTTGGGATGAAAAGAAACGGTTGGATAGCACACCGCAAAAGCTCAGACCTTTCCGGATTAAACGCTGCTTCAATTATATTTTCTTTCAACTAAAGGAAACCAAGCTACCGTATCTTCCCATCAGAGAAAGACGATATATATGTGTGTAAAATAAAGTAAAGCTATCATTTTTAATAGAAAAAAAATACTTTTTCTGCAGTTCATTTTGTCATCGGAAAATTGATTTTGTCAAAGGACGTTTTTGTCTGGTGACTAATTCATCTGTTTATTCATTTTGCAAAGATGTGATCTCACAACGGAACTGGTTATTCTTTTCACATATTTCTTTCCGGAGTAGAGGGAAAAAAAAAGACACTAAAATGACGCCGAAACTTTTTATTTTAGATTACAGTTTCTTTCCGCAATACCATAAGCATATACATTCATTTAATACTAGCTGTACCCGGCCACTCCTTTCTCTTACTATCTCTTTCTCTCTAAGCATCAATGTCTCTTTTCCTCTTTCTTCTCAGTAATACCAACTCTCTCTCTCTCTCTCTCTCTCTCTCTCTCTCTCTCTCAAACAACCATTCTTCTCTGTCTGTCTGTCTCTCTCTCTCTCTCTCTCACTCACTTTTTCCATCTTTCTCCTACCTAACATCCCTTCTACTCTCTCTCTCTCTCTCTCTCTTCCTCTCCCTCTTGCTCCTTTCTCTTGCGCTCTCTTTCTCTCTCCAACAATCACTGTCTCTTTCCCTCTCTCATCTCATTAATACCAACTCTCTCTCTCTCTCTCTCTCTCTCTCTCTCTCTCTCTCTGTCTCTGTCTCTCTCTCTTTCATAAACACCACTACTCTTCTCTGGCTCTGTCTCTTTCTCTATGACCTGACATGTCTTTTTTTCCTCTTTCTTCTCCCTAACACCCCGTCTACTCCCTCTCTCTCTTCCTCTCCCTCTCATTCTCTCTTTGTCAACCCCCTTCTCAAACTCCACCCTCTTTGATGTCATTGATATTTACCCTATAGTATTCTTTTCCAAATGATAAGTCATGTGTATACAGAAATTATGTATGATACTGTTGTAAAGTAACTAAGTCTACGGGCATAACCAGCCCCCGTTTCACGGGCAGAACCAGCTCCGTTTCAGGGAATCCCTTCTAAACCCCACCTCCTTCGGAGGGGGGGAGGTAGGATGAAACTCCATTATAAAAACACGTGCGTATCCGAATGCAATGTTGTGTCAAAATTTCAAAGAAATCGGTGAAGAACTTTCGGAGATTTAAGATTCTGAACAAACGAACATTTACATTTTTATTTATACAGATTCCTTAAGTCAGTTCTCTCTTTACTAGCACGGCTTTCTACTAAAGCTCAAACTGTACGTCACTGAGAGGCATTTTAATGCTGAAACAACTTTTTAATTCTTCATTTTAAAATGACTTTCTTCTAATTTAACGATGAAATAACTGTATTGATATCTATTAGCACACATGCAAGACAGGTACCCCAAGATCCGTACATGCACAGTATATATGCATGTGCGTTTGTATACATATATTCGTTGTAGGTCATTCCAATTTGAGAATTTGAATTTTTTCGCTCATCAAACTGAAATATAAAAATGAGAGCTACAATTACTTACGACTAAAAATTCACAACCCAAAGTTGAAGCTTTGTCCCCTTGATAATTGGCCCTATAAAAACTGTTTCAACTATTTTTCTTTTGATGCCATAATATGTTCTCGTCTCAACAAACAAATATAAAATAATGGTAGACAGATTCAAAATAGCCATAATAGCTGAAATTAGCTTAAGTAAACGAAAACATGAAAGAGTTATCTAATAACCCAAATGAAGTACTTCAACAATGACATATTGCTGTGGTCCAGAAAAAAATATATTTCGCTGCATAAGTTCGGAAAGCATATTTCATTGCAGGAATTCTAGTTGTTTAAGAGGTAATTGTCAAGTTATGCATATGCCACCCTACAAAGTAGCGTTCTTTCACAATCGTCCTACTGAAGCAATGCACAATGTGCATCAGTCCACTGAACCCGTGTGCTTTCTCAAAGGCTCTACTGAAGTACCGTGATCTTTCCCCATTGCTCTACTGAAGTTGTGTTCTTTCTAATCCATTATATTATCAAAACATTCATTACCTGGTCTCACTTACTCGTGCAGAGAGGGTAAAGGCAGTTTTAGATTTCCACCAATGTTTTTTTTTTTATCTTTAATTCCTTTATTTTTTAATGAATTTGAACATGAAACCAAAATATCAGAATTATATATATACATATATATACATATATGTGTGTGCGTGTGTGTGTGTGTAAGTTACATTGTAAACAAAATTTAACAAGCAACAAATTTTCCATGTCGAATGGATCCAATAAAAAATCACCCTCTAAATGTAGTAAAATAAGTCTAACGTCCTCTAAAGTATTTGTAAATACTTTAAATCGGAAATGAACAGAGAGAGAGAGAGAGAGAGAGAGAGAGAGAGAGAGAGAGAGAGAGAGAGAGCATGTGCATTGTTCCATCAAAAAAAATCAAATTCTCGGAAAGCTCTGCATCCAGACTTTGATAAAAATGCAAATCTGCGGAAATGCAAAAGCAGCAATTTCCTGATTAACGAAAATCTTTTGGCAAAACACAAATTAAATTACCAGAACGTCTGGCAAGCAACAAAGAGTAGAGTCAATTACCAGTAATATTCGGTCAGATGATAAAATACATATTGTTCTTATTAGCTACAGCATGCTGTTTACTCTGTTGGCAAAGATGTTCACAAACGACAACCTGCTCTTTATGCTGACATGTTAACTCACGATGCGCAATGCCGAGGTGCAAATGAAGCTTCTGAACTTTAGAGATTTCCTGGTATTTATGATGCCTTGATGACTATTTAACAATTTACTTCTTTTTTCCTTTCTGACAATTTATATAACACGACGAACACTGTCACTAAATTAGTCATTCACGTTACGTACGAGTGGAGAAACTCAATTAATCCGATATCTTGAGTCATAGCATTAAATTAAAAACCAAAAAGATAACATGTCTCAAATAATCTCGTAAACTCCACAATATTCCTATAAACCAAAGTAACACGACTTGGCGATGATGATACAGTATACAAAAATGTGTAACATATTCAATAGTGAAATTGCATTACATACCATTTTCGTGTAAATGATTCAGCCTCTCTAATCAATATTTCTCCTAGTAGCCCCGGGAACCATTAATACTTTAACTAAGAAGTGGACAACCTACTTATACTTGCCCCAACAATGCTATACGTAGAGATAAGTTGTCTTTGAACAAGCTTTGCTTGGATATTCACTGCGGAATAAGAAAATTCCTTCTCCCCCATTTGCAATTTTTTTTTCGCTCTTACTTCTCTGTCGAACTGTGGAGTTCATCAAAATAAACCAAACCAATAAAAACACGACACGCACTGGAGTAGGTTAAAAACTCATTAGAAATCTACTGGAAGACAAAAAGATGAGATCATCTTAAGAGATTCTCCAAATTTACAGAGCAGGTATAAAAGAGTTGTCATTCAGTGCGTTTGCTGTTATTCCGTTGCTATGTATTACTAAAGACAAAACTTTCCTCTACCTGCTTCAATGCTTGCGTTGCTCTGTCTCTTCAAAATAAATTGTAATAAATACGACCCTTTTCAATGGTGTAAATTCTATTAATAAACACCTTTACTCAAAAAGAAGATTTCTTTTTCCACTGAGATGGCAGAAGTTTCCAACCAGGCTCTTTTCCATTGACGCTGAATAGGGGCTCCCTTTTGAAAAGGGACCTTTACACACCTCGCAGATAAAATTAATAAGCACACGCAGTAAGGAAAGGTCTGGGAGAAAGCTTCACAAGATGACCATTCAACCTCAAGTGGCGTCTAACAAGGAGCGACAGCTGGACCGTAGCAATCACGAGAAGAGGGAGATGCCTGGATCGGAAAAGGAATCTGTTTTAAAACCTAGGGTTTCATTTCTCGTCTGAATGCGCATACCCGAATCTTATACCACTTGTAAGTATCAAAATATTTTCAAGGTATAAAAAGAGCAACAATCAATATATATATTATATATATATATATATATATATATATATAATATATATATATATTAGTTAGCTGACCAATCAGCATTGCCCGAGAAAAATCTAAATGACAACCGGTAAATTCTCTCTCTCTCTCTCTCTCTCTCTCTCTCTCTCTCTCTCTCTCTCTCTCTCTCTTCTCCTTGCTAAGATAATTGTTTCAGTTACATTGCCAGAATTTTTGACATTTTATATTTCACCACTTCCCACCCACATTCTTATTGGGGCTGAACAAGGAATTCAAGGTCATCAGGATTCCCACTGTTCATCTAAGCGTCATAGAAAATTGCAGATATTTGTCGTTTTTGGTCATTTTTACATGTCACCCCCTTCCTAACCCTTCTCAACCCCCTTCTTATCGGGGCTGAAATTGGACTTAAATGGCATCGGGAAGGTCACTATTCATCTCAGCGACCTCAAACACTATAGATTAGACACTAGTATCAATCGTTTTAGGTTATTTTTACATGTCACCACCTTCCCACCCCTTTTCACTCCGCTCCCTATTGGGGCTGAACTTGAACTTAAAAGGGCATTGGAGTGTCACTAATAATCTCAGTGACCTCAAAAACTATGTAGACACTAATATCTGTTGTTTCCAGTTAATTTTACTTTTCACCCCTTTCAAGCCATCCCCACCTACCCCCCTCCGGTGCAAGTGATGTCTTACCCTCACAGTATGCTTTCCCAGATACTAAGTTATATGTATGCCAAGTTTGGCTGAAATTGCTCAATGCATGTCATATGCATACATATATACATCCATTGTTATATATGTATATATATTTTACCTACAGAAAAATAGTAATTTCTGCTATCAAAATAATATATAACAAACAAACAAAAAAAACTCATTCTCAGTAAAAATTCTCCGTGAAAAGTTCTGAAATTCACAGATTAGCTCCTAAACTTTGGAAGTTCTTAAATCTGTGAGCATATGAATATAAAAGAAGGGAACGCATAAGACCTTGGAACACCCAGAATTTGTCCCCATCTGAATATTAAAAAGAGGTATGCCAGAAAATATGATAAAGGGAAGAGGATAAAAAAGAAATATCATAATTCATACAGTTCTTCATTTTATGCATTGACATATAAGAAAAGAAAATATGATAAAGGGAAGAGGATAAAAAAGAAATGTCATAATTCATACAGTTCTTCATTTTATGCATTGACATATAAGAAAAGAAAATATGATAAACGGAAGAGGATAAAAAAGAAATTTCATAATTCATACAGTTCTTCATTTTATCCATTGACATATAAGAAAAGAAAATATGATAAAGGGAAGAGGATAAAAAAGAAATTTCATAATTCATACAGTTCTTCATTTTATGCATTGACATATAAGAAAAAAAAAACGTGAGGAAAATGGAAAACAAGTACAAATACAATTGCTTAACTTTCCTTCTTTACGAACACTTCTAATTACAAGGAAGTCAGGGAGCTTTCTGGCTTTGTGACACTTCAAAGAAAGCATCTTCTATTCGAGAGACTTGCTTAATCAAGAAATGGCCACGAACAGTAAATAGTTCCCTTCATAAATAAAAAAAATTTCCTCACCAGATATTCACTCTATAAACTGTGTAGCAAAGAAGCAATTCCTGTTATTATATTTCAGTACAAGAAAGAAGTCAGTACAATAAAAAAAAAAAGCTAATCTTCACAGAAAATATCATGCATGCGTTGAATGAATTGCAGTCTGCCCTTTAATGAAGATGATTAACACAAAGGAATTACCACTGAAAATAATTTTCAGAAAAATGATTTCAAACAAAGTGCCGGGAGATAGGATTTTAATCTCTGATAAGAATACGAGAAAAGCACATTGGCGATATTAAAGGATAAAATATGTCTCATTAACTACTAATATAAAGTATTTTTTTTATATAAGAACATGATACTGTACATTTATGTATTACCATACATTTATTTGGTGCAGTCATATTATTTACGTTGAATCAAGTTAATCTTAAGTAATAGCATATTTAACCTTATGTCCATAGGAATCGTGACGTCTTGAAATCTGTGATAATGACGAGACGAGAGAGAGAGAGAGAGAGAGAGAGAGCGCGCAATAACAATTTCAAGGATTACAAAGCGTGGTCTAAGACCATTTACACAATTTATTCTTAAAAATCGAATATTATGAAACCACAGTGAAGTCAGCGAACTACAAAAATCAAAGCTTTCTTCCAAAACCACTTCCGAACAACGAAACAGTCTTCGACTAACGTGTCCCTGAGGCACATATGTCCCAGTAAAGTGCCATCTAATATTTCCAGAACTATTACTTCTGCTGCAATACTGACAATATCAATTTTCTTTACGTCCGTGCATTGCTGTAGACCTTGACCACGGTGAGATCAATGCCGCCTTGTGCTTAAAGGGGTGATGCAGGGGTTCTTGGAGGGATTCCTGAAGGGATTCCATTTGTAAGTCATACCTCAAGCGACTGTGAAAGTTTAGGATTTCACGTACAGATTTGCCCCTTTCTGTTCTCTATGTCTTCCCGTATGTCTAAGGCAGGATTGCTGGTCGAAATAGGCCTGGACAAAGTCGCCTTTGCCTTCTTAAATTTCATTTATTGGGTACGGATGAACGGCCGGAAGAGAACAGACATCAACTGGTAGTGACGCCAAGGGAATGGCATTAAAGGCCGTCTGCACATTCAACATTCCTTGAAGAGAACGCAGTTACTCGAGTTTCTTAAACATTAATTTCTTAAGTGTCTTATGCTTTACATTCAAGGAATCTACCAGAAGAAAGCGAATCTTTAGTGGCATCCATTACACTAACTGGACCAACGGGATCTTTTACATTAAACTTTAAGATTTATGCCTTAAAGATTATGAATCTAAACGGGCCGATCACTGGGTATCGGCAAGATCCCAGTTCCATCTAACAACGACAGCATATAACCAGACGAAGAAAGACCATCTGGTATTTTTGAAGAGCCAAACGAGAAATTGCTCCCTCGGTATCTAAATGGCCAAATAACGTTAGAAGGTCGTTGGTTTTTATTTTTTCTTTCTTATCTAAGTTTACTTGCAAAGCCAAGAACAGTTTTACCCTCATGAAGAAAGACGTACTGAAAATTTTCGAGTACCTTGAAATGCCTCGCTGGTCAGTGTAAAATTGAACACTTCTTTAAACATGAGGATATTAAGGAAACATGTCTTGAATTAATAGCAAATGGGCTATTTTCTATTTAAATCTTTGATACTTGCCTTTACAAATTTATCGGATGTCTAAAAACGGGATTTGCGGATGCGGATATAAATTTCTTTTTTAATTTGCAGATTTGGATGCGAATATCAATCTTTAAAGTTTGTGGATGCAGATACAGATACTTTGTAAATCTAAATAATTTAGATATATTTATAATCGTTAAAGACGGTTGTCTCATGTATGTGTGTGTATACTTCTTTATGAACATACAAACAGAAACAGCAATACACGAACGTTTTAGTTGTCTTGGCCCAAGGTTATTTAATGTCCACTGCATGATAAGGGTTACAAAACTCAAAGCCATTCTTCGCATGAGAGAGAGAGAGAGAGAGAGAGAGAGAGAGAGAGAGAGAGAGAGAGAGTTTCCTTAAAAGCGCAATATCCTGCCTTTATGATTACAACTGCTATAAATGACATGAAATTATTCAGACAAATATGCTACAACATAAATATGCTGTAACAATTACTTATAAAGTATAGACTGTATGAAATGTGGAATTGTGTTTCATGTATTCTTTATAATAAAACGAAAAAGCCAAATTTAGCACACACAAAAAATATAACAATAAATAAATGAAATTCACTTTCAACCTCAATTTATGAGCACGAACTATTGAACCAAGTTAGAACCGAATTTGTTATAAATCTGCTTCCGCATTTACAATTTCTTAACAACCGCATCCACATCTGCATTAGCATGGCAAGCAACATCCGCATCCCCAAACTACCAATGCGGATGTTGCTTACCATGCTAATGCAGATGTGGATGCGGTTGTTAAGAAATTGTAAATGCGGAAGCGGATTTATTTAAAAAAATCTGGATAACCGTCGGATGAGGATATTTGATACATCTCTAACTTGCCACACTATACTTCTACACTACCAAAGCAACAAGTCCTTTTGGATGAAATAACACGAATCATACAGAACAAAATAAATTTTCAAGTAAAACTCGCGTCCGGATTCACATACGTATACATGTGGAAACTCCCCCACGAACACTACTACTTAGAGAAGGCTTCTGTTATCTAAGAATCAAATGGAAAATGAAAACCAAGACCACATTAGGTAAAAATGAAAATCATATCTGCTGCTAGACCCTGCTATGAAGGCATGAAGGTCTTCAGACCCAAATCAAGAAACCAATTTTTATTCAGATTTTGAACGTTTAAGGCTTTTTATATTCATAGGTTACAGAAACTTTAGCATGTACATTACATATTTCTAATTCGATTTCCTAATGACATATTTTGGGATGCTTATTGTTCTTATTTAACCTTTCCTAGTTAACCTAAGGGTCACTAACATTCCATATTTAATTTCAATACCACATTTTGTCATCAGACAAATGTTAAAATTCTTCCATATATCTAGGTAAGTTATTTAAAACCAGCAAATCTTAAAACTAGGTAGTAAATATCATAGATGTCACCTACTGGTTTGTGCCATAACAATGTATAATAATAATAATAATAATAATAATAATAATAATAATAATAATAATAATAATAATAATAATAATAATAATAATATAAAGCGTATGATCTAAGCTGTGGTTATCTATAGTGCCATGGATTTGACAGGGATTCACTGAATCCCCATTTTGCCGGTTTGAAAAACAACAAGAGTGGTGAAATTCTTTGCAAGTAACCTTTGTGAGTTTCAAGTTCATAAAACAAATTATATAAAACACGTTCCTTCAAAGTGACTAGTTTGGCCAATTGCCACTGAAACCCTATGTATATTGAAATATATGTTTAACTCCGATATACTGTATGTTTACAAAAAACATAAAAAATGTGACAATATGAAAAAAGTATTTTTGTCAGCCAATATTATTCTTGTTTACCACTATCCACGTACAAATTAGAGGACAAGGATCAAAGCACTGTCGTTATAATATTTTAAGGGCACAGGCGTATTTCCTTACTCTTGTATCTTTTGACGAAAATGACTGCTCGAATTGCAATTTGCAACTTTAAAAGGAATTCCAGCAGCTCAAGAGAAAATCCCGTTCGTAGAACTCTTACACAGGTTATATATAATTTCGACAAAATGGAAACTTGACCATTCTTCATTTCCCTCCTCTCTCTTCGGCTCAGAGAGAGAGAGAGAGAGAGAGAGGTAATGCAAGACATGAGAAAAGATACCAGAATATTTTGCTCAACATGTCTATCATGGATAGACAATGTTATTAAATCAAGATTGAATGTACAAATAGTTGAGGATGAAGAAGAAGAGGAAGAGGAAGAAGAAGAAGAGGAAAACGGAAGAGAAGTAAACAAAACTGAAATGACAGAAAAAAATAAGGAAAACAAAGAACAAGATAAAAGTATGGATGCAGAGATACTCATTGATACTACATATGAGGCAATAAAGCAGCATACTTACGAAGAAATATATTACGATATGACAACACAAAAGAAAATCCCGAAGAGGCTCTACCCAGATCTACACACTGACGGGAAAGAGGAAAAAATAGACAAAAAAGACAAAGTCTGCAACCTTTTGAAAAGAGGGAATTGCAGATTTGGAGAAAGATGTTATTACAAACATCCTAAGGTATGTCACAACTATGAAATATATGGTAAATGTGCATACCTAGATGGCTATGTGGATGATTGCAGAGATCTGCATCCAAAAATATGCAAAAACCTAAAAGAAGGAAAAGGATGTAAGTTCGACAAAAAATGTAAATATATGCACCCTGTAGCCATGAATCATAATCAAATAAATAATCAATCAAGTAATAAAATCCAAAATAAGAAAGAAACAAATAAAGAGAGGAATAAAGAATATCAGGTAAAAGAAAAAAGCAAGCCATCAACGAGATATGCAGAGATGTCAGCAAAAAATTTCAAAGCATCAGCTCCAAGATTTTACTCAAGAGATAATAACTGTATTTATTATGCAAGAGGATATTGCAGATACGGAGAAAATTGCAGATTCAGACACAAAATGAATAATTATTATGAAGGAAGATCAAATATTATGGAAAAGTTGGATTTTTTAATGTCAGAATTTCTGGAAATGAAAAAAAGAACAACATACCAGAACAGGAAAGAGACACGGGAAAATCCTTATTATTACCAATATTAAATGAAGGAGAAAACACGCAAACCATCATAGTGATGAATGCGCAGGGTTTAGTTACGAGTAACTCAAAAAGAAAAATAGAGTACTTAGAAGAACTAACCCAAATTGAAAAGCAAATAGATATAATGAATATAAGTGAAACCTGGTATTCCCAAGAGACTGGGAATGATGATCAAATAAAAGGGTTCCAAACTTATAGATCAGATAGAAAAAATAGGAATCAAGGGGAACCGCAATATATGGGAAAGACAAAAAACAAGGAAAATATATGAGAAATATAGTAACTCAGAATGTGAACTAATAGCGGTAGAATTTGAAACTGAAAAATTAATGAACATAGTAATATATAGACCTCCTAATACTAAAGAGTTTGACTTAATATAGAAAAATTGGATGATACAAGTAGAAATCACAAGGACTGGACTATTCTCCTATCTGGAGACTTCAACTTTCCTTTCGTCGACTGGAAAGAACGAATAGGAGATTGTGGTTGTACTTATACATATAAAAAAGAGAGTAATAGTAGTGCAGAAGATAAGAGGCAATTCGAAAAGCTATTAGATATGCTACTAGAATACAACATTCAACAAATAAATCACCTGCCAACAAGAAAGGAAAATACTTTAGACCTAGTATTTGTGAACGAGATGAATTATGTAAAAGAAATAATAGTTTATAATGCGAGTATTTCAGACCATAATGTCATAGAATTAACAGTCCATTCCAAAGCAAGTGAAAACAGAGATAAGCAAGAAATGAAAAAGTGGGAAGGATATGGAAAATACAACTTCTACAGTAAAAATATAAAATGGTCAGAAATAAATGAAGAATTAAACAAAGATTGGGATAACATTTTCGTAAGTGATGACATAAGGGTAAATACGGAGATATTATATAAAATATTAGAGAAAATAGCGGATAAATATATACCGAAGAAGAAAAGTAAACATCAGTCATGCATACCAAGAGACAGAAGGATCTTGTTCCAGAAAATCAGAAAGTGGAAAAAAGGTTTTGCAAAAGAAAAAAATGCATGGAAAGTTATACAACTAAAAATAAGATAGAAAATGCAGAACAAAAGATTATACAATCAAAAGAAAATAAAAAACTGGACTTGGAAGAAAAAACCCTAATAAATATCAAGCAAAACCCCAAACTATTATACTCATACGCGAAAAAGATGAATAAAAGAAGAATAGAAATAGGCCCTCTAACAATTGAAGGGAGATTAACGAATGAAAAAAAGGAAATTTGCAACATATTGGCAGAACGATATAAGAGAGAATTCACCCCTAGAATAGATAATGAAGATAATGATATAGAAGTAAGGGACGAAAATAGTGGATATTTAGCTGACATAGATATTAATGAAGCTAATATTGTGCAGGCTATTAATGAAATTAAAAATGGAGCTGCAGCAGGGCCTGATGGAGTTCCTGCTATTTTGTTAAAGAAAGTAGTTCATTCTATCGCAAAACCACTTGCAATATTATTAAGACAAAGTGTAGATACAGGCAAGATTTATGATGAGCACAAATTAGCATGTATTACCCCTACTTTCAAAAGTGGATCAAGACTAGAGGCAAGTAATTATAGGCCTGTGAGTCTAACATCACATATTATGAAAGTGTATGAAAGGGTAATGAAGAAAAATATTATGAAACATTTAATAAAAAATAATTTGTTAACTATAGGACAACATGGTTTCGTACCCGGAAAAAGTACACAAACCCAACTGTTAGTCCACCGTAAGAACATATTCAAAAATATGAAAAGCGGAAATGAAACAGATGTGGTTTATCTAGACTTTGCAAAAGCTTTTGACAAGGTAGATCATAATATATTAGCGAAGAAAATTAGAAAACACAATATCGTGGATAAAGTAGGAAGATGGTTAAAAGAATTTTTACACAACAGAAAACAGATAGTTATTGGAAACGATGAAAAATCGGATGAAGCCAAGGTAATATCCGGTGTGCCACAAGGTACGGTGTTAGCTGCAATACTGTTTGTTATTATGATTGAAGACATAGACAGTAATGTTAAGGATTCGGTAGTGAGTAGTTTCGCTGATGACACAAGAATAAGTAGAGAAATTACTTGTGATGAAGATAGGAACACTCTACAAAGAGACCTTAACAAAGTATATGATTGGGCAGAGGTAAATAGGATGGTATTTAACTCTGATAAATTTGAATCAATAAATTATGGAGACAGAGAAGGAAAGCTATATGCATATAGGGGACTTAATAATGAGATAATCACAAATAAGGAAGCAGTTAAAGACCTTGGTGTGATGATGAATAGGAACATGTTATGCAATGATCAAATAGCAATTCTATTGGCAAAATGTAAAGCAAAAATGGGAATGTTGTTACGGCACTTCAAAACAAGAAAAGCTGAATACATGATTATGCTTTATAAAACATATGTTCGTAGTCCACTTGAATATTGCAATATGATATGGTACCCACACTATCAAAAGGATTTTGCACAAATAGAGAGTGTACAAAGGTCCTTTATAGCTAGAATAGAAAAAGTTAAGGACCTTGACTACTGGGAAAGACTACAATCCTTAAAATTATATATTCTAGAAAGGAGAAGAGAACGCTACATGATAATTCAGGCATGGAAACAGATAGAAGGAATAGCCGAAAACATCATGGAGCTAAAAATATCAGAAAGAGCAAGCAGAGGTAGATTAATAGTGCCCAAAACTATACCAGGAAGAATAAGGAAAGCACAAAGGACATTAATCCACTAAGCACCAGCATCGATAATGCAGCGTCTATTCAATGCGTTGCCAGCTCATCTGAGGAATATATCAGGAGTGAGCGTAGATGTGTTTAAGAATAAGCTCGACAAATATCTAAACTGCATCCCAGACCATCCAAGATTGGAAGATGCAAAATATACCGGAAGATGTACTAGCAACTCTCTGGTAGACATTAGAGGTGCCTCACACTGAGGGACCTGGGGCAACCCGAACAAAATGTAAGGTCTGTAAGGTCTCTCTCTCTCTCTCTCTCTCTCTCTCTCTCTCTCTCTCTTTCAGTTAACGTAAAGTAAGTAAATCTTGGTCACTCATTTTAATTTTGTGAAATCTAAAATTTAGTTATGTAGCGGTGTGTATACGGGTGGCTTGGAAAGACCAGTGGAAGTCTATTTTTGTCCTGCAGTTCATGAAAAGATACTTTATTTTTACATTTTTCAGTCGACTTCAAATACTTGCTGAATTTATTTCATTTTTTCACTTTTCAATTTTCTGTTTTGTGAATTGTTTAATTCTATTGCAGTTGCTTTTTTCATATTCTGTGTGTCAACAATCTTTTAGTTTTTCACATTTTATATTGTGGAAAATTTGATGCATTTACACATTTTGTGTTTTCATGTTTTTATCTTTTAGTTTTTCACATTTTATAGTGGAAAATTTGATGCATTAGCACATTTTGTGTTTTCACGTTTTTGTATTCACAATTTGTGTGATTACTTTCTTAAGTGTTTCCTAATAGTTTCACATTCCATATTTGATTCAATTTCACATTTTAACAGTTGTGCTAATTTTCATTATATAAGATTTTCTTTCAAATCTTAAGTATTTCTTAATATTTTAAATTTTGCTAGATTAATTTTGTGTTGTTTTCAAGTATTAGTATATTTTTTATACAATGTAAGATTGTGAATACCACTTGTAAATTTTTATTTCTAATAAATTTTTGTATTTAAAGCATTATAACAGTTTCATTTATTGACCACCAATAATAGGATTAAATCTATGTACATGCCAAAGTGCTGTTCCTTCAATTTTCTTGAAGTGATTTAGGACAGGGTAGGCAGTAAAAGTTGTTTGATGGAGTGATGCCCTTTAAATCATTAAAGCCTATATAAATACCTCACACTAGTTTTGATAAACTTAGTCTGATTTCTCACATATTTGATAAAGTTTTTTTAAGGGATTACTGTTGCCTTTAGAGTACTCTGTCGTATTCTATCTGTTATGAAAGTTCAGGTATCTGGTTGCTATGAGGTAACTTTGAATTCTATGATTGGTAAGAGTAGTAACCAGGTATTTGGAATGCTTTGTAACTATACACGCACACACACACATACATACATACTACATACATACATACATACATACATATACATACATACATACATACATACATATATATATTATATATAGAATATGCATATATACACATACGTACATACTATACATATGTATATATACTGTATATACATTCTATATGTACATATACATACATATTACAAATATACGGACATAAACTATATATCTATGTGTATATATATATATATACATATATATATATATATATATATATATATATACATACACACACACACACACACACACACACACACATATATATATATATATATATATATATATATATATATATATATATATATATAGCCACTACATTCCATAAACATATTGCCTTAAGTTTGGTTCAGTTCAAGATTTGCGGCAAAGAAACTTATTTACCAAAATACTTTTAGCTTTTTAGCCTCAAGAGATTAAATAAACTATTTGACTATCAGCAGACTACTTCCTTCCATATCACTGTCATAAACTAATATATCGCATTCTGGAATAACCAATACGGCAAGGCAATTAAAATTTCCTTTCATATCATTGTCATAAATTAGTATTTAGCATTCTGGAATAACCAATACGGCAAGGCAATTAAAATTTCCATTCATATCATTGTCATAAACTAGTATATAGCATTCTGGAATAACGAGTATGGTGGGGCCATATCTTCTTTCCACTGTTATCTCTACATTTTGGGGTCGGTTGCCTGACGCGCCTCCTCCACTGCCTTCTATCAAAGGCATCATCCTCCACCAAACCTCTTCTCTCCATATCTTCCTTCACTTTATCTCGCCATCTAATTCACTGTCTCCCTCTCGATCTTCTTTCTCTTACAGGTTCCTCCCAAGCCCTCCTCACTCTCTCCTCTTCATCCATCCTCAACACATGCCCATACCATCTCAACCGTGACTCTCTTATCACCTCTGTAATCTTTACTAAGCCTGACCTTCTTATTTCACCATTTTCCAAACTCTCAAGCAACTATATTCCCATAATCCACCTCGGCATTTTCATCTCTGATCTCCCCTTCCATATCACTGCCATTAACTAAAATATATGGTTCTGGAATAACGAATATACCAGAGCTATTAAAATTTCCATTCATATCATTGTCATTAACTAAAATATACGGTTCTGGAATAATCAAGAAGGCAGAGCTATTAAAATTTCTTTTCACATTGTCATTAACTAAAATATATGGTTCTGGAATAACCAATATACCAGAGCTATTAAAATTTCCTTTCATATCATTGTTATTAATTAAAATATATTGTTCTGGAATAACGAATATACCAGATCTATTAAAATTTCCATTCATATCATTATCAATAACTAAAAAATATTGATCTGGAATAAGAATGTACCAGATCTATTAAAATTTCCATTAATATCATTGCCATTAACGAAAATATATGGTTCTGGAATAACGAATATAACAGAGCTATTAAAATTTCCATTCATATCATTACCAATAACTAAAATATACGGTTCTGGAATAACGAATATACCAGAGCTATTAAAATTTCATTCATATTATTGTCATTAACTAAAATACATGGTTCTTGAATAACGAATACGTCCGACATACTAAAATTTCCATTCATGCCACATTATATCGAGAAATGAATTTTAATCACCCGAAATAAATTCCTCCGATTCTTTTGGCACGAGCAGGGAATCGAACTCCCGACTACTGACCTTCGGGCCAGCCCTAGGAGAACTGTTAATGAGCTCAGTGGTATAGTTAAACTAAGATGTACTTAACCGAATCAGTAGGCGAGCACGTAAACCACTCGTCCAATGAAGAACTTATGAAATCTCCAAGGCGTGAGTCAAAACCGGACGAAGTGTTGTTGACCATTTCAACCAAACCTCGAAACATTTCAAAGAAATATCAGATTTCAGACAGAGCGTGCAAATACAAAGTTACACTATACTGGTATTGTTAGAAATCAGATGTCTAAAGGGGATGATATTGGAACCATAAACCGGTTGCCGCCCTTTTTTCAGGATTTGCAAATTAGATAAGGACATTAACTCTTCAAGAAGAGTGGCAAACAATAGGAAAAAGCGGGTAACATAATTGTTAAACTTATGTATATGTGTATCTAAGAATGCTAAGTTTTAAACAATTGTGAAAAATATTCAGTTTTCATTTTTAAACTCTTGTTTTAATTATTTGAATGAATTTGCTTATGAAAACTAATATAGTCAATGTACATTTTATTTCCCTAAAAGAATAAGTCATAATTTCTAAAATTAAAAAGACACAATGTATTTGCATTGAGACAACTAAACTGCCCACAACTCTCGAACAACTGAAATCGCCCGACTGAGTGATCTGTAAAGCAGAAAAACTGAACGAAAACATATTTAGGTGACACATACACACACACACATATGTGTATTTGTGCGAATATATGTATGAATTCGCGTTCATATATGTATCTACGTATTATATACACACATGCAGCGTACGAAATGTGAACGTCAATTTTCAAAGACTTGAGTTTGATTCAATTTTCAAAGACTTGAGTTTGATTCATCTCTGGCCTACAGAGAAGAAGAATGGTGTACACAATATTCCTCCCTAAGCAAAGCATTATCGTTCTTTAAGTATAAACAACTGCAGAAGCTCATTTTCTCCCTCAGTGACAGTGAGAGACGAGCACCCAGGAAAGAAATTTCTTCGTTTCGTGAAATGATATACTTCTCTGCTAAAAGCAGCTGTGAAGTCAGGACCAGCGGGCACCACCGCCGCTACATAGGATTTCTGATCTTATTCCGCTTCTTCTTTCATTCAACTGGCGAGTTTGTGTGTGTCATCTGGCGTCTCAGCTACCATGGTCTTCCAAGCCGGAAATATGCTTTTGTTTATGATATATTAGGATTGTAGAGAAAATTCTAAAGCCTGTAAATCGAAAACCTACTTTTAAAACTACTCCTTGACCGTTTGCTATACATACATATCTTCCACCCTGCTTTTCCAGTTAGGATTACGGCTATGATTATAATTAACTTCGTGAGCTTGATATTCCCCAAAAGTGAAAATATCGTAGAACGTTAGCATAACTTCCAACTGACCTTACGGGCTGCCCAGGCAAAAGTATGTTCTTGAATACGGCCAACTAAATCCAGAACAACTACCGCATGGGCTATATAAAAAAACAATCATTAATTATTTTATTCTACATTAATACAATGTTTTCTTACTATTTTTTAGTTAGACATTGAGAACGATAACCATATTAATCATCTAATTTGCATAAATTCATTGCCAACCCGAAATCTTGCTTTCCGCAGCATAAGATGGACGCTTAATTGCGGAGTTACCGCAGAAAGTGTAAAAATCGGAACCATTTTTTTCAGTGGGAGGAGGAATATGTAAAGCTGGAGGCTCTGATTTACTTCCATCTTCGACCTCTTGTTTATGAATGAATAAAAATTGAAGTGGTTCGTTGTTTTTAAAGTTTCTATTTATATTACCCAGCTATAAGCAACAGCGTCAAAATAAAAATCGTTCACATCTATACAACCTTAAAATAGTTAACGAAGGCACACAATAAAGAAATAAATAATTTAATCACCAATCTCTCCATTCAAAAGATCTTAAAGATATCATTAAAAAAAATGCTGCAGTCACTTTTAACGAACCACAAGTAATTGGAATTGTAAAAACTAACAAATTTCCATTTTGCTTACATGTGTAAAATTAAGCCCAAGTTCGACAAATATCGTTTCATTCGATTTTCTTTACCATCATCAGTCCCAAAGAGAGTTCCTCTGCTTCAGATGGAAGTTTCAGATATCACCGATAAACACAACGGAACGTTAGCAACTTCAGTGATCCTAAACGATCGTATCTTAACCGTCCTGTCAGGCATTCATTCATCAAATAAGCCCGCAATAATAAAAAGCAGAGACTCCTCTTTACCTATTTACTATGAGAATGAATTAAAGAATTTGATAGCGCCTTTCTCTTTCGCACATTCCTTTTCCTAACCAGCGTCTACTGTTTCCAGTTAGTTAAACTGTTCTCTGGTTCCCCCCCCCCCCCCCCCCCCCCCCCCTTTTTCTTTTTCATGGGTTGAGATACTTGAGGGTACAGAGATATCCATATAGACTAAATACGAATCTCTCTCTTGAAAAAGAAAAAAAAATCTATATCCATGTATTTGTGCACATGTCAACAGATGCAGAACAAATATTTCTACACGCATGCAATATATTTTTTCGATTAAATATCAAGCGTATATAAAAGCTCAACGAAACAACAGCCATTAATATTTACGTGACTAAAAAAATGTTTCATGAATTTTTATTCTACCCTAAAGCGCTAAAAAAATAATAGGATGTAAGCAATCAACTGTATGAAAATGCAACGGAATTAAAAATTTGGTTTCAGGACAATATTCGCTCCAAAAAAGCGAAATAATTTCTTTACTGATGCATGAGGAATAATGCAAATGAACCTATTCAAATAAATGTAAGCAGTCATGCGACTCTCTCTCTCTCTCTCTCTCTCTCTCTCTCTCTCATTCAAACCTATTCATACGAAGTCAGCAGTCATACGATTCTATTCTATTCTATTCTATTCTCTCTCTCTCTCTCTCTCTCTCTCTCTCTCTCTCTCTCTCTCTCTCTCTCTACGTCACTTTCAGACGAAATTGAATCTGAAATGTTAGAACAATGAAGACAGCTATTACCTAAACAAGCTTCATTTTACCGATGAGCACCAACGTGGAAAAGTCGAATGACATTCATTTGGAAATAACAAGCACGCAATTGCAAACCTGCCACTTACGCAAGACTCAGGTACACACTAACTATCGACCACGGTCTATCTGGACCGTGCTATCGACATACTGACAAGAATTATGCAAATGTTTATTATATGATGCCACAATTCTTGCTTGCCTCTTATTTCCAAAACATTTTAATTGATTAATGCCTTATGTACGTATGCTTAACGGCTACCCCTTGCTATTGGTATTTTTCTTTTAATAAGCGTTGAAGAAAAAAACCCACGTTTTAATCCCAGGGCCTTAATAATCATCGTATAAATATCTAAAACCATATTCAAAATTATAAACATTTTAATAATCTAATTTACATAAATTCATTACAATCACGAAACCTTCATACTTTACGCAGCATAAGATGGACGCTTAGTTACGGAGTTATCGCAGTAAAGAAAAAACGAAACCATTTTTATGCAGTGGGAGGAATATGTGAACCTGGATTAACTGATTTACTTCCACCCTAAAAGTCTGTTTATCTATAAAAATAAAAATGTAAATGTTCATTTCTTCAAAATCGTAAATCTCCGAAAGTTCTTCACCAACTGCTTTGAAATTCTGCATATGACATCATTTGGAAAAGAATACTATAGGTTAAACATCAATGACATCAAAGAGGGAGGAGTTTAAGAACGGGGTTGACAGAGAGAATGAGAGTGAGAGGAAGTGAGAGAGTAGATGGGGTGTTAGGAAGAAGAAAGAGGAAAGAGAGAGAGAGAGAGAGAGAGAGAGAGGAGAGAGAGAGAGAGAGTTGGTATTAGTGAGAAGAAAGAGGCAAAGAGACTGATTGTTGGAGAGAGAAGGAGAGAATAAGAGGAAGGAGAGAGTAAGAGAAAGGAGAGAGTAAGAGAAAGGAGCCATAGAGAGAGAGAGAGAGAGAGAGAGAGAGGAGAGAGAGGAGAGTTGATATTAGCGAGAGGAAAGAGGGAAAGAGACGGTGATGGTTGGAGAGAGAAAGAAAAAATAAGAGAAAGGAGCTTTCTCTTTTCTTTCTTTTCCTTTTACCCAGACTGAGCAACAGCAACGCGTGGCCAGGTACAGCTAGTAAATGAATAAAAAGCTAAATGAATCGCTATTTTTATAGTCTTCTTATATTATATCGTTTCTAACATTCACTATCTGTGAATAAATAATGAAGGCACACGCTAACAAACTTAACCCGATCTCTCAATCTACTTTACATGCTAAAGAACACAATTCAAACTGTCTTACCGACATCATTCACAAGAAATACAAAACTGCTGTAGTGGCTTTTAATAAAGCATAATTACTTGGAGTAAAATAAACTGAAAGGTTTCAGTTTCGCATGTATAAAAGGTTTGCTTTCTTTTGTCATATTTTCTGTAACAAATTTATTACAGATCATCTTTAACCAGCGTTTAACAAACTCCACGTTTCATTCGGCTTCCAGTAGTCCTCAATTCCAACAAGAGTTGTTTTACTTGAGTAAACCTTGTCAATCATATCATGACTTCTCTCTACAATGAAAATAAAGGCAAACTCTGACGACATCACTTCGCCAATTAACTCTATGGAGATAAGCACTGCTTTTCTTCCTCTCTCTCTCTCTCTCTCTCTCTCTCTCTCTCTCTCTCTCTCTCTCTTGGTAGACATTCAGAATTTAGAGATGTCTTTCTCTTTCGACCGCTTCTTTCCTTAAGAGTCCTCTTACCGTTTCCTGTTACCTGAGCTGTTCTCTGCTTTTCTTTTTTCTCCTTAAACTGTTCAAAATGGACTGAGATACTTGAGGCCACTGATATACACGCAAAATCTAAATAAGAATCTCTCACTCTCTCTCTCTTAAAATATATATATATATATATATATATATATATATATATATATATATATATATATATATAATATATATTAAGAGAGAGAGAGAGAGTGAGAGATTCTTATTTAGATTTTGTGTGTATATCAGTGGCCTCAAGTAACATAACAACGAACGCAGAGAAAGAGATGACACACTCTCCACTTATAAGTCAAGAATGGTACCGTCATACCATTTCACGGACGTCCAGAACACGATTTCTCTAGTATTTTTCCACCGAAGGATTGGATAATACGGCCCTTTTCATAAGCATCATGGCCAGAGAATTTTTTACTTTTTCACTTAAGCTGAGGTTATTTCTCACAACAATAATTCTCACCTTTCCAGCATTCCTTATTTTATACACTTCCAGAACAATGCTTTGGAAGAAGGTTCCCTTCTTTTGTTACTGTCACATGAATAAAATCCTGCGGCAAAAATCACCAAATGAGAAGTTAATTCAAAAATTACACAAAGGGTCATGACCTCTACAACCGAATGTAGACTACCTCTGAATAACTATGCAAATTAACATCGCCATTTCTTCAATCATATCTCACTCCTACAGGCTTCGATTTGTTTATATAATTAATTGATTAATAATAATAAAAAAGCCACGAAAAGCAAACACATATGTATTACAATTGTCAGTCAGAGAATACAGAAGCAATTAATGACGAAAGGCAACTTTCATCCACTTTTCTGATAGCTGCCATTCATTTTTAGGTACTTATTGTTCCATTGTATTATTATACGCAAAAGCAATTCAGTAAAATATCCGCTTGTTAGGTTCCTCGGCTAAGGAAGGTAATCCTCTAAATCAGTTCAATTAAATCAAAATTTATCAAATTTTCAAAATATGTGGTGTTTAGCTATCTTTAAAATAAAGGCGTAGACTAATACCTATTGTATCCGCGTCACTGTAACTTGTTTTTTAATTGTATAAAACATTTTAACTACATACGACCGCTGGAAAATATCCTGCAGCTTGAATCTTTTTATATCCATCATAATGATGATTTAGTTTTTTCGGAATGCAAAAAGCACATTTGAAGGAGAGCAAGCATGCAACGGACTCCATCGACCGCTAATCAGGTCATCATCAAGATCGCATTTCTTTTATTAATTTCACCTTATTTCTCGTCTTTCCTTGTTCAGACCAATCAACTGATACGTTACCCCTAATACTTATATTTAGCCCTTACATTATGGCAAAGGTTTTAGGGAGAATAATTTAGTTTATGGAATGGAATATAAAATTTAGTCCAAAAGCCAAGCGCTGGAACCTACAAGGTCATTCAGCGCTGAAAGGGAAATTGAGACTCAACAATGTTTTAAAGTTGTAAAAGGAAGATGACCTGGCAATTGCACTATGAAACAGCATTGTTAGGGGAGGGTGAAAAGTAAGAAAAGAGAATATGAATGGAGGCTCAGTAAAAGGATTGAAAGTGGTTCCAGCTAGGGGCCGAAAGGAAGCTGCAAAGAACGTGAAGTAATGCCTACAGTACCGCACAAGGTGCACTGACGACGCTATCCCCCTGCAGGGAGTGATTTATGCAAATTCATTCAAGTTGGTGTTGTCATGGGGATACATCTTTTTATTGTGATCATCCCATAGCTGCTAAACATACACTGATGCAACTTAATTGTATATATATATATATATATATATATATATATATATATATATATATATATATATATATATATATATATATATATATATATATATATATATATATATATATATATATATATATATATATATATATTTACACGCTGGTTACCCGCTCTATGGCAGGTCCCAGCTAGATTGGTCCGTGTAACCCACAGCATGTATATATATATATATATATATATATATATATATATATATATATATATATATATATATATATATATATATATATATATACATAGGTCTCGACCTTCCAGGGATGGAAACCCATCTCCGTTCCAAAACTCAGTTCCGTCAGACCGACGGCCCGGGCGCATATTTCCCAAGTCTGGAAGAGTTTAGGGATGGGGAAAATTACAACTAATCAGAGCGCGTGGAGCTGATCTATAACGTCACAAGCCACACCTCTTAGCTCCCTCCTCACCCTCAGTCCTGCCGACAGTCACGATGCCGAAGAAATTCTTTCTTCTCCATTTCACAGTTTACGGCTTGTATGGCATATACATTTTAGTCAGATATATCTAAACATAATGCAACACTAATTTAACAACAATAACTCTTCAAATGAGATACACCACGAAATATATTATGTTTTATTGGCTTCTCCCTCTTGGTAAATAATATTTTCGCATTGCGAATTTCTAAATTATATACATGAAAATGCATGTTTAAAGCCATTTATAAAGATGTGCGATAACTCACGGGATGAATCAAACAATATACAGGATAGTAAAAATGATGGTATCTGACCTGTTTGTAAGGGAAGATAGAGAGAGGGAGTAAGGCTTACACTACGGATTTCTATGGACATATGCTATTTTGTAGTTATGCACATTACTGCACATTGTATAAAAGTAATATACTGATCATTACTAAGCCATGAACAGGAATCAGACTGATATAGTCCCTACTATTTACAGGGACACAGTATCAGCTTCATTCATTAAATATTTCAAGAGCTAATGTGCCCTTAAGGAAACCTAAGGAAAGCTACGGTATTGTTGTTTTTGGTGATCTATGTTAGCCTACTGTAACCAAATATAGTTACGTGACAAACTCATCCTGTCAGTAGCTAATAAGAATATGGTTGTTTTCAAAGTGTACTTGATAAGTTGTAATAAATAATTGCCTTTTTGAGGTGGATTCCGTTTTCATAAAACCTTCCAGATGTCCTTACCTGATTGGTCCTTGTCATTCATTGTGTACGAATATATAAGTTTTTATTGAAAATCTTTTGCTTTTGATTTTTACTTTTCATACATTGTGTACAAACAAATAGTGATAATATAATTCAGTATTGAATATTTCTAGCAAGCCCTTACGTGATTTTTGCTTAAAAATCATTGTGTACAAAGAAAACTCTTATTTAATTTATTTAATATTTTTAGCAAACCTTTCGTTCTTTTCATTCATTGTGTGCAATCAAAATGAGTATTTCATTAGTATGTAATGCTTTTAGAAATTATAGGAGTACAGAATACTACCTATTTACGGAGTTACAGTAGACTTTTTACAAAGCTGAACTAGAGCAGAATTGATGCATCAATTTAACAGAATTGCGATATGCTTAAAAGTAATTATGGGTGATATTTTTTTCCCTACTCTTTTAAATATTCAACATTTATTAATTAAAGCCAGGGATAACGGTAGTATATGAGTATACTGCTATTTTTTCATACAAGCTCACACTCAATGGCCAAATTAGTATGCCTTAAATTAAGTGCATAGATTTGTTTTTGTTTTTTTACCTATAGATTTGTGGCATTATGCCAAACACTGGGGCAACTAAGGCCATTCAGCGCTGAAACGGAAATTGACAGTAAAAGGTTTGAAAGGTGTTACAGGAGGAGAACCTCAAAGCAGTTGCACTATGAAGCAATTGTTAGGAGAGGGTGGACAATAAGATGGAAGAATGAGAATATGAACGGAGGTAACAGTAAAATGAATAAAACTAGTTGCAGCTAGGCACCGAAGGGACGCTGCCAAGAACCTTAAGTAATGCTTACATTGCACTGAATGAGGTGTAATGACGGCTCTATCCCCCTACGGGGTGCATAAATTTGTCATCAAAACTGTATCCTCCAAATTTCTTTTAAGCATAAGGCAGTTAATTTTTTAGTTCTGTCTTAATACCTTTTTATAGAATGAAACAACAGGAAGTAACGCCTGAAAAACGTTCCATGCTCCATGCTTTTAAAATCGTCACTTTCAAAGTCCAAGATTCTTGATGGGAGTCGAAGTGCCGCGAAGTTCTTAGCCTCCTGGCTGTAGTCTGTACTGCTAATTACAGGTCATATACCATCAATTTTACCATCTTGCATATTGTTTGATTCATCCCATGTGTTATCGCAACTCTTTCTAAATGGCATTAAATACGCATTTTCAAGTATATAATTTAGCAACTCGGGATGAAAATATTATTTATGCACTAAATATCGACTTTGCGAGCAGGAATTAAAAGCCACTGAGCACTATTACCATGAGGAAGAAGCCAATAACACTTAATATATTTCACAGTGTATCTCATTTGAAGAATATATTGTTTGTTGAACTAGTGTTGTATTATATTTAGATATATCTGACTAAAATGTATAGGTCATACAAGCCGTAAATTGTGAAATGGGGAAGTTTTTCTTCGGCATTGTGACTGGCAGTAATAGCTATGAGACAGAGTGTAGCTAAAAGGCGTGGCTTGTGACGTCATGGATCAGCTCCACGCGCTTTGATTGGTCCTAATTTTTCCCATCCCTAAACTCTTCCAGACTTGGGAAATATGCGGCCCGGGCGCCCATACCAATCATACATACATACATACATACACACATACAAACATACATACACACACTGCCAAATATATATATATATATATATATATATATATATATATATATATATATATATTATATATATATATTATATGTAAACAGTAATGCATTACGAATTCAAATGACATCTGGCATAACTCTCAATTACTATAGCTATTGTATGTAATGCTACTTGTCTTTCTTTCTGTCACCAACTTCGAATCCAATGTTTTCATTCTTTTGTGTTTCCCGAGCGACCTGGCTAACCAAACGACCAAATAAAGCCGATAAATCAAAATGTGAAGGAGGGAGATTGAGAGAAAAACGGCCTGTCCTGAACTCGAACGAAAACAAATAACCCCTTCTTCAGGAAGGGAAGGTTAGAGGAACCAGGCAAAACCTTCACACGTAAAGTTGTAAGTGTTGTTTTTGCTTAAGTATATCTTAGTTTAACCAGACCACTGAGCTGATTAACTGCTCTCCTAGGGTTGGGCCGAAGGATTAGTTTTAGATTATTAAGGGATGAGAACCACATTATATCGAGAAACGGATTCCTAATCACAGAAATAAATTCCTATGATTCTACGCTGGCAGAGCAGGGAACCGAACTAGCGACTACCTAAACAGTAGGCAAGCACGCAACCCACTCGTCCAACGAGGAACTTGTTTTGCTTTACCTAGCGTTATACCACAATGGGTTCTTGCTCATTGAACAGCCTGACGGTCACTTTATGATATGAAAGAGAATAGTAGGATATGGACATAAAAACTATTATTACGAGCGAAGCGAAGTTATTACTGGAAACTGGGGGCCCGGCCCGGCCCTAACGCTATTCAAATGATAATACCTCCAAAAGTATTGGAACTAAAAGCACAATTCTTTCGGCAGAAAAAAACTTACGTCTTTAAATTTCATCCCATATAAGATTTATTCCTCAAATATCGTAAATTCACATTTAAATGACGTTTTCATTACTGCATTATAATTTCTCCAAATTGTTTCAGCACCAAATTTGATAGTTTAAACTGTCTTCCCAAATCCGCTATAAACAATAATTTCGCAGAGTTCCGTTTGTCATATTATTAGAAGTTTGATGTTGGAACTCTTTTTGAAATGCAATTAACTTGAAGCTTGGCGAGTTATCGCCTTTAGGGCGCCTTACTGGTTATCACTGATGGCTGTGCAACTGAAAGCATGGTATGAATGTAATAAAAGATTAAAAGATTAACTGGAGAGATGAAAAACCTCTTTAAACCCTAAAATCCTAAGGAACCCCCCCCCCCCCCCCCCCCCCAGGAGAAAAAGAATGATAGTAGTGGATCGTAGATGGCAAGTAAGGAAAAATGAAAGAGTTCCATAGCCAAGGAGGCCAAAGTGATTACTCTCTTCGGAATTAGGGAGCAGTACAGTCCGAGGATTCGCAACTTGAAAACGCAATTTTATGCCCCATGTAAATCTCTACAATAAGCTCGATCGGTGAACAAATAATGAATTTCACACAAGCGCACAAACACACACACACACACACACACACACACACACACACACACACACACACATATATATATATATATATATATATATATATATATATATATATATATATATATATATATATATATATATATATATATATATTTATATATATATAATATAGGTAGATCTACTTCACTTCTTTTCATTGGTTCACTGATGAAAATAACACGGACAATCAAATCAACATATAAATCTGAGATTTGCCACAAATATTTATTCCCAAGTACAGTATATTTTTGGTTAACAATTCAAGCTCATTTAAAATCTCGACGGAACAACAGCGATTATTAGTTACGTGACAATTTTCTTTATTCTAACCTAAAGCACTAATATATATATATTTATATAAATAATATATATATATATATATATATATATATATATATATATATATATATATATTGTAATAGGATGTAAGCAATCAACTGTATGAAAATGCAACGGAATTAAAAGTTTGGTTTCAGGACAATATTCGCTCCAAAAAAGCGAAATAATTTCTTTACTGATGCATGAGGAATAATGCAAATGAGCCTATTCAAATAAATGTAAGCAATCATGCGATTCTCTCTCTCTCTCTCTCTCTCTCTCTCTCTCTCTCTCTCTCGTCCGTCACTTTCAACGTAAAAAATGAATTTGAAATGTTAGAACAATGAAGACAGCTATTACCTAAACAAGCTTCATTATTCCGGTGAGCACCCACGTGGAAAAATCAAATGACATTTATTTGGAAATTATATGCAAGCAATTGTAAACCGGCCATTTTCGATATATGTACTGACAAGCATTATGTAAATCCTCATTATATGAAGCCACAATTCTTTTTGCTTCTTACTCCAGGTAATTTCTATTCTGATTAATATCGTATTTGAGTTTGTTTATCCAGTACCGCTTGTTATTGAGAAATATTTCCTTAACAAACGCTGAAGAGGTAATACCAAGTTTTATTCCGGGAATTAATATCATCACAGAAGTATCTAAAGTTCTATTTCGTAATTAAACTATCCTATTTTTATATAATTCCTCAACTGACCAAAGTTAAAAACAAGATAATAAGATCATCGGCAATTACGTGCTCCACATTTCCTTGTGCTTTCAAAAGCAAAATATCACAAAGGTCTACAAAATCATTCTCAGACTAGTGCACCCACTACTTGCAAAGGGTAAATCTTTCCATTTTCCCCACACAGGGGAAAGAAGACTGGAAGGGATTCCTCATAAACAGGCGTCAGCTACCTGCCAAATGCATGTAAAGATATATCATACCCGAAACTAACAAAGAAAAGTGATAACAAGGTATAAACTATTATGTACACAACAGTGGCTCAGTACAATCAAGTGCATTTTTCAATTGTTTTAGTAGTTTTCTTTGCAAAGTTATGGACTGTTTAGATTGTTTACTACATTTCTTTGAAAAACTATGTATTGTTTACCAAATTTTATCGCCTTTATTTTCAAAGCTGTGCATTGTTTAAATTGTTTCATCACCCATATCTGTAAAGTTCAATGTATGTACTAATGTCGTTTAGGACACTTCTAGATCACCCGGCAAACTGGTAGCAATCGGTGCACAGGAAGCCATATGATGTAGCAATCAGTGCACAGGAAGCCATATGATGTAGCAATCAGTGCACAGGAAGCCATATGATGTAGCAATCAGTGCACCGGAAGCCATATGATGTAGCAATCAGTGCACAGGAAGCCATATGATGTAGCAATCAGTGCACCGGAAGCCATATGATGTAGCAATCAGTGCACCGGAAGCCATATGATGTAGCAATCAGTGCACAGGAAGCCATATGATATAGCAATCAGTGCACAGGAAACCATATGATGTAGCAATCAGTGCACAGGAAGTCATATGATGTAGCAATCAGTGCACAGGAAGCCATATGATGTAGCAATCAGTGCACAGGAAGCCATTTGATATAGCAATCAATGCACAGGAAGCCATATGATGTAGCAATCAGTGCACAGGAAGCCATATGATGTAGCAATCAGTGCACAGGAAGCCAGATGATATTAAAACGCAGATGCAAAACACCTATAATTATTACCTAAATATGAATTTTTTTAAATGCACAAGAAAGAATAATGAGAACGTCAATTACAGAATATGCATAAGAATTTAATGAATATGCGTTTCCAGAAACGAACGAGAAAAGTTAATGAGATAAATTAGCAACACTGGCTCCATGAAAATGGAAAATATAAATTCTTAATGAAGAGCTAAACATTCCCTTACAGAATTGAAAGCACTAAAGTGGATGGAGGCAGGAATCCTGAAGTAGAGTTGCGCAAACACTCACAAGTTAATTTGCGTTTGTGCTTATGCGTGTGTGTGTGTGTGTGTGTATTTGGGGTGCGCAGCTTAGTGTGTATGTATATGTGCGTGTACAATGACAGAGCATAAAGGACAGCTTTATAAAAATCCACTTTATGGTTTAATTATTCATTTCATGTTATTTGTGTTGAGAACCAAACTGAAGCAAAATTCCCAAAATTTCGGCAAATCTGATATGTATGACGCTTGGAAAGGCCACTATTACTGTACAATTATTTAAACAGAGCGAATAATATAAAAAGTTAATACTCACTACACTTTATGCGAACAGCTGAGTTATTAGATCGAAATGACTTTGCGACTGAACAAACAAATAACCTCGAGCGAAATAAAAAAATCACATGAATAAAATATCAGAAGAAAAGTACATTCACTGAAACAATCAACTCTTAACATCAAAATAAAGTCACGGGAAAATAAACAGAAGAAATGTATGCGTGGAAATGTTTGTCATAACGAAAATCCCTTTGATATGAAAACAATTTTTAACCGGCTAAAAAGCAAACACAACGCTCTCCACGGCCTTTAATAAAAACTGGAGCGACATATTATGCCCATAAATAATAATGACAGGGACACATACCAAACACGGAGTTAATATTCATGTCACCAGGGGCCGGACACTGCCTCGGAAAGATGGGCAACTGCCCGAATGTAATATAAAAAATTTACTACTGCCATTCATGGTCCAAGTATTTGTCATGGAATCATATCACTAAAGAGCAAGAACAAAACCAGTGCTTAAAGGCTACTTCACGGTGTTTATATCGTTATGTATATACACATAGCTAGATCTCACACACAATATTGCCGAGTAGAAAACAGTACGGATAACAGATAGGTCACTCCAAGCAGTGGTCAGAAAAATGTTTATACTCGCTTCGATGTTAACCAGAACAGAGGTCAAAAGCTTCTGGTGTGAGACGAGAAACGATTGAATTAATCTATTTCGCGAATCACTCGCCTCGTGATGAGAATAGGTGCAGACATAAAATTATTCCAAGCTTGCAGCTATTACTTTTCATCGATACTTAAATTTAACACACCATGACGAGTTATCGCATAAATGAAAATTGGTCACAAGGATGGAGATTGTGTATAATAAAACCCTTAAGAAAACTCCTGAATTAATATCTGGACAAACAATGGAAAGCCTTTTCTCGTCGGGATAAATCATTAACGCTTTAATACAACGTTACCTTTTCATAACCGAGCAAAAGTATGTTTTCATTGTCTTCTCCTAACTTTGAGAGATGGGAAAACAAGTAAAAATCATCTGACGTTTGTCATATTCACATAATCAAGAAGTTGCGTTAAGATTATATCTATTTTATCTACTTATTAGTTTTTCAGGTAACAGAAAAATTTGGATACTTGAAGGGTAACCTACTTATCCTTTTTCTATTTTCCATTCAGTTGAGTATTTCACAAGTTGAAAAAAGCTTACTTGGAGAAATACTTCGCCTATTGCTATTCACCTGTAGAACTTTTCAAAGAACTTATAAATCGCCCCGGCTGTTAACATCACGTTCAATTAGTTCAGATCAGCTGTATGGCGATGCTTCACCTTTGCAACGACACCTCCACACTAAAATCAACAAAATGGGGATATCGTAATACACTACGTTTCTTCTGACCCACCAACTCTCTACAAACTGGGTTCTTGTCATCTGAAAAAGTATCTTCGACAACATCTACTTGATAAATTACAAAGCACAACAAATCAACGAAGCTTTTGAGTTATTTCAAGGACGACGAATGCAGTCGGAGGGATGTCATGAGATTACAGGATTCTTTGGAAATATCCACTCAATACTTCATTCTAGAGTAAAATTATAGTTCAAACGCACAAATACTTTAATACTTCCATGAAATGATATCTTCAAGTTAGTGAATGACTGAGAGTGCTTGTTCAGCAAATGTTGAAAATTTCATGAACTATACACTGTATCTTTTATGTTACCAACAAAAACAAAGATGAAAGGAATCTACAAACTCCTGAGAAATTATTGATAATTATTATATAATAGTGAACCAAAACTTCCTACCATTAACAAATCCGAAGCTGCGTGCAATACGCAATCCACGAAACAAATTGCTTTGCTCAGCTGATTTATGAAGAAACTAAAACTTGCAGCGGAAATGAATATATTAGAGGACCCAACCGGCAATCAGCTTACGAGTGCACGAGGAGGCGGAACCAATTACCTCGGAAGACTAATATAGGGAAAAATTCCAGCTAATTTTCATGTAGGATGACTCTGGCTCCCAAAATTATTCGCTGAACCTTTGGCGCAGAGGAGCATGATAATACTTTTTGGATGACTGCATCAACTAACCTTTTTGGGCCAAAGGTTTTACTTTTGTACTTTCAAGTAACCTCAGAGACGCTTCGTAATCTGTCAAGAATCTCATTTGGTTACTAGATAACAATTACACCAATTAATGTTTATTATTAAACGCTACTTGTTACCAAACTGTCTGATGTACACACACACACACACACACACGTACACACATGCATATATATATATATATATATATATATATATATATATATATATATATATATATATATAATATATACATATATATATATTATTATATATATATATATATATATAATATGTATTTGAGTAACTAGATCTAATTCTGGCATCCCTGTAATTTCTGTTTCTAAAAAAGAAATAATAAAAACAAATAAAAAATGCAACTTTCTTTCTTTGACGTAATTAAGTTTTCTGTACAGCGTATAATGGTGTATGAAACTCTCAGTCAAGTCCCATTAAACTCTCATCCGCGGTCCATGAAACTTTCAGCCACAGCCCGGGTCGCCTGTGTTGTTAGCAACTATAGCGGTGCCAGACACATGATCATAGTTAAATTTAACCTCAAATACATAAAAACTACTGAGCCTAGAGGGCTGAAATTTAGTATGTTTGAAGATTGGAGGATGGATGATCAACTTATCAATTTGCAGCCCTCTAGTCTCAGTAGATTTTACGATCTGATGGCGGACAGCAAAAATGCGGACGGACAGAAAAATACATTTCAATAGCTTATTTTTACAATAAAAAAAACGAAGAGAAAAAAAGGAGCAAACCGCAATCAGGTCACCAGCCTAAGGGAATTCCGTACTTTCTGTCTGTCTGTCTGTCTCTCTTTACATTCATACATAAATATATATGCAAGCGTGTGTGTGTATATATATATATATATATATATATAATATAATATATATATATATATATATATATATATATACATATATATATCAAGCAGATTCGATGCACATATACAAACTGCAGTCAATGGCAGGAATTTGTGTGTGTGTATATATATGTATATGTGTGTGTAAGTGTATTTTTTTACTATTAGGGGTTTAATGGATCCTGTTACTTGTATCCCTGCATATAACTGACGGGATGACAGTTTTTTTGCTTCAGAGGAAGGGATTTTGCAATGTTATCGGGAGAGTTTCCAATCATGTATTATATACAGGTAATATATAAATATATTAAGAAAATAAGTAGAGGTACAAGGAACAGTATCCATTAAATCCAGCAAAGTTAGAGGATGCACACAAATAATATATATATATATATATGTGTGTGTGAGAGAGAGAGAGAGAGAGAGAGAGAGAGAGAGAGCAGATTTGCTCAGGTTGGTGGCTCGATTTTGAATGCGCTCCTTTTTTAATTATTTCTGCTGTTCTAGAAACAGAAGTCCCATGGATGCCAGGATTAAATTTAGTTACTCAATTTGCCTGATTTATCCCATCATTCTCTGCATTCTTGAGTTATAAGCCTACTGCACTGGTTTTCGTGGACAAAGATATCTCAGATTGACAGTGTAAAATCATAGGGATTTATTTTATAGGGAATTATTAATATCAGTTTAATACGGCAAACCTGTATTTTCTTAGGCACATTGTCAAAATCACACTTGCAAAGAGAAAGATCAGTTTCATATTTAACAAAAGTAACTTTCTGTAGAAGCAGAAAAAAGAAATTCGGCAAAATTATTGGAAATAACTTAATATTCATATACAATAGGTATTTAGCAGGATTATTCAAATCAGTTTAAAATGAAAAATAATAGATTTTTAAATCTAAAACATAGTTATTGATTACGTAAATGAATGCATATTATCTTAATGGGAAATCGCTAAAATATTTAAATAAATTATTCATTTCTGAAAAATAACAAAAATACCTTTCAGATGCGTTCATGTCAAAACTTCTACATTAAGTACAAAACAAATATGTGAATTCTTTAAATAGTTTAAATTTTCATAATTCAAAATGTTTAACATACGGCTAAAAGTCTCGATACTTATTCTCTTAGAGTACACGGATTTCTCTTTTTATCTTCATTATCACATCCAAAGAATATATATACCGGGTATTTCGAAACTAGAGACCCCTCCCTCCACAGAACAAATGGAAAGTTATGAAGTTTTTGTTATAACCTATCTCCAAGTACATTATCTTAAGTTTCTATTAAGCTATTTTTCATTTTACATTTCTTGCATTTTCAAACTGAGTGACGGAGTTAGATACAGCCATGGCTAATGACTCGGAGGAAATCAGATGGATTGACCGAATCTGGGCTATAACCTTCAGAGAGGCCAGGGATGCTGGCGCATCCTTCATTTCACTTTCCTGGATGGCTAAATACATTAAAATAGTTGAATCCTTTGTTAAAAGAAACTGGAACAAAAATCCATATGACTGTCATTGTGAAAAGAGTGAAAATCTTGGAAGGCCTGAAGTCCTTTCTCAGGAGTCAATAGCCATCATAGCTGAGGCAGTGGCTAGACCAAGAAAGTCTACATAAATTGGCGCTTGAACTAGAAACAAAAAGAAGAAAGAAAAGAAGTTATAGTGCTGTATATCGTGAGTTGAAAAAATCTGGTAAAGCCATTTCATGTTATCAGCAAGCCCAACATTACTCAGCAACAGACAGAAGACCATGCATGGTTTTGTGGTTCATTTCTTAAAGATTGGGATGAAGCTGACTTTCTCCATGTTGCTGCATCAGACGAATTCTTCATTTACACAATCAGGAAGCCAAATCATTAAAAGGACATCATTGGGGCTACAAAGTTGGATGATATCAGTGATGACGTGCGCTATCACCAAGTTGTGAAATTTCCTGAATGTTTGGGAATTTTTCTCTGTTTCAAAGCCAAACGGTTAATGTGGATCATCAAAGAAAAAGAACAGTCATGGAATGTTGAATACTTCAGAGAAACTGTGTTTACTGGCAGAGTATTACCTTTCCTCAAAGATCCTGAAAATGTGTTATCCGTTGAAGAAGTCACATTTCTGCATGATAAGGCACCATGTTTCAAGGCTCTTCAGACACAGGAGCTGCTTCGAAACAATGGTATCGAATTTCCAGGTAGCTCCCCTGACCCTAATGTGTGTGAAAACATTGGTAGTATCTTAAAGGACTGTGTTGAAGCGCACACAGTGAACTATGATGGTATACCAAGCCTCGACGACCTGCGAAGAGAGGTGACTGAAGTGCTCAGGGAAATGGAGTTTGAGTCTCAGCTTTTTTGCAATTTGCTGAAATCATACCCCCCAAGAATGCAGGCTGTGGCACAGCCAGATGGAGGCCACACAAAATATTAAATACTCAGAGAAACTTAAATAAATATCTGTTCTGGATTACTTTTGTTTTTGTCCAGATCAATTCTAGTTTATGCTGTAGAATGGGGGGCCTCTAATTTCGAAACACCCTATATATATATATATATATATATATATATATATATATATATATATATATATATATATATATATATATAATGTAGCACGAAACACATGCTTGAGAATATCACAAAATCCATGAAAAAGGTGAGTGAAAACCGAGATTTTGAACACATACTTTCGTAGTTTATTCTACATTTTTAACTTCAAACTGAATACTAGAGAAGTTGACAGAGCTTTCTATACAAAAACAGAAGGGGAGGGATTACAGTTCGTTAATCTGGGCAGTATGTTCTTTAAGCAAAAAAGGCAGAGAAAGAGGATCAAGGGACAATCCAGGGTGGAGATTTACATTCCCTGTTGACGTAGCTTCAATAAAAATGTACTCAAAACAGAATCCTCTAGCAGTGACCGTTGACCTTATATATTATCAAGGAATTATCACAGTTACTCGCATGATCTGTCGTAGGCCAATGATCCACAATGCCACTGTTGTCAAGTCTCTTGAAATGGCATATTTGTGCTGAGAACATCTCACTTTTAGTTCTTTTACTGATTGGCCAATATAAATCTTATTACATTCTTTGCAAGGAATACTGTATATAATATTGCTTGAATTGACTGGCCTATCCTTAATTACTTTAACCCTCAAAATGTTATTATATTTAAATACTAAGTTAATTTTAATAGTTTTTAAAATTGTTACAGCAGGAATGAAATTAGGATGAAATGGTAAACATAGATAATTCCTAAGTCCATTGTTAACACTGGTTGGATTGTAATATGTCTTTTTTTTTTGCTTTATTTTTACAAAGTTCGAAAAATACGAAGAGTAGCATAATGATCTTATATTCTATCAATAATTGTAAACTCTTCCAAAAATTCAGGACTACAAATTCTAAGAGCTCTAGGATACATACTAGAAAATGTTGACACCTTAATGTGTTTAGCATGGTTAGAGTAAAAACTAATATATGACAAGTTATTCGTGGGTTTCCTGTACACTTTAAAATAAAAATTTGTTATTTCTAATGCCTAAGGCATCCAAATATGCATACACTAATTTTCTTTTATTCTATTGTGAATTTTATGGATGGTACAAGATTATTATTTGTATGCAATAAAGCAGAAATATTTACATTTTATTTTATAATACAAATCCAATCGTCTACATATCTAACCCAAAACACCTTAGAGAATAAGTTTCTTAGAATAAGTCTAGACTCAAAGAACTCCATGTAAATAATAGACAAAAGTGGTGAATGATGGTTCCCAATAGCCATATCAAAATATCTGTTCATAAATTACCATTGAAAGTTAATTTACAATATTTTATACAAAGGGATATCAGATTAATAATGACATTGGTAGGTAATTCTAGATTATACATTGGTAGGTAATTCTAGATTATACAAGTCCAAATGTGATAAATACTGAAGTAAGTTATTAATAGGAACTTTGGCAAATGAAGAAGTCATATCAAAACTGGTTAATTTGTCAGTACTGGATAATTCAGCATGGGAAAGTCTAGGATAGAAATCAAGTTTTGTAAATGGGAATATGAAATAACATCCAGGATAGGTGATAGTAATTTAACTAGCTATTTAGAAATTTTGTAACTGATGGAAGCAGTTGAACTGAAAATGGGCTGAAAAGGAAAAAAATTCTTAGCGGTCTTGATTAATTCGTACATGTAAGGTAACGATGGGCCAATCGTCGTCACATTCTTTTATTGAACAGAATTCCTTTATCCTTTTTATCACAAAAGCTAATGGGTCTTTCCTTAGTTTTTTGTAAGGACTAGAATCACATTATAAGTTTTCCGTATTTTCAACATAGCTTACTTTATCTATTATTAAAAAACAATTGGAATTGTCAGCTTTAGTAATGTACAAATTTTGATCTTTCTTCGTTTCATGAATTGCATCTATAAGCCTTTAGGGAAATTCACTATTTGTTTAAGCATTTGAAGTAAGCCTAAGAAAAGACCTTTAACTAAATTCACTGAAGGTCATATAATGTGTTTTTCTTTTCCAGTTCGGATATCTCTGAGATGATGTTTGAGCACGAAATGTCATCACTAATAGAATATGATGAGCCCTAGGCTAAAGCACATTCAAGATTCTGGTTCAGTTCTTTGTTTGAAAGATTTATTACACAATCATCTTTATGTTTGTTATTCCAATCACTTATCTCAACGAGGTCCTTTAATTTATGATCCGGGTGATGATTAGTTTGTTGAGCTTGCCCCCTTAAGCGAATTATAATGTAAGATCAATAATTATTAGATCGGGAGCTCAGTGCTTGGCGTAACATCCCCCCGATCCAAGACCACGTGTATCGCACCTTTGTTTATAGAACCACCACTCATTACAGATGTGCTGTCGTGTATCGCTGTGGATGTTGGATTCTCGCCCCCGTGTTGCTATGGGACCCCCATTTCTTCGTGCTCAATAATTTCCATGTGTCCGGTCAACCCTAGCCACGGATTCACCTGATCTACCTGATCTACAATCAAATCTGCATTTTATCTGTTGATTAACGGGACACTAACGTCCCTGTCATCATTCAGGTGTTGCCTTATTCATTTACATAATCTATTGTACAAATATACTTCATTACGCTAACCCTTAGAGTTTACATAATCTTCCCTCACACTGAAGTAGGCCCTCGGCCGTAGTATTTTTTTTGGAGGGCTAATCCATGCCCAAGGCATTTTACACGCTCCTGTAAATATCGACATCCGTCGCAGAGTAACAGAGAACTGGAAGCTTAATAATAATAATAATAATAATAATAATAATAATAATAATAATAATAATAATAATAATAATAATAATAATGATAGTAATAATAATAATAATGATAATAAAAATAATAATACAATGCGCAACTGGAATACAATACTTACAAGCTCTGGAATAAGACTAGCAGAGGTTAATATCAGGAGAGGGATCTTCCAGGGCGACTCACTGTCCCCACTACTCTTCGTAGTAGCCATGATTCCCATGACAAAAGTACTACAGAAGATGGATGCCGGGTACCAACTCAAGAAAAGAGGCAACAAAATTAACCATCTGATGTTCATGGACGACATCAAGCTGTATAGTAAGAGCATCAAGGAAATAGATACCCTAATCCAGACTGTAAGGATTGTATCTGGGGACATCAGGATGGAGTTTGGAATAGAAAAATGCGCCTTAGTCAACATACAAAAAGGCAAAGTAACGAGAACTGAAGGGATAAAGCTACCAGATGGGAGCAACATCAAACACATAGATGAGACAGGATACAAATACCTGGGAATAATGGAAGGAGGGGATATAAAACACCAAGAGATGAAGGACACGATCAGGAAAGAATATATGCAGAGACTCAAGGCGATACTCAAGTCAAAACTCAATGCCGGAAATATGATAAAAGCCATAAACACATGGGCAGTGCCAGTAATCAGATACACCGCAGGAATAGTGGAATGGACGAAGGCAGAACTCCGCAGCATAGATCAGAAAACCAGGAAACATATGACAATACACAAAGCACTACACCCAAGAGCAAATACGGACAGACTATACATAACACGAAAGGAAGGAGGGAGAGGACTACTAAGTATAGAGGACTGCGTCAACATCGAAAACAGAGCACTGGGGCAATATCTGAAAACCAGTGAAGACGAGTGGCTAAAGAGTGCATGGGAAGAAGGACTAATAAAAGTAGACGAAGACCCAGAAATATACAGAGACAGGAGAAAGACAGACAGAACAGAGGACTGGCACAACAAACCAATGCACGGACAATACATGAGACAGACTAAAGAACTAGCCAGCGATGACAATTGGCAATGGCTACAGAAGGGAGAGCTAAAGAAGGAAACTGAAGGAATGATAACAGCGGCACAAGATCAGGCCCTAAGAACCAGATATGTTCAAAAAACGATAGACGGAAATAACATCTCTCCCATATGTAGGAAGTGCAATACGAAAAATGAAACCATAAACCACATAGCAAGCGAATGCCCAGCACTTGCACAGAACCAGTACAAAAAGAGGCATGATTCAGTGGCAAAAGCCCTCCACTGGAGCCTGTGCAAGAAACATCAGCTACCTTGCAGTAATAAGTGGTACGAGCACCAACCTGAAGGAGTGATAGAAAACGATCACGCAAAGATCCTCTGGGACTATGGTATCAGAACGGATAGGGTGATGCGTGCAAACAGACCAGACGTGACGTTTGATTGACAAAGTCAAGAAGAAAGTATCACTCATTGATGTCGCAATACCATGGGACACCAGAGTTGAAGAGAAAGAGAGGGAAAAAATGGATAAGTATCAAGATCTGAAAATAGAAATAAGAAGGATATGGGATATGCCAGTGGAAATCGTACCCATAATCATAGGAGCACTAGGCACGATCCCAAGATCCCTGAAAAGGAATCTAGAAAAAACTAGAGGCTGAAGTAGCTCCAGGACTCATGCAGAAGAGTGTGATCCTAGAAACGGCACACATAGTAAGAAAAGTGATGGACTCCTAAGGAGGTAGGATGCAACCCGGAACCCCACACTATAAATACCACCCAGTCGAATTGGAGGACTGTGATAGAGCAAAAAAAAAATAAAAAAAATAAATAATAATAATAATAATAATAATATAATAATAATATAATATATATATATATATTATATATATATATATATATATATATATATATATATATATATATATATAGACATATATATATATATATATATATATATATATATATATATATATATATATTATATATATATATATATATATATATATATATATATATATATATATATATATATATATATATATATATATATATAGTGTGAGGTTTTACGGTTGTTTTTATTGACTGATGTGAAACAGCCTTGTTCCATTGCTTTGCCTGCCTTCCAGCATTTTTATATTTGTTGATGCGAGGCGACGTTTGCCACCCTCTCTTTCAGATTTCAGTTCGGTTTAGCACAGCAGCAGGTCAAGGTCTCGACAACTTGGCAGTTGTAGATGATTGGAACTGCAGGTAGTGGCTACCTGTTGGCCGCCGTCGTTCAAGAATGAGAACTTAAGCTAGGTCTTGGGATGAGTTGGTGGCTCGACTTCAGTCGCCAGTTCAGAGGGGATATTTCTCTTGAGACAGCAGTAGTCGCTGTTACATCGACTCTGGTGATCGTCTGTGCTTTATGAAGATTTTCCTGTTTGCCGTCCTGCGATAGTTTCGACGATTTCAGAAGTGTTGGATGGTCGTCCTCGAAGACCTTTGAAAGTCTTCTCCACTTCTGTATAATTTTTATATAATGGTGTTATTGAACAAGTGTATGGCTCATGTGTGTTAATGCCATTGTTGAGGTTGATGAGTAGCGTATCGCTCAAGATATTTTTGTATCATAATGTACTGAGGGTTGAGCAAGTGCATGGCTCTAGTTATTTTATTTTTTTTATTATTATGGTATCTTTGAGCAAGTGTATAGTTTTAATTTTCTTATTATGGTATCTTTGAGCAAGTGTATGGCTCTGTTTATTTTTGATATGGCATTGTTGAGCAAGTGTATAGCTCTGGTTATTTTATATTCATTATGGCTTTTGAGCTAATCCTTGAACACAATTGTATATATGTACAAACCATCATGTAAATAAATTAGGGTTAAGGTAATTTAGTAGTTTGCATTACTCCCTCTTCCTTGATTTGACTCTGGGCTTCCTTGTTCTTCCATTTCCAGTCCTAATTTATGAAAGAATCCGATAGAACCAAAAACGGTTCATGACAATATATAGACACATAAATGGGAAAATGTCTGTTTGTTTGTTTGTATGAAAGCTATACAAATCCACATTTCTTGATAAGATTTTAAATATTAGTCAATATCAAACCGGAAAAGATCATGGTGAAAACAGAATTAAAATAGGACCATTGGTTGGGTAATGGAGAGGGTGTGAGTAGGGGGTGAAATGTAAAAATGATCGAAAACAACATATATTAAAGTCTTAATTCATAGTTTTCGAGGTTACTGAGAAGAATAGCAGCACTCGTGATACCCTTAAGTCCAAGTTCAGCCCCAATGGGGAGGGGGGAGAAGCATTATTATTATTTGTTTAAGCAGCCATTTCCGACTAAGCCCAATCGGCTGCTTAGTCATTTAGTTTTAAAAAATAAATAAATAAATAAATAAAACATTACTGTACACATTAAAAATAAATTTTAATTAATAAAATTATTTATATATATTTTAATATCTGTATCTAATAAAATTTAAATATGTTTTAATAGATCTATATCTGTTAAAAATTTTAAAATCTTGCAAATATTTGAGTCGTCATCTCCTAGAATGTCCTGCATTTTGGCAGATGACCCAAACTATTTAAGTCTAATATGTGAATACTTAGAGCATTCAATTAAAATGTGTTTAACAATTGCTCTGGTTTGACAGGTATCACATTCTGGAGGTGCCTGATTAGACATAAGAAAGCCATGGGTTAACCATGTGTGCCCATTACGCAGCCTGCACAAAGCGACCTCATGGTTTTTCTGCTTCTGTAAAGAATTTTTAAAGGGAATGATAGTGGTCTTTACCATTCTAAGTTTGTTATTTTCAAGTGATAACCATTGGTCTTCCCAGATTTTATCTAAAATAAATTTAAAATAATTTTTAGAGTCCTTATAATACGTTTTGAACGTTTTATTTCTATCATTTAATGCTGCTTCCTTTGCATTTTTATCTGCAATTTCATTGCCTTCAATTCCAACATGGCCTGGTGTCCAGCACAAGGATATCTTGATATCTCGAATGCTTAAAAAATGAATATTTTCTTGTATTGCTCTAATAGCAGGGTGGTGATGATTAAAAGAATCTATTGCTTGAATAGCACTTTTTGAATATATATAGTGTAATGTGTGCTGGGAGCTCTAGGGATTTTATACAGAGCCAATGAAATTCCTGCCAATTCAGCGGAATATATGGAGCTATAAATAGGCATTCTTCCATGGTAGTATTTTTCGTCTTTTTTAATAACTGCGAACCCCACAGCAGCATCAGTTTTTGAGCCATCTGTATAAATGGAGATAGTATTTGCATGGATTTCTTGGTGTTCCAAAAAGATTTGTTTGACAGCGTAACTTGGAATTTTATCTTTTTTTAAATTGAATAATTCATGGCATACATGAGGCTTATTCCATTTCCAAAAAGGTGTTGAATTTGGTAAATGGTTCAGGAATTTTAATGGTGGAATATTATATTTCTTTATGTATATTTTCAGTCGTATAGTATAACAAAGGATAAAATGATCGTGGTCCAATTCTTTTTGGAATGATGGTATTATTTTTAATTCTACTCAGTTTTGATGGGTATCTTAATGTCTGCGAATAGAAGTTTAAACTATATTCGACCCTTCTTTGATCAAGTGAACACAGACCTGTTTCACTATACAGAGAAATAATAGGTGCAGATTTAAATGCACCCGTAGCATATCTCAAACCTGCCTTATGAAGAGGATCTAATTTTTCCTATGTACTGGCAGATGCAGAAGCATATAGATGCGACCCATAATCAATTTTACTCAGTATCAAAGTCTTGTGTAAATAGAGTAATGTACTTCTATCTGAGCCCCACTTGGTATGTGACAATTTCTTCAGTAGATAAAGTACTTTACTACAGCTTTCACGTAGGTAATTAATGTGAAATTTCCAAGTCATTCGTTGGTCAAAATGCAACCCAAGAAATTTGGTATGCGTAACAAAATTAATTGGTTTATCATACAGTAGCAATTCATTTATGGTACATTTTTCTTATTTGTAAAAGTAATGGCTACAGTTTTACTTGCCGATATAGTGAATCCATGTGCAGTAGTCCACGATACAATAGGATCAAGATATTTTTGTAGTATGATTTGTCCTGTATAGATATCAAAGTGGATGATCCAAATGGCAAAATCATCTACATATAATGAACTCTGTACACCAATTGGTAGTTGTTTTGAAATGTCATTAATAGCCATGATAAAAAGGGAGGTGCTCAAAACACTACCTTGTGGAACTCCTTCATATTGTGGATACTCCTTAGATAAAACACCATTTATCTTAACTTTAAAAGTTCTTTCCTTTAAAAATTGTACTATGTTTAAGGGTAAACATCCTCTCAGTCCAGAATAATGCATTTCTTTTAAAATATGATGTTTCCATGTCTTGTCATAGGCCTTCTCCAAATCAAAGAAGATGGCTGTGGCATAGCTGTTTGAAGCAAATGCTTTCCCAATATCGGTGTCATGTAAAGTTAAAGGATCTAGGGTAGATCTTAGTTTCCTATACCCATATTGTGAAACAGAAAAGTATCCTGTTTTTTCAAGATATCATTTTCTCAAACAATTTACATAAACAGCTTGTTAATGCTATTGTTCTGTAGCTATCTGTGCCATAAGGATCTTTGCCTGGCTTCAAGAATGGAAGGTCCAGTGCTTTCCGCCAATCTTGTGGGAAATATATTTCAGTCCATATTTTGTTATATAGCTTTAATAAATATTGTAAACTGTTTACAAAAGTGATCATATCTTCACCAGGGGCTGTATTGGAGCATGTTGATAGTGCCGATAAAAGTTCATCCATGGTAAAGCAATCATTGCATGAATAATATTGATCAGTCTCAAAATTAATTGGAATTTTTTCTTCTTTTTCTTTAATGGTGCGAAAAGATTTTATTGACGAGCCTATGGAAATATTACTTCAATGTTCTGCTAGGCAAGTTGCTACCTCTTTAGGATCATATATCAGTTGCTATTAATTTTCAAAACTGGGACATGGGATCGAATGTGCTTTCCTAGTATTTTATGCACTTTTTTCCAGATCTTACTTAGGGGTGTATCTTTGCATACCGATTTTAGGTAGTTACACCAAGATTTTCTTTGTGTTTCATTAAATGTTCGTTTTGCTACAGCACATGGTCTTTTATAATCTATGTAATCTGAATCGTTTCTCGACTTCTTAAATTTTCTTTGGGCTTTACTACGGGCCTTCTTTGCTTTTTTACACTCGTCATTCCACCAAGGAACTGGTGCTACTTGTGCTACAAATGGTATAGATGATCTTGCCGGCATCAATTACCATAACTAAAAACATAACCAGAATAGTTTCTATGTCTAAATTATTATCCCATAATGGAACATTCTTCGTGCATTCACTAAAATCTTCCCAATTGGCTTTATTAACATCAAATTTATTAATTGATATCTCTCCAGTGAAATTTAGAATACTAATTAAAACAGGAAAATGATCGCTACTACACAAATCATCATAAATGTTCCAAAAATATTTGTCTGCTAGATCTTGTGAGCACAAGGACAAATCTATGTGAGAGTAACTTTTTGTTCGTTGGTCAAAATGAGTTGGTTTGTCTTTATCTAATATATGGAGTTGATTTTCTATAACAAAATTAAGTCTGATGTTGCCTCTGGAGTTTGATTTTACATCATGCCATGATAAATGTCTTGCGTTGAAATATCCAAGAAGTAGCATTGGTTGGGGAAGCTTCTTGACCAAGTCATTCAACTTTTCTAAATCTATATTATTATTTGGACTTGGATATACAGAGCAAATCGTTATAATTTCCTCTAGTTGTATCTGAACTGCTAAGGCATTTATTTCAGATTAAAGATCATATATTGTGAAAGGTACATCTTTTCTAATGAGAATCATATTACCTTGCTGATTAGCAGAGTGAGGTTGATAACATGTGTAAAATTTATTTGTAAAACTGGAGGAAATAGGTAAAAATGTTTCATTTAGGCAGATACAAATTGGGCTATATTCATAAATTAATTTAAGTAACTCTAACTTGTTTTTGTTAATGCTTCGAATGTTCTATTGCAATATGAATGAGGGAGTGTCCTTATTATTTTTAAGTGAATTTTACTTATTTTCGTCGGTCTTACGACCCTGAGCTGAAAGAACTGTGTCCACTTTAGTTTTTGAATTGGAACTTTTGATAACATTTTTGTTGCTGTACATAGGAATTTTGCTTCTAGCACCTTTTCTATAATCTGGTGGCATAGCATAGTCTCGTACTAGTGACTTATGTTGTTTGATGTTTGGTTTCCTTGTAGGTTCCTTGGATTTCTGTAAAGCTATTTCCCATGAGTAATTTTCTGAAGGGTCTTTCCTATCGGTGGTATAAACAATGGTTTCTTCTGAGCTGGTAGTTTTCAAACATTTACTATTTGGACTATGAAGATTTTTCTCGTTCCTAGGTGAGGGTGGTTCACTGTGTGTTCTAGGTCTCTTTCCTATCTCTGCTGGTCCGTCTAGTTCTCTTAATATTTCTTCAATTTCTTCAGTATTTTGTAGTTTATTTTTGTTACGGATTATCCTTGGAGATATATTCCCTTTTTTCTTTTGGCATTTGTTAACAGAGATATCCTCTCTGTTCATCATGACCATCATCTACTGCAAGGCTGGTCAGTGCTTTGAACTTATTACTTATCTCGATAGTATTGTTTTTATCTGATTTTTCTACAGTTATTTGGCTTCTGGTGTTAGAAGATTGGGTAGTTTGTGAAATATCGTTGGATATGATTTTGCTTTGGTGTTTGAGCGTATCTGCAAATGTTTTGCGGGGAAGCTGCATTCCTTCTTCTTTCATGTCTTCCTTAGCCTCCTTAACTGTTATACCAAATTTTCTTGATCTGGTAAGAGCTTCTTGGAAATATCAGAAATATACACATTCCCTTACATAAGCATGGTGCGAACCATTACAGTTAAAGCATTTTTTTGGGTTGGTGCATTCATCACTACTATGCTCCAAGGAGCCACATTTAAAGCATCTAGGCGAGCCCAAAGAAATCTTACATTGCATAGGTTTTGGATGTTCTTTAATTGCTATTCTTTTGTTTCCTATTTTCATATATGTTGGAATTGTTTGTTGTGAAAAAATAATTATTGATATTTTCAGACTTCTACCAGTTTTTGCACTTTTTCTCTCATAAACAATAACTGATTTAACGTTATGTTTTTTATCTTCCAGGACTTCTTTAAATGTTTCACACACAGATTCATTGGTGTCATTTTCAATTCTAAGTTATCCAGCAACATGGTTCCAATTCTCGTGTTATAATGGGCCTCGTCAGAAGCATTTACATGGTGAATTCCAAGTTTTGCAGTTTCAAGTAGTTTTTTCGATTTTTCTTAAGATTTAGCCTTTACAATGATTTTGTTTTTTTCGACTGAGAATCGGAGATTGTCACAGCCAAGAATTTTCTTCAGTGAACGGTATATAACCATGTCACTTAGAGGGGTTACTTCTTCGTTTATTTTGAGTGTGATATACTGAGACCACACTGGAGGAGAAAAAATATCTTCCATGGTTATTCTTTTAAATGTTCTCTTTTGAGATAGAGTGTTTGGTACGTATGGCTCTAAAGTAGCCATACTAGAGTTTTGGAGGAATTCCACGGACAAGTCCTTTGAGAAAGCATAGGGTCGTCAACAGAAATAGAGGGGGTTGCCATATAACGTGAAAAACTGAATTCATCCAGATATTCCCCATATCCACCATGGAGTCACACTTAAGAGGACGGGTCATCCTTTTAATTAAGGTCGTCCTAGGGGTAATTACCGGATATACACCCTATCTCCAGTGCTAAGGCGTCATGATGTCCGTCGGGATCAGACCCGGCACTGAGGATAGGGTTTGACATTAAACTTTCCCCTCGCCCGACCACGTCAGGTACTCGTGTTCTACGGGTGAGGTGGCATGCCTTCCATCCTCACCCTCCTTCAAATCCCAAGAATAATTCTAAATCATGTCCAAAACCAAGCCAAAAGTCAACAACATAAAATCCATATCTTATAGGGGGAGGAAGCAGAAAGAGGAAAATTTTTTAGCATTAGGAAAAGGGCTGACTTATTTAGTTGGATCAACAGCTGGGCACCAAGGCCCAGCGAGAAAGCAGTTCCCACCAGGCATCAGAGCCCAGCTGCTGAACCCTAAGCCCCCCCCATCCTCGGCAAGGCTTCAGCATTTGGGGGGGGAGAAGCAGTGGGAGAGGGTGATGTAAAAATTACAGGAAACGACAGATAATAGTATCTAATCTATAGTTTTTGGGGTCACTGAGAAGAGTGACACTCCCGATGCCCTTTAAGTCCAAGTTCAGCCCTGATAGGAGGTGGGGTGAGAAAGAGGTGGGAAGGGGGTGCGATACGTAAAAATAAAAGAAAACTAAAGATATTATTGTCTAAGCCCCAGTTTTCAAGGTTGCTGAGACGAGTAGAGACACTCTTGAAGCCTTTTAAGTCTACCTTCAGCCCCCAATAGGAAGGGGAGGGGGAGAAAAGGGGTGGGAAGGTGATGACCTGTAAAAATTACCAAAAAATATAGATATTAGGGTCTCATCCATAGTTTTTGAGGTCATGGAAATGAATAGTGACACTCTCAATGCCCTTTAAGTCCAAGTTCAGCCTTGACAGGATGGGGGCCGGGAGAAGGGGTGGGAAGGTGGTGGCATTTAAAAATAACTGAAAACTACAGATCTAAAGAGTCTAATCCATGGTTTTTGAGGTTGCTAGACTGAATAAAGACATACTGGTTGCCCTTCAGGTCCAAGTTCAGCCTGATTAGAATGGGGGGGGGGGGGGGGGGGGGGCAAGAAGTGGTTACATACAAAACAAAACGTCAAAAATGCTGGGCAATGTAAATGAAGCAACACTTTTAGCAGGAATGAGAGAGAGAGAGAGAGAGAGAGAGAGATGAGAGAGAGAGAAGAGTGAGAGAGAGCGTTATCAGCTGTCATTCAGATTACCTGGCAGCACCGGTTTCCTGGGCAGCACCTGGGTTCCTGGGCAGCACCGGTGGTCAGCTAGTGTATATACACACACACACACACACACACATATATATATATATATATATATATATATATATATATATATATATATATTGAAACCATAATAAAAAAAGACGGATATATATATATATATATATTTTATATATATATATATATATATATATATATATATATATATAATACATATATATATACAGTAGTACCTCGAGATACGAAATTAATCCGTTCCGAGGCGCCTTTCGTATCATGAGGTTTTCGTATCTTGGACCACATTTTTACATGTTAAAATGGCTTAATCCGTTCCAAGCCCTCACCCCAGTAAATTTCATAATAAAGGTAAATTGGACCTATAAACAATGAAAATACTACAACAATTTGGACCATTCAAATACGTAACTTAATAATAAAAAATGCAAAACCTGTAAATAAAGTGTATATTAGTGTACAAGAAAATTATTACTGTAACGTAAAATGTGGAAGCTTACCTTTCGAGTGAGGCTATCTCCGAAAGTGGCGGCAGAGGAGGAGGAGGACAAACGGCAGATACGTACACTTAACTTTACGAAACACATAAAAAAATTTCAGAAATACAAACTAAACTTTACAAAACACATTAACAAAACTGTAACACTTAACTTTACAAAAAACTTAAAATAAAATTTAATTTGTCCTTTTTTGATTTTTACATTTCTTTTCACTTTTTTTATACTTTACGTAATTTCAATTTCTTCACCACCGAATGGATGCCAGTCCGTTTACGGAATTTTTCAAACCACCCATGAGAAGCCTTGAACTCTGGGGTTGCCGTTGATGTCCCCTCTCCGCCGTCGTCTCCGGCTTGGGCAATCAAATCGCCGAAAATAGCGCTGGCCTTCTGGCAGATTGCCATCTCGGTTATCGTATCGCCATTGATTTCTTTGTCCTCGATCCATACAAGAAGCAGCCTTTCCATTTCATTATGCACATGGCTCCTCTTGTTGGACAAAATAGTCACGCCCTTGGAAGGTGTAACTGCTTTGATGGCTTCCTTCTGCTGAAGGATGGTGCCTATCGTCGACGGATTTCAGCCGTATTCCTTAGCGATCACACTCAACTACAAGCCAGCTTCATACTTTTTTATTATCTCCATTTTTGTCTCCATAGAAAGCATTCTCTTCTTTCTGTGAACTTCAGCAACTTTCTTGGGACCCATGACTATATGTACTGTACGTAATTAAGTTACGTATGTAGTACGTATACTAATTAGGTTCTCACAACACAATAAAGTAGCACAACGAAATCACTAACGAATTTACGATACTAAACGAAATCGTTGGACCGAACGAATGCTGCATGCGTACAATAAAGCTTCGGGTGCGAAGTGGCCGAGCGAAGGCACGCCATTAAGTAAGATGCATGATGGGAGGGATGCTGTCCAATAGGAGAGAAGGATCTCATGGCTTGGCTAGCATCAGGAACCAATGGGAGAGCAGGAAGATGGTGGCAAGTCTACTAGAACTATGATGGCGGCGAGCGGCGCGAGTTTCAAAATTGTTATCGGGCGAATCTCAGACTTTCAGAAACCTTTCGTATCTTGAAAACTTTTTGTATGTAGAGCAGTAAAATTTTTTGTGTCAGCTTTCATATCTCAAGTTTTTCGTAAGTTGAGCCTTTCGTATCTCGAGGTACCACTGTATATATATATGTATATGAATTTCTGTATGTGTTTGTTTTTGTTATAGAATGATGATGTATTATATATATATATATATATATATAATATATATATATATATATATCTATATATATTATAATACATCATCATTCCAATTCTATAACAAAAACAAACACACAGAAATACATATACATACATACATATATATATATATATATATATATATATATATATATATATATATATATAGTATATATGTATGTATGTATGTATATGTGTGTATATATATATATATATTATATATATATCTATATATATATATAATATATATATATATAAATATATATATCAAGTCCAACTTCTTTTTTTATAGGTTTCAATAATTCTTCAATGCAGCAATGTAAATGTTCCTTCATCAAGGGATTCTTAACCTCATGACCACTTGAGATTTCCATTTAACTCAAGCCTTTCCTTAAAAAAAAATAAATAAATAAAAAAAATAGAGACCCTTCCGGAGCTTTTCATTTCGGTGTTATCAAAAGGGGACCCAAAATTCCCCAGATTTATTCATTGGATTTTAAGGTTTAATGCTTCGGGTCCCTTTCATATCGGTCCCCGGATTCTTCAAAGGTCTACTTCATTATAACTCATTCCTCACTTTGGGTTCGAAGCTGCATGACTGATGTCGCATGCGCACTGCCATGATGATCTCCTCAGTGGAGAGAAGCGACTCTTCGAAAAATCTGGGCCACTGACAAAGAATGCAGATAAACTCTGCATTTGGTTAAAAAAAAAAAAAAGCCGCAGTAGAAAAACAAATTTAAATGAATAAATATAAAAAACAAGAGCTTTCGACCTTCACCGAGATCCTCTTCAGTTGAGTAGTATAGCTAGCTATAGATGGCTTTGGTGAACCTCGGAAATGCCTATTTTAATATTTATTCACTTAAACTTGGTTTTCTAAAGTGAATTTTTTCTTAACTATTAAAGATAAATGCCAAGAATGCATTGTTATTATTGAAACTATGCATTTGTGTGACAGTCAACAAATTATCAATAGCTGTCGCTTTGCCACTTGAAATTAGATGGAATTTGTTTTTGTTATTTAAGGTAACACCATTAGTCACAAGCTACGGTCTTCCTCAAGGGATAGTGAGAGTAATGTCCTATTTCTGATGTAAATGAGGCTTTTCTTTTATGTTCTGACGAAGGAACACTTCCATTGTATTGTCAAAAACAGAAAAGTGGAAGAGTAGACCATACAGAGATGTACCTGAACTTCAGCCCATAAGACATTCGTGAAAACACAATCATGAGTACAGTCATGACCAATTACAAAAAAAAAAAAAAGTTTTGGCTGAGAAATGTTTTAGAAATAAGTTTCTTACAACCCTATGAAATAATTTTTTTTATTATTTTCCATATAGTCATTGATGTTACTAGTTTATTTTACCGATTTTTCATAGAGAATGCTGGAGCAAGGTTGAATATCAGCTGCCTTTACTGTTATTAAGCAGTATAGAAAATGTACCAGGAAGAAATTTATCAACAGATAATACAACGTCCAGAGAATTTTATGTAAAAATAAAATCCGTTTCACCGAGTACTAAATCAATTTAATTTTACGTTAAAAACTTTAACGCACAAAATGAAAGGAAATCAAGGAATGAAATATTGGAAAAGTCCTTTACCAGACCAATCTTTGTTCTCTGTTTACAGCACTTAAAGTCTATCACGTGAATCGCAAGTTATCTCAAGACTTCTGACAACCCCTCTGATGCTCTCATGCATATTACATATTGACCCCATAGGTTATTTCCCTATAACAGAAGACATATTCCATTAAAAGTCATTATCAATTCAATCTAAAATGAGATAAAGATATAAGGACAGAACGCATTCTCACACGGACATCCTAGTAATTCAAGAAATATTCTGGCATGGAATTATAAAGAAAAATTAAGCAAATTCATTAGAGAATAGCCTGAGGGCAATTCATGTTGAATCCAAGACAAATCCATCGTTGAACAAGACATTTGAAAGAACAAGACACTTGAAAGTCAAATTTAATTGTAATGGTTAGAGGTGCATTAGGTAGTGGTGTCAGAAATTTCTAATACATAAAGATGTATTAAAAATATCAACTACAGTACAAAACAAAAGATTAATCGTATGTGACACTTGAAAAAAACAGCGTTATAGAACGTCCGTCTAAATAATTTAAAAATTTACGTGTAACAAGACATTAACATTAAAAACCTTTCACATGTGAGATCCGTTCCAGCTTCTCTCACAGCACTACAGAACTTAATGGTGTTTTATAGATATGAAATATTCTTTTATCTTACAAAATGAGGGAATCCACCCGTAGCTGTAAAGGACGAAAACAACCAACAATGTAGTCACATCCTGCAATACCAAACTGTGCAAACGCAAGGAAGCCTCTGAAAGGGCAAGTATCAAAGGGCATCAAAGCCTGTGCCAACCTTTTTGGAACCAGAGGTCAATCTACGCTCACATAAGCTATCAAATCCTGTCCGTATGGTACAGAGACGCAGTCAAAAGCTGACGAGGGGAGAGCGGATTAGACC
>NC_087202.1:35858937-35911437 GCF_015104395.2 Macrobrachium nipponense | reverse complement strand
TGTGTGGTGTGTGTGTGTGTGTGTAATCTTTAAAAACATACAACTTAAATACAGTCTCATGAGTCTCCAGTAAAAAAAAAATGAGTTTCATTGTTAGAAATTTCATGGAAATTTTTAAATGCTCCTGAACGCCTTTGAAGTATTAAACTGGGAAGATTATTAAAGATATTTATGGCTTCAGGTTTTTTCATATAATTATGAAAGCATACACGATTCTAGCATTTATTTCCTCATTTAGTATGAGTATTATGTCTTCTCTCCCTTCACACACACACATATATGCATATATATATATATATATATATATATATATATATATATATATATATATGTGTGTGTGTATGTGTGTGTGTGTGTGTGTGTGTGTGTGTGAGGATTATATCTATTTGAACAAAAACACTAGCGACTTCATGATTAATACACTTCATATCACAGCTTTGACTTAAAAGTTACTACTACGGGGCACACTACATTATCAGTTTACCCATCGTAAACAACAGCAACAATTACTCAATGGCAATAAACTTCAGATTTGTCAACCTCTCTCTCGACACTTACGAGGGAAAATTGTCAATGGGGTGTGATTGTTTACGATCAAGGGGAAATGAATCTTTTGCGTAATGCCAATTACTTTTACATCAAGAATGAGAAAGGTAAATAATCTATCACTATCATTACCGCCCTCCACACTATTTACCAGAAGTAACCGTTTTCATATCGATCATTTCTTTATCTATTAAAGAAACATGGGAGAAATTGAATAATCCCAAAACCTACACATACAAACTTTCCAAAGCGAATGTACTCGTATGAATAAGTGACATAAACATCTTTACTGAAAATAATGAAACAGGATCCTTGACTCGAACCCCTAATCATAATTGGAAAAGCAGATCACAGATAATCTGGAATAAAAAGACTGCACAAAGGACCCGCATCTCCATCAGCAAATTCAAATTCAGTTAAGTGGAAATCATTCAGTCAACAAAGAGATGACGAACCTGTATATCCACGTATACCACTTCGGTATAAAATACCTTTCCTGTTAGCTGAGACGTCACTTTTCTCTGCATGGTATGGATAAATTTAAATGGTATGGATACATTTAGATGAACCATTCCCAACAAATTTTCAACTTATCATTCTCGAGGCACACAATCTTTTCGGTACTACGCTAACATATCGATTTAATGATCTACAAAGATGTTGATGAATATATACACAATATATAAAATATAATTAGAGCCAATTTTTCTAAGCAGGAAAATAGGGAAGCGAGTCAGAGGAAAATCATTAGCTGACGTGCGTTTCAATATTTACTAACTGGCCAACCCGGCGCTGCCCGGGAAACTATAAATGACAACCTTTAGCTCAACTCTCTCTCTCTCTCTCTCTCTCTCTCTCTCTCTCTCTCTCTCTCTCTCTGTCTCTCCTTTAAAAAAATAAAATAAGAGAAAGAGACAGATTGCACAAATCTATGAATCCACACCCAACACCAAAAGAAGCAAGCAAGCATAAAGAACTCAGTAGAATGGTGGACAAATCAGTAAGAAATGCAAAACCAATTGAATCCTGGATAAGACAGAGGCACCAGTTTGTAAGTAAAAACAAAAAGAATGCTTTATGCATGTTAATTGAAGGAAACCAACAAAAAACAGCAATAGAGGAAACCTAGTGAATTATTGAATAAGTATTTTTACTAGTGTTTTCACCATTGAAGATACTATACCGCAATCCCTGGAACAGTTACTAAATGTGAAGGGCAGAACTGCTTGACAAAATAATGTTTGCAAAAGAGGACGTTAAAAATAAAATAGAAAAAGTAAACACGTTCAAATCTCGTGGCTCGGATGGGATTCAACCAAGAGAAATGAAAAATATGGTTACACTGAAGATCAATTAATCTATGGTGTATCACTTTGTCGTGACCGGAGGTAATGAGTTAAAAGCCATAATACTGTATATGATACTGTATTTTTCCAAAATACAAAAAGGTTAAAAACAGGGAGCTTTCGTCGGCAACGGTCCTCTTCACACAAAGAGGACCGTTGTGCAAATGGTCGCAAGCTCCCTGTTTTCAATCGTTATTCATTTTGAAAAAATACAGTATCATATACAATATTATGGCTTTTAACTCAAGATCACTAATGCAGAGGGGGAACAACGAGAGTTTGTCACTGGATATGAAAAGATAAATGAAAAGAATGGCACATTGAAGGGTTAAGCCAAGATCAGTTAACAAAAACACCTTTCACTGATCCATTATTAATCTCAAAATGGAGAACACTGGGGATCTAATGACGTTTTTAGTACTTACTATAGCTTTATTAGAACGCAAAATTGCTAGATGACGGACAGCCTCGATGGACAGATTTCATACAACAGGAAGTGATGAGGAAAGACAACACAACACAGATGGAAGCATTCTGCCCAAAAGGACGAGATATCTTTTAGAGGTGGAATTTAGCTTCTGCCACTGATTTTACATAAGCTTGCCGCTTGTTTGATGATAGTTAACAAGAAATTAAAATAAAAAGTCATCCTTTTACATTTTAATGAAAATTATATCTTACATATACTTTTAAAAAATATCAGGAAACCAACAATTTAGGACAACGAGGACGGTAGCGATACATTTAAAATGCTGCTTATTAAATTTCAGGATATCTTAGCTCTACAATTTACTGCTGAAATGTGGAGGAAAATGAAAAGATGAAACACTTTCATTTTTTATGTGAAAAAAACTTGCCAACAACTTCTACGTTACTTTTATACATAAGACTCCAAGCATTCGGACATACATACTTGCAAACTTGCTCTAACAAACACACACACATACAAACTGCGAACAGGATTTTGATTGTAATTTTTGAGAGGTATTAATAAACAAGATAAATTACAACAAAATGCTACAGTCAATAGCACCTACAGTCTGAGAATGTTGAGAAAAAAAATCAAGCAATAAAGTACCATTTAGAGAGAGAGAGAGAGAGAGAGAGAGAGAGAGAGAGAGAGAGAGAGAGAGAGAGAGACTCTTAAAAATTTCTGAAGCAATAACAGTGAATAAGCAAAAATAAAAGGAAATTTCATTGCAACTACAATTTGGCTGTGAAAAAATATTTGCAGCTTCACAAACGAATGGCGGAGTTGAAAGCCACAAAGGAGAAGTGCAGTCACAACGTTAATTCTGGAAATGTTGTGATTCCGTAATTAATGGCACGAACACTTTGCTTCCGGGATGTGTTTACATCCATCATTAGCTTCGTAATGGAAAATGAGTTTGGACTTATTTTCCCCACTTTTTTTTCTTTTTTTGCGGGGGGAGGGGGTCGCGAGAGATTGCCTTTACACGCACAGTTTCCTTGCCGTAAAGGATTTAAGAAAAAATTTCCGAATTTTCAAAAATCAAAATAGACCGCCTTTGTATATCATCTATCCTAATTTTTCCGCTACTTATAAAGATCTGGAACAGGAAAATCCATCACTATCGTTGGAATACTCAAGTATCTGGAATGAAACAGCAATGAAGAGAAACAGGAAAACAGCCTTTAATCTAAAATAGCAATAAATGCAGATCCAGGGCGACATGAATATCGGCTCAAAATAAGATGGTCTTATCTCACAAGACGAACCATGCGCGTACATTACCTCTAAATTCAAAATATACTGTCGTAAATTAATGCATCAAATTCAAGTAAAATTATAAGCATACTTATTCATGACAATGAAGGACAGTGTTAGCTTACCTCTCTATTTGCATAAACAATGAAGAGTAACTAACACTTCAGCGCTTCATTACATTTAATATAATTACAACCGTGTAATGTAATCCCATTCCACTTGGCTGATGAAGAGTTGTAAAGGCATCGACAAGCTGCAATCATTATCTCTTTTCTGACTAAAAAAACATGTGACAAATTTTATTCTATTTTTCTGTAACTTTGGCAGCTTTCACTCTTTATTGGAATTAAAGTTATTCACATTTGTGGTAACTGTAATTTATCACAGAGGAAAATGTTGAAGAATATTTTTCCTTATGGAGAATGTGCAACGCATTCTCAGTTTCCACGACTCAAAACAAAGATTACAATCGATATTTTGAAGTCCAAAACAGAAATGTAGTCGAAAACAAGTCCAATTAAAAATGTCACTGGCATTCATGATACATTTGTTTTCAATCCTCCAGCTAGAAGAAGACTTAAAAAGAGACGTTCATCACAATATTTTCTCAAGATGATGCGAAAAAATTTTTCGTTTTTCATTAAATTTCGGCTTAGTTTCTTTGTTTTACAAATGTAGGTAAATGACATTTTAACGACAACACTTTTCCAACTATTATCAAACGTGAGAGAGAATGTAAACACAGCCTCCACCCACGTCTCTCTCTCTCTCTCTCTCTCTCTCAACGTACATTCCGTTTTGGCCTGTGCTGATTTGGCAATACTGTCCTTGTTAAATGAGGTGTCGGAATCTCAAGTCAGAGTAATAAAATTAGACTCTTCATATGACAACAAATCCTCTCGAATGGGCGTCATAATATTACTGAATACAATATGGCGACCGGAGTGAGTGAATGTAGCGGGAATAACTCTCGGTCATATAAACTGACTTCACCGTAAATTTACATCAGCAAGAACAAATCTGCAAAACTCTATGATGAAATCTTTGGAATCTGGCTCTAAGCATAAAGAACTCTGCACTGGCTCTATTGGTAATTGACAAAAGAGAGGTTATATCGTCTATTTCCTCACTTTTCTTCTATATAAAGTGGAATGGCACAAAACAGACCTACAACAATGCCCTATTTGATCTAAAATGTATTAATGGGTTTAATAACTAGCGATCGCAGCAAGTAAGAACTGTCTTCAACAATCTTAAAAAAGAAACCTTGTTCTGTTTATTCGATTAGAACAATCATAAGTAGTGGCAGAATGCTACCTCATGTTAGAAGCCGTATCTGACAGTTCCGTTGCAATCATTATTCTAACTATTTTTCCCTTGTTTGGTTTGATACATATCCTTTGCAGCGGACACACACACACGTGCTCGGAATGATCGTCATTACTCACTGTACTGTATTATAAGTCATTTTGACTTCCAACGCGGAAAATACAGTATTGTACCTACAGTTTAACGAAGGACGAGTCTTCTTTCCGTAAGTATAATACTTCACAACATACGGAAGCCGTCAGTAACCAAGGAAACATTTGTAACGCTATGTACATATACGTAGGGCACGTCCGTAATTCGTTCTGACCTCACCGCATGGGCATATCTCCTCCAAAATTATACTTCATCTTACAAAAGGTGTCGTCTCGTCAAATGCTTGTTAAAGAAGATATATATATATATTATATATGTATATATCATATACACACACACACACACACACATATATATATCTATATATATATATATATATATATATATGTATATATATATATGTGTGTGTGTGTGTGTGTGTGTGTGTGTATGTGTATGTGTGTACATATATCTTTATAAACTTTCCTGTTGGTAAAATGGGGAACTACATTCCTTTAGTTTAAAGAATACTAAAAATCTCTTTCGCATCTTTCATCCTGTTTCCCCATGAGCAAGAGGAAAGCCACTGGATTTTTTTCTTTTCTTTTTTTTAGGTATAAGGTCCGAAGTCTTTGTGAAAGGCTTTCCGATAATTCCGGTAAAACCGGTTTTTTTTTCTGCGTTGATCACCATGCAAGGAGGAAACTGCCCTTTACAACTGCCAGCAAGTTTATATATTATACCTAATAGTTTACTTAAAACTTGACATCTGTCATTTCTACGTACCCTGGAAGTTTTTTACTACAAGAAACATAATTTCGTGTATCATTTTACTGTATTTTTTATGGTTACCTGATTACTGAGTATCCAGAACTAGTTTAGGGTAAATCTTTGGTTTTCATTAACCTTAGTAAACGAGGTTCGTCACTGAGGAATTTGACATTTGACACATTTATATAGTCAACACACTTTCAGCCTATTTTTATTTATTTTCTTTGCTCTTTTTTTTTGTCCTAAAGAAAGCAAGATAGTAATATCTCTACACATTCTCAAAAATATATATAACGCATGTGTATATATATATAATATATATATATATACATAAATACATACATAAACACACAAAACACATACATACATATACATATATATTACATATATATATATTTCTAATATCCTTGCAATTCAAATAGAAAATACCATATATATACATATTAAAAATATATAAATAGTATATATATAAATATATATATATATATATATATTATATATATATTATATATATATATAATATGTGTATGTATATATATACAAATAAAAAAAAAGGTGTAAATATTCCTTTTCCAATCCGTATCCTTGCAATAGGAATAAAAATAGCACACGAAAGTTTACTGACCATATATCCGTGAGAGCAAATCGAATAACAAGTCCCTCAGTGGCGCTCTCGTCCAATAGCGTCAATGAAAACCAAAGGAATGAAATGCTTTACAACAACGGCCCCAGATTCAGTGAACGAGGGGAAGAGGGGGGTGGGGGGGAGGTGGATTTTGGAAAAAGTCAAAGGAGAAAGAAACCGTGAAAGAACGAATGATACTTTTTGCTTAAAAACATGGTTTAAATCTTTAGTAGGAGAGCAATGCGCAATTTGATGATAACTTGAGGGGAAAGAGATGCATTTAATTTCAATGAACTCGATAACATTCGATTCGTCAAGCCATTGTTATGGGAACAAATCCTTTATAACTACTCTCTCTCTCTCTCTCTCTCTCTCTCTCTCTCTCTCTCTCTCACACACACACACACACACACACACACACACACAGTTGAGTTAAACAGGAGGATACATTGGTTTACAAGAATATTTTTGTGAGACAAACCATGCTAATCAAAATATATTTTTAAAAACTGCATAAAAGCCAGTGAGTATGGTTCCAGGTCATATAATATCATGACCAAATGGCCTTGAAACTTTTTCTTGTCTCTTTTTGTTAGCAATATTCATTAAACATTAAAATGTATCTCCCAAATACGGGATGGCTACAAGGAAACGATACAATGGCCACTGTGACTCACATTCATGATTTGAGTCCTGAATCCTGAATGAAACACCTACGCAAACATTCTCTATATTGAAAAAGAAACCCACAAAATCACTTTGTAACTTGTTTACATTTAGTTTTACTCCACACTCGAGTACTTTCAGGCCCTTCTATGGCCCATTCTCAAGAGATGTTTGGGACGTTAGCCTGGGTCAAGGCCCAGCAGTCTTCTAGAACTTCTTCTCGTTGAGAATGGGCCACAGAAGGGCCTGAAAGTACTCGAGTGTAGAGTAAAACTAAATGTAAATACTTATAAGTAAACAAGTTACAAAGTGATTTTGTGGGTTTCTTTTTCAATCTTCAGAAGAAAACTGAAAGAAGTTTTTGTTTGATTCTCTATATTATTAGCAGATTCACTGACCCTGCTCATCAGCAACCATCAGTCCCCTACGACACTGAGTCGTTCACCTTCATCTTGCACCTAAGATATATAAGTGTACATGCATCCAAACATGCATGTGAACTAACACACACACTCATATATATATATATATATATATATATATATATATATATATATATATATATATATATATCGAGCTACAATGTCCTTTAATATCTAATTCGCTCTACCTCGGAATTAATATATTTTCATATATGCTTAACCGAAGGGGAATTTTTTCTCGATAATAGACTTGCCTGGACCAGGGCGCGAACCCATGGATCCTTTCAAATCCAGGAACGTCAGTGAAGCTTTACCTACTACGCCACCGCGAGTGGTGGTGTAGTAGGTAAAAGGTTAACTGACGTTCCTGAATCACGAAAATGTGATATGACTTATATATATATATATATATATATATATATATATATATATATATATATATATATATATATATTATGGCAACAAAAAGAAGTTATACACACCGTTACAGATACAAACACGGATATATACACATTGAGGCCACATAATAACTGGCTCCCAGATTCGAGCTCAATTTTGGTACGGTTGATAGCTTATCCAGTGCTTGAGTAAGACACACATATATAAAAATATCTGTCTTACTCAAGCACTTGAGATGAACTGTCATCCGTACCAAAAATAAGCTCTAATCTGGATGATGATGTCACAAAAGTTGAGAAGCTGTGAATATTTTTTAGGTGTTTGCAGTTCGCTTTGAGAGAATAATATCTTAAGTCTGAATATAGACGCTGTGACTGTTCAATATTCCCAGTAATAAGAAACAAGCCTCCTAATATCACTTGCTCAATAATGCATTATATGCGTGGTAAGTCAAACTGCGAATATGATGAAGAAAATAAATCAATCAATCCAGTCAGAGGGGCAAAGCTAAATCCGTCACAGACTGACGCAAGCGCAATGATGAGAGAAGAAAGCGCCCTCGTTGAGGTTCAGGTTTCAAATGCAATTCCCGGGAAACTGGAATAATGATGACAGCGAAGAGAGGAGACCTGAGAGCGAATCTCATTATTGTCTTTCTTCTTACGAAAGCGCTTGATTTGCTGTCAACGGTGAAGTTATATTTAAAACTTGGAACGATTAAAATGGTTCTTTGTTCATTTGTCCTGCCGTGCGAAAACAGAACCTTTGAGAAAATTTAAGTGACAATGGTTTCGTGAGGCACATATGACAACTATCCTGCCTTGCTACGGATTGTAATTATTTTGCCTACAAAAAACGTACAGTTTCCGCAGGCATACGGATCTAATTAAATTTTTTCGTCAGTGACTCTAATGCATTCAGAAACCCTTCAATCGTTAGTTTTGAATGGTTTCTGAATTGTATTTTTCCATTTGTCTATTCAAATGGAAAAATACAAAAAAATCTTTTTGCAAGCGTTATTTAATGTAAACGACAGTTATGCCAACTATCTTTAACATGGAACCTTAAATCCAAGATTATTTTTTGTCTATCATATCGCCTCGATTACCAATATTACATCCATTTACAAACAACTTGAGACGGCAGGAAGCCTACACATCACCTTGCAAAAAGACAATGCAACATAGGCAACGACAAAAGCAGTACTTCCATAACACAAAAACGGTCAATACAGGTATTGGCCTTATCATTAATCATGAATTGATGAGTCATTAATTGTAGTAGGCTATAAAGCCAAACACTGGGACGCTTTCAACAATTCAGCCCTGAAGGCCACGGAAACAGAGAGTTGGTGTGGGTGGACGGCAAGACTAAGAGAATCAGGAAATTAATTAATGAGGTACAAGGTTCAAAAGGCTAGGTTGTGGACAGACCCCACATTTCCATAACGAGGGAATTGTTAGAAAGGCTGGGCAGCAAGATGGAAGAGAGGATGCGGAAATGGATGCAAAGTAAAGAGCTAAAACGTGAGTGTAGTTGGGGGTCGAAGGGAAACCACAAACACCTTTTTTAATGACTACCGCGCACCCCGTGAAGCCCACTGACGGCCCCCAAGGTCTCCCTACCCCAATAATGTGCTTGTCATTAAGCATGAGAGAGAGAGAGAGAGAGAGAGAGAGAGAGAGAGAGAGAGAGAGAGAGAGAGAGACTTATTAACGGTTGCAAACAAGTATCGGTTAATTCCAAAAAGATGCCATTTAACTTTTAGCGGATAGGAAAATTATATGACACAGAATAGCAAACAATGAGATTTGCTCAACATCAAAGAGAAAATATACTAGGAAAGGTTTCTTAAAACTCGTAAAAAGGACCGTTTCCTGAAAATTCTTTCAAAGAGTACGAGTTTATTTCATGTGTTCATCTGTTTACTCTAAGGATTTCCCCGCGTTGGCGAAGCCAAAGAAACAGCGTCATAAATGCAATAGGATTTTTAAATGGACTTGTTTTCTACTCTCCCCAATATATCTGTCTATGAATTCAAAACAGTCTTTACCTCCGTGCCATAAATGTATGCGTAAAAGCAGTCATATGATATTGCAAATCCTTGAAAATACGAATTTCAGTATTGCTTCTATTTTAGGCAACAGCTCGAGCAGCATGCACAGATAAATAGAGCTACTTTCATCTTAAAATTATTTTACATGGAAGAGAAGAAAATTTGATTTGACCTTCAGGCACTCTTCAGTAACGTTTTCAGGTTATATAAGAGATGCCAAGATACGAAAAAGCTGCAGACAATTATATTTATTCACAATCAGCTATACAGTATTGTAGGCATCTAATTGTCAATATTTGGGCATACATTTTAAGTTATATTACTAAAAGGAAGATGTACTGGTAAAATCAAAACAACATGACTGTTTCCTTTACCTACCATTACCGTCTATGCGCCTTAAAGTATTACTGAATGAATTCGAAGAGAAAATAGTTAAGCAAAATACTGAGCCTTACAATTAAAAGGGGCAAACCGACAAAGTTTTTCTGACTACTCGTAAAGAGACGATTCGTTTTAAAGCAAACTTACTGCTAAACCCTGCTACTGATTTTAAATCACTTTCTCTCTTACCAGAGTAACCGTACGAGGAAAGATAATGTATAGATATGTGTACAGCTAACGATAGCAAAGGAATCATTTCTTGTAAGTGAGACAGACATAGGCAACGAAGACTGACTTAATGTGAAAGTGACTGGAAGATTTTATGTTTTTTTTGGGGGGGAGTATAAATATCGTAGATGGTGAAAAAGAGTAAAGAATAATACATGAGGAATTCCCATGGAGACGGTGCTGGAATGTATGAAAAGACTATTGAATAAAGTATGCTTTACTACTACTACTACTACTACTACTACTACTACTACTACTGCAGCAGCAGCTGCTGCTGCTGTTGCTGCTGGATGTGGATGAGAGGAAACTCCTTTCAAACCAGAGCTGGCAGAGAATACAGCAAATTTCCTTCCCAGCAAATCGCCTGTTTGCGAGTGGTCGACAAATATGATCTTTTGCCTATTTTACTTGTTTGCCCTTGAATTCCGATTAATATCTGAATAATTTAAAAGTATTAATAGTTCACAATTTCCAAATTTAGTTCTCTGTATTTTATAACCGAAACAACTCTGAAATTCAGTGTGAAAATGAAGAGATTGATGAAATATAAAATAATTTGCCTCCAATATTAATTAATTTCTTCTTCTATGCATTACTATAACATATTCACTCAAATTCTGCATTTAAATTCAAATGGTTTAATACCGCACATTTCTCCCGAGCCATTACCCAAGCTGCTAACAATCAGAGGAATTAACGCTGAACTGAAGAGAAATCCTCATGCAATGGAGATTAGAATCACCGACCTTATATTAAAGTAATTTGTAATTTCAGTTACCAAACTTTACCTTCACTATTTTTTATTTTCATATTTTTATCTATGGTTAAAATATTCATTCCCTTGCAAAACCAGTAAATAGAATTACTATTTAAAAATTCTTGTGAGGTATAAGCAAAAATTTACGAACACTAAAAAATATAACCCGCTTAGACCGAAATGACGTCTCCACAAAAACATTCAGAATTCCCAAGGCCAATGTGGGCTGCCAGGGTTAAGGCAGATTGTAATTTACAAGGCAGCACTTGCATGTAGTGGAAGAAGGCTCAACAAAATGCACCCTACAAGAACAAATATCTTTGGAGAATGAAAAATTCACCAACAAGTTTCTTTGGAGAATGAAAAAATTACCAACAAGTAGCTTATATTAATCCTTCTGTATCACAAGTAGCTTTTATTAATCCTTCTATATCACAAGTAGCTTATATTAATCCTTCTATATCTCTAGAAATACTGAGAAGCTAACTTCCTGGCACACATTTACAAGATAACTGTGCAGGAAACAGGCAGTGATTAGGAAGAAAAGCACTTACTCATACACCTTAGGCTGAAACATTGCAATGCGTGGCAATAACCATAGCCATCACTGAATGGAGCCGACGCTTGATAAATACAGCAAAACTTATGAACACATAAACAGATAAATAAAGGGTTGAGAGAGAGAGAGAGAGAGAGAGAGAGAGAGAGAGAGAGAGAGATGAAGCAGCAGCGGAGAAACATGTGAATATTCGTCGGAATGTTATTCTGGAAAGGATATCTCTGGCTCCGCCCTGGAAGGAAACTGAAGCCGTGATAACGTCGAGATGGATTTCGGCGCCGGAAACAATGGCCAACACTTTTTTAAGAATTGAAATAGTACTGAGCAAACTGAGGATGGCCTGTTTTACTCATGAGCAAAACTGATGGTACGACTGTGATGCTTCTGAATGGACTTATATAGGTCGAAGATTTAGAGGCAAAGTAAGACGTAAGTCATTACCATTCAAAACTACTAGAATAAACAATCACATAATTGACATTTAATAATATTTCCATTGGTTTCACCGTCATAAATGTCCAGTAATCCAAATATAAAAGCATAGAATCTTATAAGTAATCTACGAAAAATGCCTAACAGCCAATTTGACAATGTACAAATAAAAATGAAACATGAAACATCTACTTCTCAAATTTAAAGTTTAAAAGGCTGATTGGACAAAGCAGAAACTACAACAGCACCCGGATTAGGAGTGAAAGACAAAGTATAAAAGCATAATTACTAATTCCATTGTGATAACAAACATTACTCAAAACTAAGGAAACTTACTTCGAAGAATTTCTCCAAGAAAATCTCAACTAACAACCTTCCGTCATCTCTACACAAACAAAAATTAAAGTTGCCAGATCTGGCAACTTTCAATTACTGTGTTGAAACAGACAAAAGATCTTATCTATACAGGTACCAATAACGGAGGCCGTGTTACGTTAAAGTCTACTAATCTGGTTAATCAATTCTCTTAAGATAGTCCGAGTAGGCTATTTTGATGACATCAAAGTCAACAGATCCTAGAATCTGTGGAATGGATAAACTTTCAATCTTATGCATAAAAATGGTGGTCTGCCAATAAATATCCATGACGAAATAAAAAAAATTGTGGTCTTTCTACAAATATACACGAACGACAAAATAAAAAAAAAATGGTGGTCTGCCTATAAATATCCAAGACAAAATGAAAAAAATGGTGGTCTGCCTAAATATATCCATAACAAAATTTAAAAAAAAATGGTGGTCTACCTATAAAAATCCATGACAAAAAAAAAAAAAATTGGTCTGCCAATAAATATCCATGGCAAAGTAAAAATAAAAAGGGTGGTCTGCCTATACATATGCATGACAAAATAATAGAAAATAGTGGTCTGCCTATAAAGATCCATGACAAAATATAAAAAATTGTGGTCTGCCTATAAATATCCATAACAACATTAAAAAAATGGTGGTCTGCCTATAAATATCCATGAGGCATAAATAAAAAAAATGGGGTGGGTCTGCTATAAAATATCCAAAAAAAAAAATGGATCCCAAAAAAAAAAAAATTGGTGGTGGCTGCCAAATATAGCTAAATTAAATCCATGACAAAAAAAAAAAAAAAAAAAAAAAAAAAAAAAATGGTGGTCTCCCTATAAATATCCATGACAAAAAATGGTGGTCTGCCTAAAAATATCCATGATAAAATATAAAAAAATGGGTCTGCCCATAAATATCCATGACAAAAAAAAAAAAACAATGGTGGTCTCCCTATAAATATCCATGATAAAATATAAAAAAAATGGGTCTGCCTATAAATATCCATGACAAAATAAAAAAAACAATGGTGGTCTCCTATAAATATCCAAAATAAAATTTAAAAAATGGTAGTCTGCCTATAAATATCCAAGACAAAAACAAGTCAATATTGCACCGAAGTTTCATCGGCACAATGTAGTCTTCTGTACTGTGCATAATCGAGGCCACCGAAAATTGATCTATCTATACTTTCAGCCACGACCCCGGGGTGGCCTGTCTTATAGCAGTGCCAAACGTACGATCATGGATAAACTTCCCCCTTCCATAATTAATAAATAAAAATACTGAGGCTAGAGGGCTGCAATTTGGTATGTTTGATGATTGGAGGGTGGATGATCAACATAGCCTCAGTAGTCTTTAACATTCGAGGGAGGACGGACAGACAAAGCCATTTCAATAATTTATTTTAAAGGAAACTAATAAAACGGGTGGACTTACGTCCTTCATGATAGATAAAACTGTCTGTAAAATTCATTTTTGGTCACTTTTCAATTATCGATATAAAGTGGCAGATCGATGTTTGTCAGCGGCAAGACTTGGCAAAAGCTTCGACAAAGTTTTTTTCCTTTCTTGTCTGTCACGAACGTTTCGTTTCCCGCTCCAGGTGCAAACACCATCATTCAGGAAGCAATGTTTTGATGAAAAGTCAACTGCCTACTTGGAAAACTTCAGATGAAAACATCAGAAAGCACCTACCTTTACATCTCAAGGAAAGAAAATCAATAAATGTTTATTTCCGTTTCTTTACAAACGATTTGAAATAAAGCTGGTATCTCACCATACGAAATTCAAACTCAAATAAAAGCCGAATTTTTCTATGGCCAAATCAGGGTGTCAGCCAAAAAGGCCGGAGTGAACTGCCATTATCTGATACGTAATACATGCCACCAACAACACAGTTGTTTCGGTAATGGAAAACATCAATTCTGAATAAACACGACTCGCATTGCACTCAAAGAACGTCAACAATGAAACTGTCACGGGTTCATATTCAACTGGAGCAAGGGCGCGTTCCCTTGCCAGAGGATTTTGAATAATGCTTAATGCTAATATAAAATACACTTCCATTAGTAAAAACAAACAGTTATCAGGGCACAAAGAACCATCAACAAATTGATTTTGGAAAAAAGCTGAATAAACTCCTTTCCTAAAACGCCGTACTATTTTTTCGATCTATCACCATAAGGATAAAACGAAAGTATTTTACACCAGGAACACAACCTGAATGTAATTCATTCCAAGCTGTGCCGCCAATTAAATATGCATGCGCATGCATACACTCAAATACATAAATACAAACACTAACATATATACATACATACATACATCCATACATCCATACACACACACAATATATATATATATATATATATATATATATATATATATATATATATATATGTATGTATATATATATCTATATATATATATATATATATATATATATATATCTATATATGTATATATATATATATATATATAGATATGATAGATAGATATATATATATATATATATATATATATATATATATATATATATATATATATATTAATAATATATATATATAGGAGGAATTAAATTGCAAACGGCCATCGTAGCATTGTAAATTTATTAGCCAAATTTTCGAGACCACATGTCTCACCATCAGGGCTGTAAAATTGCAAAGAATAAAAATAAAAAAATGGACTCAGTTAAAAAAACTCACAAAGTCTAAAAACAAGAAACTTGAATCTAAAGTAACAAAAAAAAAGCTAAAAAAACATGTTTTAAAAGCAACGAAAACCTAATACTGAAAAAAAACTTTTAAAACTGTATATATAAAAATTATGATGTTAAAATGTATTAGTACCCTACTCTATCTGAACTAAGAACTGAGTGACATTTTCAGTTTTTCAGAAGGACGACGTCAACTTAGGAGATATATAAGAGAGTGGAAGAGGTCTAGTTGTTTAGGGAAAGAACAAGCTGCTTGATAGTTAACGATTCCAGGATGGATAGAGAGTGGTCATTGGGTGCTTGGGCGAAAACATTCAAATCTTCATAAGAGAATGATGTCTTGCATTTCTTACAGTGGTCTCATATATTAGAAAATTCTTTAGTTTTTAATTGACATCCACTTCGGTGACTAACTCCAAGATGAGAATCAGCTCTGACTTTGAGTAATCTCTTAGTGGCTCCGATATATTTCCCAACTTTACACTTTGGGCAAGTGAAACAATAAACCACTAGAGACCGCATCAAGGCAGGAAGCCTATCCTTATGGTGAAATAATGACCCAATTGTCTTAGGATTTTTCGAACATAATCTTATATCTAGAGCTGGAAATGTACTGCGAATTGAGTCTTGCAGTGTTTGTTTGAATCTCTTCGAATGTACAAAAGGAATAGAGGCATACATGAGCAATTTAGGGACATTAGGTATGAACAGACGGGGTTGAAATATATTATTCAAGAAGCTATTTACATACTTGTTGAATAAGAAGGAAGGATACGAATTATTTTTGAAAAATTTAAGTAAAAACAGAATTTCCTCGTGAAAGTTGTGCCAGGTAGAGGATAACCTATAGGCACGGTGCAACAGTGTGAAAATACTATTTAATTTATTCAGCAAGTATGTAAATAGCTTCTTGAATAATATATTTCAACCCCGTCTGTTCATACCTAATGTCCCTAAATTGCTCATGTATGCCTCTATTCCTTTTGTACATTCGAAGAGATTCAAACAAACACTGCAAGACTCATTTCGCAGTACATTTCCAGCTCTAGATATAAGATTATGTTCGAAAAATCCTAAGACAATTAGGTCATTATTTCACCATAAGGATAGGCTTTCTGCCTTGATGCGGTCTCTAGTGGTTTATTGTTTCACTTGCCCAAAATGTAAAGTTGGGAAATATATCGGAACCACTAAGAGATTACTCAAAGTCAGAGCTGATTCTCAACTTGGAGTTAGTCACCGAACTGGATGTCAATTAAAAACTAAAGAATTTTCTAATATAAGAGACCACTGTAAGAAATGCAAGACATCATTCTCTTGTGAAGATTTGAATGTTTTCGCCCAAGCACCCAATGACCACTCTCTTTCCATTCTGGAATCGTTAACTATAAAGCAGCTTGTTCCTTCCCTAAACAGCCAGACCTCTTCCATTATCTTATTATATCGCCTAAGTTGACGTCGTCCTCCTGAAAAACTGAGAACATCACTCAGTTCTTAGCTCAAGATAGAGTAAGGTACTAATACATTTTAAGTTAAGTGCATCTTAGTTTTTCCAGACCACCGAGCTGATTAACAGCTCTCCTAGGGCTGGCCCAAAGTATTAGGTATTTTTACGTGTCTAGGAACTAATTGGTCACCTAGCAACGAGACCTACAGCTTATTGTGGGATCCGAACCACATTATATCGTGAAATTAACTTCTATCACCAGAAATAAATTTCTCTGATTCCGCGTTGGCCGAGCCGGGCATCGAACCTCAGACCACCTGATTGGCAGCCCAGGTCGAAAGCCACTCGGCCAGCGACGAACTACTAGTACATTTTAAGATCATAATTTTTTATATATAGAATTTTAAAAGTTTTTTCAGTATTAGGTTTTCCATGTTTTTAAAATATGTTTTTTAGCTTGTTTTTGTTTGATTTAAATTCAAGTTTCTTGTTTCCAGACTTTGTGAGTTTTTTTTAACTGAGTCCATTTTTTAATTTTTATTCTTTGCAATTTTACAGCCCTGATGATGAGACATGAGATCTCGAAAATTTGGCCAATAAATTGACAATGCTACGATGGCTGTTTGCAATCTTATTCCTCCTGAATCTGCGGCGTTCTAGATGCCCCAATCTTCCAATATATATATATACTATAATATAAATATATATAATTTAATAAATATTAATATATATATATTATAGATATAGATATTAGATATATTATACATTAATTTTATATATATATATATATATATAATATATATATACCAGATATATATTATATATATAATTATACTATCTACATATAGATATATATATATATATATAGGATAAAGAGGAAAAGGCGGAGTCCGTAAGATATCTGCCAAAGTAGTTATGAAATTATCCCTTCAAGGCAGAAACCACTGGAGGAGACTCATTATAAACAATAGCCCCAACTAAAGATTAAGGGAGTATATTAACACCGCACTTTTAACTTCATAATGCTAAATCGCAGAAGAAAGAGAGAGAGAGAGAATTCATGTGCCAAATGTTTCTCTTCAAGACTACAACAAATACACCATATAACGTATTACCAAAGGAGGCAGATTCCATTTCATACCGAAGCAACGACAATATTAATCATTTCACATCTGAAAGTAATTCAGCTCTAACTAGGTCACAGTAGAGAGGCCTCATGCACATTCACTTAATGTAAATGACTCTGAATATGAGCAATGCAATTCCGTCTGGAGCACGAAACTGCAACACATAACAGCGTTATGGCGTCATTGAATTACAGCGTCGCATCAAATCGAAAACAGATTTCATTGAGGGACAATAACCTCGTCTTCAACGTTCTGCAACACTGCGTGTTCCTGGGGGCCATCTGGTGTTTGTCAACCTTAGCCAAATTCATAATTTGGGCTGTTTTCCCAAGGTCGTCTGTATTTTACATTTCAACGCCAAAACCAATGTTTTGGAAATGATGTCATTAAAAATGACAAGCATCGCCATCTCAACAGCAACAACATCCAACAGAAAAAGGATAAAGCTGTTTATCATATTCCTTCCCCAGATAAACATTTTGCAAAACGTTTTTACTTCTCACTTGCATCTCCCCGACCGGATGAAAGCAGGAAATTTCCATTTTACTCTTTGCGAATAAGGAGACGCATCTAAGTCTGGGACTCTCAGGCGTCACACAATTTCGCGAAATTTAAATCTTTTCTTGGAAATGTTCTGGGGAAACCCAAGCAGCAAGTCTGTACTAGTGCAGTCTTGGAAGGCTTACATTTTGAGAGTACAAATGCCAACTTCAAAACAACCTTGCACTATTCAAAGAAATCTTTTCATCCACAAAAGAAAGAAAGAAAAAAAAGATAATAGCTTTCAGTCTCAATGTCACTATTATGAACTACGTTTCCATATATGTACACTTGGTTGTATGTTTGTAAAGATATTATGATATGAGTAAAAACTATAGAAGAAATTCTTATGGCAAAAATTAAGTAATCAACTGCAAGAAAAGTATCCGTAAGTATGGGAGCAAATAAATGCCACATGAACGAAAAATGGAAACTTGGCCACGAAAGACTACAAGAAAAGGAGTGAACTGAAAAAAGGTCGACTTCTGAACGATCTAATCGAGCAATAACACCACAATATAGTAAGCCTTAGCAATAAACTTATAAACACTTAGCGATCGATCCAACACCAATACTTCCTTTACAAATCAGAAATGAAAATAGTTCAATGTAGGATCCAAGCCCAAACAACGGTTAAGTGGGGTAAAAATACAAAAATTTATTTACTTACTTGTAAACATCGAGCTGTATAATTTCTAAGAGAATGTGTAATTTTTTACAAGGTGGTAATTACAGTCAGTTTATTACTTCTTGGTTAATGTAAATCTAATTCATATATCTTGTCTTGCCAAGGATGTAAAAGGGTCATAATAACAACTTAGAAAAAAGATCGGGGTATTTCCACCCGACTTCAAAAATCAACAGTAAGTTTCAGGTATGTGTTGTAAACTCGGGGTCTGTATTCAATTATGTTTATCACTTAGGAGCTGTCAAATCCTTACACTGTTGGATGGATACAGCACCGTGGCTGCCATTCTGAAAAAGGAAGACAACGTTAATTCCCTATAACTTTCTCTGAAATAGACTTTAGGGGACTTTGAATTCCGTTTCTATGTTGTTATTTTCACCACAGAAGGCTTGTCAGTATATAACACTTCTACTGGAATACAAAACCCATCCAGTTCTTTCTTTCTTCCAGCCATTCCCATCCCAACCATACTTGCCAAAGCAATCCGTCAGCCCATATTTGTTCTTTTTTTTCAGATATAAAGAATTACCTCATGTACATAAAACTAACATTCAAAACCGCCATTTCAAACATCCCCTTCCTCACATTCTCTACTCTAACCTTTTTGGTACTGTCTTTGGCTATGCTTTAGAGATATGCTTCTTTTAAAAGACTACGGCTTCCATCTAAAATACAGGGAGTTGCAGGAGTTTGTTAAAAGGATATCATGCCAACGTGAAGAGAACCTTAGCAGATTTATACGTTGGCAACTAAAAAAAAAGAAAAAGAAAAAAAAGCCCCCCCCCCTGGAATGAAATGGTTATGTAGTTACAAGTTAAATATAGACCACTGCCAATGACAGGACCCTCAACTAATGTCACAGTTTTCATAGTTAAAAGAACGGGAATTACGCACTTGAACTCGCGTACCACGACTCTCCAATATTACCAAAGAAAATGCCAAACTATAGTTATCTAAAGACATATCTACTTTTTAAAGCTTTTAGTAAGCTACATAAAAACTTTTTTTTCATTTGGAAAATGAATACTCTTGCTCAATCTCCACGACAAAGCTTCAATTATTATAGGCTCCATTTTGGACAATTCGAGGTGTTTCCTGCCTCTGACGGAGCAAATTTTTGTATCCTCAGGAAGACAGAATGAAGTAGTTTCTCAAAGGCAACGGGATTTCCTATTAATTTAATCACTCTGTGTTGTTATGCCTCTCCTATGGATGGTCCTTAATTTTGCTTCTAGATTAGTCCCCGCCAAGCAATTAAAAATGCATTTCTTATAGATTCAGATAACTCCTTTTAAATCAAGATTAAGTTCAAATTGCTGAAGTAATATTTTCTTAATTGTCGTAATATGCACCATGAATCTGTTGGCTGTCAGTGAAAAAAACTAGCATAACTCCCACAAAAATACATAAAAAATTTACCATTACACTTTTTACCTTAAACCTGCCATGCCTATTTTTTTAATAATTAACTATTTTTACCGATATGAGTAACTTCTTCGTGTATAACTGCATATGGCATACATATAGACACAAACATAAAATCTATATATATGTATTATATATATATATATATATATATATATATATATATATATATATATATATGTGTGTGTGTGTGTGTGTGTGTGTGTGTGTGTATGATTTCGGGAAGAGTATGGTAGTTTAATGATTTTTTAGATGTTCTTTAATTCATTTTATTCCTTTTTCATGTTAGCTATTTTGGGAAATAAGTATTATATTTCTATTTCCCAAAATAAAATACTTTATATATTATATATATATATATATTATTATATATATATATATATATATATATATATATAGTATTTTTGTAGGAAACTCCTTTTTACATAAAAATCGTGAGCATCATTGAAATAACGTTTCAATCGCAAGCAACCTTTGTTATATGCCCAGAAATAACAGGTGCAGGTTTACTGACCATATATCCGTGAAAGCAACAAATCAAATAACAAGTCCCACAGTGACTCACCTCCGTCCAATAACGTCAATGAAAACCAAAGAAAACAGACTCTGTAACAAGAGCTCCACGCTCAGTGATTTGGGAAAAAGCGCGAAGAGAGGTAAGAGATTAAAACATTTTCTTTTACAACAGGGAATACATATATTACATGTGGCAAAATGACGCTCGTTTAAATAATTGGAGAGAACCCCTAACTGGGAAACGTAACCTACCTTCCATGGTCTCTTTATGTACCATATCTGAAGCTAGTTGAAAAATCAATTGTTATACTCTGGGTGAAAAAGGAATAAAATGAGTTAAAGAACATCTACAAAATCGTTAAACTACCATACTCTTCCCGAAATCATAAATATTTAAGTAAGTACCCCCTCTTATCTCTTTCTGTCCAACTAAAAACATCAACACAAGTCTAGAGATATCCATTTTTTCTAAATGGTGACTTCGAATCCATCTGAAAATGAGAATATAACTATCAAACAAAGAAATGTTAAAGTTCGTCAATAAATGAGTGTCGCATCGCACTTCCCTTTCTCTAGAATTGAACTCAATGTCACTTCACATTACCTTTTCTGACGGATCTCCAAACGCCTTCTTCCTACGCCAAAATCTTGTGACCATTACAACAGTTTGTCGTCTAATTGCCCCGTTAATTCACATACTAGAGATTATTCTCATTCACTTCTCTAACCGTCACACATATGTACACTGATTAACAGATGTACGGATACATGCATGCTACAGAACACACGAACGTACGCATGCTAGTCCGTTCCCATGCACACGTTCACCAAGTGCATGTATTCGGTGACCTGTAACGACCTTAGGTAACTTCCCTTGTGATTTACCTCATATCTCTGGAATGTGTTCGCAATCTCGTATGCAAACAGCATGCTTTCTATGCAAACGTCGTGTTTTCTATTAGTTTTTTATCTCAGAATTTTGAGAAATTCACTGTTTTGCACCTGCTTCTAACCGGCAAGAGCTAAGGTTAATAACCATTTATTTTAATATACATGTCTATTTCCAGTCTAACCAGCGCCTTAAGACATATTATACCAATTCCTTACAAATGGGACTCATTAGGAGTAAAAAAAATCTCATTGCACTGAATAATACTAACTTTTGATTCTTAGTGCCAATCCTATACTAATATATCTTTAAAATCTCTCTCTCTCTCTCTCTCTCTCTCTCTCTCTCTCTCTCTCTCTCTCTCTCTCTCTCTCTCTCTCTCTCTCTGGAATATCAAACGGCTACCTACGTGTTGTTTTGGGATCTATATAAAATCTTCATATAAATATTATTATTCATATGACACTTCAAGGATATATATTTCCACACTCCTTTACAAAAAACTTACTAAGGAATAAAGTATTTACTGGAGCAAACGTCGAAATGACACCTGTAGCAAAACGGAATCGTCATGTGGGAGCAAATATGCCTCCACGATAAGGTCACACCACCAGAGAACGTATGCACTCACATGCAAGGGTTTCAGCCTCTTGCATTGTAAGCGATGAGTGGCACCCTCATGATGACTCCAGGCCTATGAAATATTAACGGCTTATTCCTCTTTCGACTACTAGTGCAACACTATATGCAGTGTGCGCTTACGACGTCAAAACGAAGCTTTATCTAGGACACAATATAAATCTTTGAAGGTCATATAAAAGTCTTCTGCAAGCTTTAAGCATCACATCAAATACTGGAAAGATGTTGGAACAATAATGGTCTTAGAAATGGGAAATAGAACTTGAGCAGTTGTACTGAATAACAAAAGAAGTCACCTACAAGAATTTTGATTTAATTTGATCAAACTTAAGCTATCAATCATAAATGTAACAAAATCGAATGAATAGCAGGAGAGTTGAAGTGGCGGACGGCACGATAAAAAGATCCAGAAGATAAAGATGAAGTACAAGGAGCTAAAGGTTGAACTGGGAGGAAACTCTACGAATACACTACGAAGAAATAGTTAGAGAGGATGGAAAGCAAATTCGAGGAAAGGAAGCAGGAATAGAGGTAAGTAAAAGGTTAGACTAGTTTCAAACGCCTCACCCAACAACAACAACGGCGACAGCAACAAAAATAACACAAAGAACAACTACACAGCGACAATATTACCGTAATCAACACAACCAAAGTGCATCATCCGTTTTGTTGTCCGCCGAAGTCGAGGCTTCCAACAACAGCCAATTCTAGTTATGGCCTCAGCACCAGTCACTCTAATAAGAAAGAGAGAGAGAGAGAGAGAGAGAGAGAGAGATTTGTGTTTATATTTTACATCTCGTTTTGGAAATGGTTGCAAAAGGTTACCTGTCTTATTCCTTTCTGAACACGGAGATAAAGAGAGAGAGAGAGAGAGAGAGAGAGAGAGAGAGAGAGAGAGAGAGAGAGAGAGAGAGAATTGAGATCTTCCCTTTCATTTTGGAAATGGTTGCAATAGGTTCTTTGCAGTTTTCCTTTCTGGAGAGAGAGAGAGAGAGAGAGAGAGAGAGAGAGAGAGAGAGAGAGAGAGAGAGAGAGAGAGAGAGAGAGAGAGATTGTGTATACATTTCCCCCCTGTCCTTTTGGAACTAGCTGAAAATGCCTTTCATATTTTGTAGCATTTCTTTCTGAATGGATGATGCCATTTAATTATATTTACATCATATATAAATTTACAAGCAGGATAAAAAGAAAATCGTGCTCATCAAGAGAAAATATTTTGGGTAAAAACCCTTAATCCGGGATTATATTCTCAAATGTCTTTTCATGGATGAGTTTTAGCTTGACTACGTTTATCTCGAGAGCTTGCTCAACTGTCGGTCTTATATTTAGCTGGATTTATTTACTGCTCTATTGAAGTAACTCTGTTTGTAGGTTCAAAATAACCTTTATAACCTTCGCACAACTCGGTTACCCTTAGAGGATATTTTTTTAACGTAAAATTGCATTGCAATCTTTTCCCCTCTTTAGGAGAGCAGCGTCTAAAGTTCAGGAGTTATATTTTTGCTACAAATGTTACCATAAACATTCTCACAGTAAGGTACACAAGGAATTAGAATAAAACGCTTTCAACATCACGGAACAAATACGATGATTTCAATACGAGGCCAACTGTCTAATTTGTTTTGAGAACGATTCAGTTTACAGGCAGAGGCGCCCAAATCCTTACAGATAAGGAACCCTTTTTTCAACGAGTAAGTTAGTTCCCACATAGGTTTACACTATCATGCTAAGAGGATGGGCACTTCCCTTGGCACTGGGAATTGGTAACACATGGACATATTTTTCATGGGTAGTCAACTCCAGACATTTCGTTACAATAACTGATTAACTGGACTGTGGGGCATTTGGTGGTCGATGGGTTGCTACAGTCTTGGAGACTTGCGATTTACGTTTCCTACCCGATTAATTATCCTTTCCCGTGGGATATCGAAAAAATTGTTCGTGAATTGAGTAGAACTATATAAGTCAGCACAGCTTTTTATGTCCGTAGGAGGAGGCAGTCTTCTTCACAAAATATGATTCCTATTTCTCATTTTACATTTAAATTCTCCTAGGATTTAAGCGTTACTAGTTTGTGAATAAAAGTACGGTTCTAGTTTGTGAGGGTATTTACAGTATGAGTGCATGTATATATGTTAGGTGAGAATATTTGCATTCATTTCCCAATTAAATTTATAATATGAGGAGTTTTCTACATTGATGGCCTTGGGAGTTGCTACATCAGTTTGTAAACGGTATTTTTGGCATCATTCTATAGCCAAATTGACGCTTATAACTCAGCTGCTTATAGTAACAGCAGCAGCAGCCTCAAAAACAGCAGGAGCAGCAATGGAGCAGCAATAAAGCAGCAGCAGCAGCATCGGTAGCTGTAAAAACAGCCACAGACACAGCAGAAGGAGCACTGACACAGTAGTAGGAGAGTGAAATCACTTTCTCCAATTCGAACAAAGCTTCAGCATTAAAACAAAGAATAAAGAAACGAATCAGACGCAAAGCGGCAAACTAAGCTTTGTTCGGTCAACATCCCTTCCACAGAAATTTTTAAAGGCCTCTCATATTTCGGCAAATCCACATCGGCCCTCTTCCCCGTGGAAACTGAGAAAGGTGCTACACACGCAATACTAGAGTGGGGTCAAAAGGTTATGACTTCTTATTAAACATTAATCGTCTTTATGTACTCTGATGATGCGGAAAATGTCAAATTTTTCAATATTTCAATTTTAGATCTGTATGGCCCCAAATTAAAGATTAGTCTTGTTTATATACTTTGATGATGAAGATTTAGTCATTGAATGAAATAAAAAGGAATTGGAGGAAATCAAAATTAGCAAAAAAAATTCTGTAGAAATTTGACAGGTCCGCATATGCAAAAATTGTCATTTTTCAACGTTCAGTTTTGGCTCTCTAAAGTCTTTATTCGGAGACGTTATAAATTTTACGTTTTTTCTCTCTTAAAATACGTTGTGTAAATTGGTAGGATAAAAACGGATTTGGCAAACTCCAAGTGCATGATATCAGTTGCTCTATTGAATTCATTATTCCAACGAGGTCTTTGTATTTTTGGGTTCCATTAATCAGACATTCTCTCAGCAATAACACTCCACTACACGTAACACGTAACAATATGTAAATAATCAAACCAAGATAATTGCAAGAGTTAGAACCAGTCACAACCTGCAACGTTGTCCCTTAATTTCCTTGTTTTGCTTGTCTTCACACTCTGAGACACACACACACACACACACACACACACACGCACACCTAACACACACACACACAGAAATTAAGTATATCTCAGTTTTACCAGACTACGAGCTGATTAATACCTCTCCTAGGGCTGGCCCAAAGGATTAGATATTTTTACGTGGCTAGGTACCAATAGGTCACCTAGCAACGGGACCTACAGCTTATTGTGGGATCCGAACCACATTACATCGAAAGTGAATTTCTATCACCAGAAATAAATTCCTCTGATTCCGCGTTGGCCGAGTCGAGAATCGAATTTCGGACCACCGGATCGGTAGCTGAGCGCGAAAATCACTCGTCCAACGAGGTACTAGAGAGAGAGAGAGAGAGAGAGAGAGAGAGAGAGAGTGAGTAGCGTTTTTACTGCGCGTTTCATAACATGAGGAATGAGAAAAGCATTTAAAGAATACGAGCTTTCCACTTGTCTTACGGACAGACCGCAGTGCACGCAAACTTTTCGTTATAGGGAACAAAAGATCGAGTATTTTTGGATACTATAAGGAATGATGAAAATGCACAATGTCAGGAGATGTAACCTGAAAAGAAAAAAAAATGAAAACAAAGCCCATAGCCCTCCTGAAAAGAAAAAAAAAATGAAAACAAAGCCCATAAGCCCTAATCCCAGGTCTGCATGTTACCAACATAATAACACATTAATCACCGGAATTGGCCTCTCATGCAATAGACAGGCAAACACGAATGTCGACGCAACTGTGCCTGATTGATGGGCAACAGCTTCTTCGCATAAAATTCGCAAAAAGCACATTTCCTCAAAAATTTATCTCCAACACAATGATATTGGACAGAAAAATAAGAGCACAACAATAATCAAAATGAGTTTCCTCTTATTCGTATCGTTTCAGCTTATTTTCAAGTCTCTTTTTAACTGCAATCTATATGTGGATAGAGAGGCAAGTAGAAAGATTGATAGTGTGCACATTCCGTCAAAAAAGACGGAGCCAATGTAGACGGAGGGGTCACCAGGTCTGTCCCTAGGCTACCCTATAAATGAAGGAGGCATTTCATAGAGTACACAGCCTAACTAGACCCACATTTACATGACCTTCCTTCGGACGTCGTGCCTTATATGCGGCCTTCACCGACCCCCCCCCCCCCCCTCTTCTATTCCTTCTCCCACAACAACTAAGCCGTGATCCAATGTAAGAAAGGGTCGAGAGAGCAAGAACCGAACCTTCCTTCTACAGATATTGTTAAACATATAAATAATGGGACCATCGGTGTTACAGGCTTGTCCAGAGATGGACGGCTCGTGTAACTTATTAGCTCATTTTACATCTGTTACTAACAGGGAAACAATATATGGATGCACATTTTCTTTTACATAGTAATACAGCAAATGATGACAGTCGTCCTACTAATCCCTGCGAACCATCTTAAGATGATTTTATGGAATGAAATAATGTTTCACTATGACACACACACACACACACACACACACATAGCTCGATACGGAAGACAGAGTCATGGTGGGTATTTGTAGATATAAATTGAAAACAAAAACGTCACTCATTAAGGATTGAAATAAATAAGCAAAATATCAGTTCCACCCACCACATAGGTTATTTTCAAGTAACAGGTTAAGTATGCAGTAATGTTCTAAAGGGTCCACAATAATATAATTGTTAAAATATCGTGTAAAACTTTATATAAACTTTACAAAGGCTTTCGAACCCTTATTCATCCAACCTATCAATGAGAATTACAAATTATATTATAGCTATTTAGTTAAAAACCGAAAGCGACAGGGTTTTGCTCCAAAAACCAATGAATTACATTGCAAAGCTGAACATTAAATGTTAAGAATACAAGTACAGCAGTTCCTTGACGCCGACATCATGGTAATATGGAAGAGTGGAAAATATTGATAAAACCTGACCATCTCACGCAGCTAAAAAAATATATTAATGAATATATACGACACTTCGGGATTTCCATTTTTTTTTATTATTATTCAGAAAATGAAAAAAGCCCATAGGGGCCACTGAATAAAAATTAAAACTTCAAAGAAGTTACAGAAGGTAACAGACAATACAGAAAGAATCGATCAGTTATAGAAAAAATAAACAAAAATATCTGAAAGAAAAGATAAGTTATTAGCAAATAAAAACAAGAAATAAACACAAATTAAGGGCATAATCTTCATACTCATGTCCGCGACATTTAGCCTGAAGGAATAAGCTTTGCCCGAGTTATGATAAACAGGCAACACTGGAAGGCGGCTTAAAGTCTGAGCTTTACGAAGAAATGTTTTCTGAGTTATGGGACCCAATAAATCGAGGAAGGCTTTCATTAAACTATCAGCGGTGGATATCGGAATGATATACCGGCACTGCTGTTGTTTACCCCGAGATTAAACACATAAAACATATTCAAGGTGTTTTCAATTAACGGGTTCATTCGTAAAAGAGCAAATGGGCATGATGTTAAGGGCGCATGTTCTTCTGAACATGATAACTGAATTCGCACTGAAATTTCACATAATAACGTGGTGAGTTTAATGTTGCAAAAAGGGTGAAATAGAAAAAAATCTTGAAATGTTTATGTAGCTGAAAGACCGTAAAAAAATATGAAAAATATTCATATCCTCCCACTTTGGAAAGGTGGTTTCAGTAACAAAGGAAGGGTGAGCGAATGTCTTTATTAATATTAAGACAAGAAAATCCCATAGAAAATGATGAAATAGAACTACAAGAAGTAAGGAACAAGAATGATTCTTACAACTTGTGATGGAGGTTGAGAATACAAAGTACGCGTAAAATTAGATACCCTTGGAGGAGAGAGAGAGAGAGAGAGAGAGAGAGAGAGAGAGAGAGAGAGAGAGAGAGAGAGAGAGAGAGAGAAATGCATATGTAACTCAGAGAGAAGAATTCAGTAAAGAATTCAAGGACAGATCAGAAGAGCCTCTAAAGGAAAATAGTTGTGGGGGAGGAATTTTAAGGAAAATGAATTATGATCCAGAGATTTGAAACATAAAAAAACTCCAAAGGTGTTGCTATTAAACCTATCGAAGGTGACCACTGGTTGTCAGTAAAACGAATGGTGATTGAAATGATCATATATATATATAGATACATATATATATCTATATATATATATATATATATATACTATATATATATATATATATTATAATATATATATATATATATATATATATAATATAACGACGAGCTGGGATATGTGCCTCTCCAGTTAGTAAAAATCGATCAATCAGTGAGACAATTTTCCACAGTGATGAAACTAAAAATGACGATGTAAATTTCATACGATTTGGCTATTTCGAAGTTAAACCAATAAGTAAGCGAATATAGTCCCTCTAAATTACTCTAGTGTGAAAAATAATGGAAAGCACATATAGGAACTGTCATGGAATTAAACTATTTATATGTTTATTTTCCTTACAACTTTGCAGCCAAATGGGATATGTCTTTCTCATGTTAGCGATTAACAAAAATACCCTCTATTTTTTTTACCGCTTTCTTCTTCTTAATGCAGAGACGAAAAAACCATTTAAAAAAGCACGAAGAAAAAAAAATACCTCCCCGAAACCAGACTGGTAAAACAGCTCTGCACATAACAGAGACCCAATAATTACCAAATTAAGTATTAATTACGGTCATATTTCTTTGAGTAAGCGTTGATAAACACCCGCCTTCCTAACAACATAGTAGGTCGAAAGTTAATTACGTGAGGTCAGAAACCCTACGAAGTCCCGTAAAAAGAAGACAAAAAATCAGTCTTGCGGGACGTTCAGCTCAAGAAAATATCTTCTTTAATTATTCTTACCAATGACTGTGTTTATTTTGGATTCAAATTAATCATTTTCCCAGTTGCATCTTATTTGGTATTCTTCCCGTAGTTCTTTCTCTTTTCAAATTTATTTATGTGTTCCTCTTGAACTACATAAATTATTCCTATTTCTCTCTCCTTTCGCATTTTATCTAACACTTTTGCTTGAGTATCTAACAACTGTCCGATTTGCCATCAGCGGGATACAACTGCTAGATTTATTTTTCTAAGTAGAACTTTTATTCCTCTTGTTCTTCTCTTCACGTATTTTACATAATTCGTCTGGCTCAGCATCTTACTGTTTCCCCATTTGCATTTTGGGCACAGCAGTAGGTCGTTTCTTTCTCAACTGGCCTTTTTCTGTTGGCAGTTTTTCTTTCCCCTTCTCTCACCATTATTATTCCTACTTCCTTCTCCTGTAACCTCTCGTCACAATTCATTTCCCTTTTCAAGCGAAGCGTATTTCTCCATAAACTGGTCTTCCGCTGCACTCAGTAAAATTACTTTTTAGTTCTCTTTGACTCACACTTTCCAGAGTCAGTCTCTAATTCCTTCTTTTTGCCTCTGGTTTGCTTTCTGATCAGTCCGAGCAACTTCACATTTTCGTTACTTTCCTTGAATATTTTACTGAATGTTAATCCACATCTTTACCACCACAACTTTCTTTCCCTTTTTTCAAAACTCGATCGAATATAATGTGCAACAAGCAAGAGGAGACTTTAACCGAAACATTAATGTCATACACTTTTGTTTCTCTTGTATAATTTTATCTCACATTCATTTCTACTATATGTACCCCGTGCACGCAATTATTATTGCTTTGGGTGTAGTTGTTCGAAGAGTGCGGTAAATTCGTCATTAAGTAATACTGGAAGCTAAATCTATGACTAAAAAAGTCACGTGTCTGCAAGTGACAAAACTTGATAATTAGCCAGATGTAACAAACTACCGTGCAGCTATCATGGTCAACAACGGACGGTATCGGCTTTAATTACAGAACCTGCATTCGACATGAATATGCACAGTCAATATCAACTTATATTTCTCTTGATATTCGAATAGTCAATCGATTATCAGTGTTCCGAACCAAAGACTCATGTTCGAATCCTGGACTAGGTAGAAGTACTTAAACATTTTATAATTCCCATGGGTCAAAAGTTATTCCCAAGATATAGCAAATTTTATATTAAGTAATATCTGCGGCTTCATACATACATACCTATGTATATATATATATATATATATATATATTATATATATACATATATATATATATATATATATATATATATATATATATATATATATATATATATACACCCACTTACACACACACACCACACAATTTTATATATATATATATATATATATATATATATATATATATTATATATATATATATATATATATATATATATATATATATATATATATATATATATATATATATATATATACCCCCTTACACACACACCACACAATTTTATATATATATATATATATATATATATATATATATATATATAGTATAAATTGTTATATTGTTCGTTTCGTAAGTTCAACAAATATTCTTGTACTTTGGTAACGGCTCTTCCCGAAGAACGTATCATAGAAGACACAAGCAATTCCTTTTGGTATGAATATCTCACGTGATACTTGAACGGGTTAATTAAATCAATCAATCAATCAGACTCTCTCTCCTCTCTCTCTCTCTCTCTCTCTCTCTCTCTCAAGTCACAGAGGCGAGCCTCTCTCGCGTCTCACGGGCGAGCCGACTCGATTTTGATCCAGGCATCGGACGACGAATGAAAATATACGGACCCATTTGCTTTAAAATATGTCTGTATTAACATAAACAGTGAATTATGAGCTCTGGTCGTTCATCGGCTGCTTTCCATATCAGCTGGGGTTTAATCATTTGTCCTGATCTGAAACTGACTTATTATGACACTAAAAGCCAATTACAATATAAAATCCAATAAAAATGAACCCCTGGCTTCTTGTCTATAAAATCACACTTAAGGAAAATCCAACAGAATTCCTCGAATGAAGTCAAACAATTTAATGCCTAACAATATCACAATTTAGGTTCTCAGTGACAGTGCACAGGAACCTTGGCATCAGTTATATCATCAACAACAACAACAACAGCAATAATAATAATAATAATAATAATAATAATAATAATAATAATAATAATAATAATAATAATAATAATAATAATTATCACTTCAAGCAGAGAACTAAACAACTCTATCTAGAACACATGGAGTTAAGGAAAATGTGTATAAAAACAGCCCATGAAAATGTTTTTTTTTAAACCTACCTCAGCAACAAATCAACATGAATCCATATGTGGAACATATAAAACAAATCTATATATGCATACGAGTATGTATATCCACTTACGTACAGAGCACATACTTATTTAGAGTAATTCGTGAACATCAACTGACCTCTATGACAACGTACTGTAAATAGCATGGTTAACATTTTACTTCCAATATAAGAGCTTAAAGGGTCACTTTTTGAATTGAAGGTTTATCAACCATTACGAGAGAGAGAGAGAGAGAGAGAGAGAGAGAGAGAGAGAGAGAGAGATTCATATGCGAAATGCTTCTCTTCAAGACTACAACAAATACACCGTATAACGTATTACCGAGGGAGGCAGATTCCACTTCATAACCAAAGCAACGACAATATTAATCATTTCACATCTGAAAGTAATTCAGCTCTAATTAGGTCACAGTAGAGAGGCCTCATGCACATTCACTTAATGTAAATGACTCTGAATATGAGCAATGCAATTCCGTCTGGAGCACGAAACTGCAACACATAACAGCGTTATGGCGTCATTGAATTACAGCGTCGCATTAAATCGAAAACAGATTTCATTGAGGGACAATAACCTCGTCTTCAACGTTCTGCACCACTGCGTGTTCTTGGGGGCCATCTGCTGTCACCGCGAGCTGCATCCAAAATATAATTAATCAGGCCTATTTGCTGGGAAACGCGTTAACACTGACACAATCCTCCTACAACGTCAACTCACACAAAGGGGATTCACTGCTCTTGTTCGAATTATTGTTTATCAATAGATTTTAATAGTAGCAACTTAGTTAATAAAGGTGTGTATGCACTGTGGCGTTAAAATTCAGGAACGCTGTCAACTGGCCAACTTGGACCAGAAATACGTATAATAGCCGGGAAAGAAAACATGCAAGAAATTAAAATTGATATTACAAAAAATCTCGTTGGAATATATATATATATATATATATATATATATATATATATATATATATATATATATATTTATATATATATATATATATAGTTCGTGTGTTTGTGTGAAGAATAAATCATACAATAAAAGCAGGTTAAATGATGAAACATGCGAAAGCAAAATCATATTGATGCCTTCATCGCAGACATCTTCAGCCCAAAGGAAAACGAAAAAAAAAAAATAATAAAAATAAATGCAATAAAAATTATCCTTATCTCGACTCCAAAAGAAAATACCATTTCTCTCTCCCCTCCGGCATCTCCGAGGAGCGACCGCTATCTGCAGACACAAAATATCTTTTCCTCTTTGAGCATTCAGCATTTTTCCAGACAATAATTCCGGCAACTGTTACAGAAATACATTCGACAGTTCAAAGCTCAGACTTGAAAGAAGCAGCAACCTTTCACGACATACTTAGAATTTCAACAAAGCCGACGAGGAAATGATTAGAATTTATGAAAACCGATGAGAAGGATATTGAAGTAATTTCAAAGAAGGATGAAAGAAGATGAGAAGGAAATTATGATCAATTCTAGAGGATGGAAACGAAATTATTATGGATTTGAACAAGAATGCAAAGGGAATTGTTACAGCTTTTAAAAAGAATCAGAGGGAAATCACTATGGATATAAAGGATGAGAAGCCAATTTCTGTGAATACTGATGCGAATGAAAATAAATTACTACTGATATTAATACTGATTTTGACAATGATTTCTATACATTAAAGCAAGAATGAAAAGCAAACCACAGTGGCACTTAGTGCATGCAGGGTGATACAAAATTTCTGGGTTTATAAATAAAGAGAAAAGAACCACTAAGGATTTTACCCTAGCAGACGAGGAAATTACTGAGGATGAAAAGGAAATGACACTGGGTTTTAAAAAGGATGGAAAACATCAGTCTGGATCTAGTAGTATAGGTAAGAAGCATATTACTGAGCGTAAGTGCGGATAAGAACAAATCAATGTGTCACTTCAAGGAGGATGAGGATAATTATTGTGGATTCTCATAAGGATTGTAGAGAATTACGTGCAAGCAAAAACAATTACTGGGTTTTAACAAGGATGAACTGAAATTGTTTAGTATACCTTTACAAGAAAATTACGATGGGATCTAATACGAATGAAAAGTATATTACAGGTACTATGGATTTCATTGCAGATTACCAGAAATTATTTTTTAACATGGGGACGGAAATGAAAATTGATTTTTAAAACATGAGAAGGGAACTACTTTGGCTCTTACTCAGGATGAAACGGAAATTAGTTTGGATTTTACCAAGAGAAAAAATTGCAGTGGAGTTTAATGTGAAACATTACTAAGGAATTTAATCAAGATCAGATGCAAATTACCGATAATATAATTTCAATATGGATGAGTACACTATTATTTAAAATTAGAAATGGCGATTTTAAGCGTCTGAAACGGCTAAAGTAAACCAATAGGATGCAACCTTAACCATCGTGAATTCCTGTGAAAATGACACGGCAGAACAGAAAAATCAAGAGTAGTGAAATTTGCATCTAAATTTTAAGGATCCATCGACGCTTCTATAAATTGGTATGAATGAAACGAATCACAGTATTTAGACTATGCAACTCAACACTGAGACACTGTCAGTCTGTCAAAGATAAGGCAAGTTACAAGGCGAAACAGTTGGATGCCCCCACATTAGCAATAAGAGTTGGAACTGGGGAACTCACCACAGTTGAACTAAGAAGTGAAACTGGGAGACACCCCCATAGATCCACTAAGAGGTGAAACTGGGAGAACCCCACAGTTACACTAAGAGGTGAAACTGGGAGAACCCCACAGTTACACTAAGAGGTGAAACTGGGAGAACCCCACAGTTACACTAAGAGGTGAAACTGGGAGAACCCCACAGTTACACTAAGAGGTGAAACTGGGAGAACCCCACAGTTACACTAAGAGGTGAAACTGGGAGAAACCCCACAGCTCCACTATAAAACATCGAGTAGGTTTGCGACGATGCCAAACTTCCTCAAGACTTTTAATCTGACTCAAGCTTATCCCAGCATCCTTTTATTCCGGGTCCTTTAATACGGTCGTAAAATTTCCTTTTTAATCCCATAATCTGAATCTTTCCAGTCACACAAAAGTTGAATGGTTGTTGTGGATTAAGTTGACCTTGTGTTTCGAAAACAGCTCATAAAGTTGATTACTCTGTTTATTTTAAAAATATTCATGTAAAAAATTTTTTTTTAGGAAGAGTTCCAGTCCTTTAATACATATCACAGTTTTTCTACAGCTTTTAAGAGATTCATCTCGGATGAAAATAAAAATTTAACGTTCTGTACCCTACGATCAATCTAGTTCAGTACAATACTTGAATCTTAATGTACTAAATGTTTTCGAGCTTTATTACTCATAAAGCTTTAACTTGTATTCTTTATATAATTTGAATTCTGATTGAATCAGTTTATATTTGAACATTATCAAATGTGTAGTCAGGTTCTTGAAGATATCTGTAGCCTGGCATCGTCATTCTCTCTCTCTCTCTCTCTCTCTCTCTCTCTCTCTCTCTCTCTCACCATATTTGTTGTAGAATTGATGAATGTGCCAAACATCAAATATTTCATAAAATAATATTTTTCTCCATTAAAACAATTTCTTGGATGTTAGGATAATGAAACGATAAAATTAATAGACATTTTCTTTAAAATAAGCCACTGTTTTAGTTTAAAAAAAATTGTCTTTCTCCCTTTTGAAGTACTCGTGGACACTGAATATGACTTCTCTTTCAAGTACTCGTGGACACTGAATATGACTTCTCGTGTCTGAGCACTTAATTGCTGCCGTGGGGAGCCTTCCATCTTAAACCGTCACGCTTGGGTATCAGAACCAAAGTGATAAGCTACTTACCCTTCCTGACCTGAGACAGAGAGAGATGTGGCAAAGTGTATGCCAAATCTACACTGTTTTTTTGCCTTAAGTGAGATTTAATGAATTAAATTGGCGCAAAGCGGCAGCGTCGGAAACCTACTCTATGTTTCATGACATTCTGGACAGACTTATAGGAGGTGAAACTGGGAGAAACCCCACAGCTCCACTAGGAGGTGAAACTGGGAGACCCGGCATAGTTGCACTAAGAGGTGGAACTGAGAGATATCCCCACAGTTCCACTAAGACATAAAACTGGAAGACAACCCCATAGTTGGACTAAGAAGTAACATTAAGAGATGCTGGACGACAAGATGGATGAAATGAAAGGAAGCGGGAATGGAAGTAAAGTAAAAGGAAAAAAAAAAATAAATAAAAAATAACAGATAAATATATAAATAAAAAATTTAAAAAGGGGGTATTGAAAAGACGCTGCAAACACACTTTAATAACACTTAAAGTGCACCACATAGCAGCACTAGCCTTATACGGGGAGTGAAATGAATGTCACAATTAATTTATGACAAAGAATAATACTCGATATACAAGCAACGGATAAAAGTGATTACAATATATCCCACAAGAAAGTAAGAAAAAAAATAATATCCATCTTTACAGCATTCATACTTCTCATGGATCAGGCACTTCAAAATACCAGCTGCAAATACCCACCAGCAACAAGTTCACTACAAAAGATCGCATTACGTCACTCTTTACCTTCTGTGTACTTTTGGGAATTGAGCTTCCTGCTTGAATATTTTATTCCAACAGTCTCTACCTCTCCACTGACCAAGCACTGTACATATCTCGCTCGCCTCTCTTGAATAAACTCCCCTCCACTAACTATTTTACTCTAAAAGCGAATCCCCAGCGTACTACACGTTCCACGGTATACGTCGCAATCGTATTCCTTTGCAGTTCCTACAGTCGTCTCTACCAACTTTCCCTTTATGCAAAGGAACACGTATTGATTTATGAATATTTCGCACTGGGGCACTTTCTGCCAATCACTGCGTATGACAGCGAAAATCTAGAGTCGCAGTAGTTGGACAGCAAGATTGAAGTAAGGAAGTGGCAACAGAGGTGAAGTAAAAGGTTAAAATGTAGTCGCAGTTGGAGGTCGAAGGGTCACTGTAAACAACCTTTAGTAATGCATACGGTGCACCACATGAGATGCACTAATGGCACTATCCCTCCCCCCCCCCCCCCTTCCAAACGGGAAGAAAACAACTGTTCTTCATCATCACTAGCTCTATTCTTATCCTTTATATCTCCGATAACTGTGCAGGTAACATGGGCCATCAAACAGACATAACTCGAGCCAGTTGGTAACGGCAAATGGCACTATCTGATTTCAAGAGCTTTCATCCTTGGGGGAAAAGTTCATAAGAGGGCACCATACGAATTAAAATTAACAGTAATAAATGACACTTGGCCACGAGGAACAGGTGAAACAAATTGTTGTCCAAGCGATTTCGTGTTTAACATACCTCCACAAGGTCAAGCATTAAAAATGAAAGCGCTTGGCCAACACTATTTTCGCACCCTATCCGCCTACCCTGTTATATTGACTTTGCATGTTCCAGCGATTTATTACAAAAGTACATGCACCTCACACACATACATATTATTATATATGTATTATATATATATATATATAATATATATATATATATTATATTATATCTTATAAATATAGTACAATCCTAATTGTTCAAACTAGCGGTTACTGCAATTACATCAGAATTCGGTAAAATGTGACCAGCAGAATATCGCACACACACACACACACACACACACACACATATATATATATATATATATATATATATATATATATATATATATATATTTATAATTTGTGTGTGAAAGAGAGAGAGAGAGAGAGAGAGAGAGAGAGAGAGAGAGCACCATATTCGTAACACAAAACAAATGATCTGAAACGGTAGAATTTTGGGATTACAGTTTTAAAACTGGACCTTTAAGTACTGCAGTCCACCAGGGATATCATGGACTCTTGACAGCAAGTTTGCCGAAATAAAAATGTTGTGTTCTGGATTAAGCTTTACACCACCGAAATGTCAAGGCATACCGTCGAGATGAACATTATTATTATTATTATTATTATTATTATTATTATTATTATTATTATTATTATTATTATTATCCAACTAAGTTACTTAGCAACCTTGTATGAAAAAGAAAAAAAGGAACTATAGAAAAAAAACACAATATATTGTAAAGGAGCCTACTAAAGTAAAAAGACACATGGAAATATCAGTTCAACAATCTGTTATGAAGTAACCTCGTTACTTGGAACCTTGTTTGCTAAGAATAACGTGAATATGCATTAGAATGAGTTTATATATATATATATATATATATATATATATATATATATATATATATATATATATATATATATATATATACACACACATACTTACATACATACATAAGACTTAAGCTACAAATGTCCTTTAATATCTAATTTGCTCTACCAAAGAATTAATATATTTTCATATATGTTAGCCGAAGGGGAATTTTCGGCTAATGCTAGTATATAAATCACGGTGATGTGATAAAATTCATAATTATCATATAGTATATATACATATATATACCACACACACCACACACATATATATATATATTATATATATATATATATATATATATATATATATATTTTACATCGAACTCCCACGTTATTTTTAGTTAAGAAATTGATGAATGTTTGCCGAGTTGGCGAATTCATTTAGAAACGAATCATATTCCTGCCACCAATGAAGAAACGAAAACGTTATACCTTTTCTAGACCACGTGCGTCTGAATTCAGTCTCCATGTAGCATACATTTGTTTTTAAATAGGTGGAGAGAGATTACGAAAAAAAAATCATATTAAAGTTATAACAGCACTAACAGAACTGAAATCACTTTCAATAAGTTTTTTTACAAAGTATCAGTCATAGAGAGAGAGAGAGAGAGAGAGAGAGAGAGAGAGAGAGAGAGAGAGAGAGAATTCAAACATACAGGAGTGCCTATATACGTATAGCCAAGGAACTTAGGGTTTTGAGGTGAAATAATTAGATAAAAGCTGAAACTTCGCACACTTGTACAGATTTGTGACTTGAACAACATATCAAAAGTCCCATGGCCTGCCGCGTTTACGTTAGCCGCCATATTGGAATTCTCTTAAAATTTAAATATCTCGTAAATAATAGTTATAAAAAAATACCACTCAATAAAAGTTGTTCAGAACTTATTTTTTTATAACACTGACTAGGTAATTTTACAAAAATATGTAAATTTATATGAAAAAAAAGCAAAATTATTGAAATTTAAGTAATAACTTTATTTCAAAGACTATCCACAGAAATGGTGGCCTGAATGAAAAAATGCTTCAAAACAAAAGTTGTTGAACAACCTTTCTTCTTTCGAATGTTTATAGAATATTTATGCATATTCTATAAAAATAAGGAAGTTATGAGCGGAAAATAAGCAGAAACCCAAAGGGTCACACATACAAAATCCAACAGTATTTTTTAAATAAAATAATAGGCTTATATTACAAACATTCATCTAAATTACCGAACAATAATGTCTTTATATACATCATTACGTTCTTCTTAATAATGATATTGGAAATTACACTGAAAGATCTTGTGTAGAAATTATGATACATACCGTATTTTGAGATATATATATATATATATATATATATATATATATATATAGATATATATATATATTATAAATATACAATATATATATATATATATATATATATATATATATATATATATATATCAAACAAACACTAAGAAAAAAACCAGTGATATTTTTATGCTTAACCATTAAGCTACGAAAAGGTTGTTTAATATCCAATTCGATCTACCTTGGAAATGATACCGAAGGGGAATGATTATAACCAGTAATCGTGATAAGTGGTAAAGCGTGCGTATGTGAGTGTGTTGTATGTATACGTATATATAATATATATAAAATATCTATATATATATATATTATATATATATATATATATATATATAATATATCAACATCTATTCTGCCTCGAATATGAATTCCAGACCGATAACGGATTCCACTATGAAAGGTAAATGTATTTGGCTTTGGGATTAATGATATTCTCTCGGTTAGTCTTTTTTCAGGATCCTAATGAAATTGTTTATTCAACGTACGCCTTCAACTCCGCACTTTAGACGTTATCAATCCCATATCAGGGCTTCTTATTTGTAACCAGGCTATTTGGGGTTAATTTCATTCCACATCGCATCCTCTTCGCTCGAGTCTTTCATGTAAAAAACCAAATTCTGGAGGAGATATCCTCTGATTCTGTTGCCTTTCTCATTAATATATAATTACCTTTCAATAATAAATCAACACTGAAGCTTCGTTACTTGAAGGCTGAGTCTACGAGTGTACCTTTGATAACCACCGGCGAAAATAATTAGCGTTAATGAGCTTCCTCTTCGGAAAAGGGGGGAGGGGAGTTTCTTTTTTTTCAGCAAGTCGAATTTCCTTACAGGTGGTGACTCAATAAGAGAAAGGAAAGGCAATGATCACTTCCACACTCATACTTTAAGTGGTGAAATATAGTAGGTGAACGCCCCGTGCGGCCATAAATAACATAGTAGCTACAGCCACCTATCTTGACGTATTCTCATTTGTTGGTTGCTGAGGTCTTCCTTTCTCACACTTCTATTCAGCAACTTCAAGGCCTCTCCCCTACTTCCTCCTACTACTTTTAAGGTGCAAAAACTCTTCATCGACCTATGCTCCATTCTTTCTACATGAACGCACCAAACACTGTAACTGATCCTTTCACCTACGATACATATATAATTCTCTCTATATGCATGTACATTTTCCTAACAGCTACTCTTCATATCAATCCATTAATAAATACTCTATAGACAAATCAGCTCTACTACTTTTCACTTTCATTCATATTCGACATCGCCACTTCACTATTCAAAAAGGGGAGTTGGCCCAACTATCCCTTTACACATACCTACCCTGACTTCCAGAGACACTCCAAGTTTCCTTCCGATCTTTTACATACATCCTGCCAACTCCATTGATTCAACACATATATATACCACAAATACCCATACAGATCAACTGCTGCCATTCTTTTACCATCCATAGAGACTATCATTATTCCATCTTTCTTGCTTCCATTCACACCCATAACCTTATAAACTCTCACAAGTTTCTGCAGTTTCTCTTCAGTATCTGCAATCGTTTGTAAACGTCAGTCACTCACCTTTCCGTTAATCATCAATTTTATAATCACACAACTTGGTTTTTCGTATCACTCTATTCATGTAAACAACAACATGGAGGACAAAATGCACCTTTGTCTCAGCATCAAATTCAAGCAAATAATTAACTCGCAAACCTACAAATTCTAATACGACTGCACTTCTTTCATAAAAAAGAAAACCTTTGTAGTTCTACACAATAATTCTCAAATCTTCTAGATTGCCGCTTTCTAGGTCCATTTATGCCTCTTGAAGCTTTTCCCCTGGACTCTCCAACCCTTCACAACAGATTCATAACAGACTCTTGATCCACATACACATGTTCTCCCTTATCAGTCTCTCTTGACATCTGATACACTTTTCAAAATACATATAAAAAATTCAATGAAAAAAATCCAATGAAATTCTGAACTAAAAATTTCTAACTATTATTGATATTTTAGGATGATATTATCATAGGTATGAGCAACTAAATATAGATAGTTGTTACCTTGAGAATTTACAGTTTCCATCTACGCTATACGGAATTCAGCACTAATTCCACCAGTTCCACCAGGACTAGCGTTGAACAGCATTAAAGGAAGAGTAACAAAGGAAGAGTAACAAACAAAGAGGTAAACTGTAAAGGTAAAGACAATGCAAGCAGCAAACGAAATAAAATATAAACAAGGACAGAAGAAAAATCGTGGAAAGAAGCAGACCGACTGATTCGTTTAATAAATCCCTTCTTTGACTCCTCATCCCTCAGGGGAAATTATGGAGAAAATTTCAAGAAGGGGAGACTAAAGAATTACCAATAAAAAGGAAGGGGAGGAAGAAATCCAGGGTATTACAGAGAGAGAGAGAGAGAGAGAGAGAGAGAGAGAGAGAGAGAGAGAGAGAGAACCAATTAAAAGAAAAATGATCCAAGAAGAGAAAAGCGAGAGAAAACCAATCAGTTGAAAATACTTGGAATTAAAAGCACCAAACTGCTAAGCATGAACAGAACAGATTTTATTTCAAAACACCAAAGAATATAATGAAGACATTGCGAATTATGAAAAACCGGGTGTAAGAAAACGAATAAATAGATGCAGAGGAATGACTGACGAGTTTCTTATTAATACTGATTGACAGATTTAAAATTGAATTATTTGGCGTAACGAAGGTCATCGACAACTAAAAATATTTTAATAAAATCAAAGTTTTTTTTACTGACGTTATAAATAGCAAAAAATAATATATATATATAATGTATATATAGATATATATATATATATATATATATATATATATGAATAACTTGATCACGAAGTATATAAAACGTGATGCTATGTATAAATAAAGTTTTTTTTGCCACGAAGGAAAAAAATGAAAAAGCGAGATAGCCGAGTACTTTCGGTCCTATTCGGACCCTTTACTGAGGCCTCAGTAAAGGGTCCGAATAGTACCGAAAGTACTCGGCTATCTCGCTTTTTCATTTTTTTCCTTCGTGGCAAAAAAACCTTTATATATATATATATATATATATATATATATATATATATATATATATATATATATATATATATATAATATATATATAAAATTTCATGAGTTACGCCGCTACTTAAAATTATAAAACCTTAAAATCATAAACTCTCAGTATACTTTTGCTCAAGTCTCCAATTAAAAATTAAATTCTCAGTATAGTTTTGCTTAAGTCTGCAATAAAAAAAATTAATTCTATTTTGTAAAGGAGACCAACTACTATAAACCTAAAAATACCAATACGGTTAAATTTGACCGCCTCTCCGATTATTCTCAAAGGTATAGATAAGATAAAATGAAACAAAAAAATCATTACATGATCTCCACACGTTTCTAAAACAAAACAAAAAACAAGGGAAATCCAGGTGCACTGAGAACGAGTAACAAAGCCATCCCACGGTCAGACCTTTGACCTTCTCAGAGAGGCTGGAATATTAAAAGATTCATGTACTAGACAGGTCATGAAACTGCTATTCGTGAAAAATGGAGGATTAAGATCATTATTCTTGAATCTTATAAAATAATTGCAAAGGATACACATTAATACGGCAATACAAACTGTTACTTGAGGCAATTTTAATTCTTACCCGAAGATGAATACGGATAAAATTTTAACACTCAAAAGGTTTTTTTATATTCTTGAATAATTTCAGTAACGGAAAGAATGATATACCATCCGAAAGTAAGAAATAGGTTTTTTGTAAATGGCAATAAATCTGATGGTCCATAAAATACCATGCAGAATGCAGAGGAAAAAATGGAACGTCAGTCATGTCTTGTCCTAAGGGTGGGAAGATTTGTTCTGCAGAGTTATACAAAACTACTGCCTGGTCTCTGCAAAGCTTTAACCCAGAGATAATGCTTTCAACAAAATGAGCCGACAATTTAATCATAACACTCAACTAAATATACGCAAGGAGAGTTTTAAAAGTGATTCAAAATACGAGGGATTTGCACCCTAATCTAATTTATTCAACAAATTCAAATTAAATGTAATATCATTAATAACGCCGAAAGAAAAATTATCAGTTAGTTTCAAAGAACAACTATGCAACACTAACAGGAACAACAATGTGGTAAATCAGTTTGAACTGTATTATTACCAGAAAATGAAGAGAAATTTACGAAAATCGCTTTAAATGAGAAAAATCCATACAATTCTTTGACTCAAAAATTAAAACAATCCATAAACTTTTGCACACTTGTAAATTCATACTTGATACATACATATATACACATACATACATACATATACATACATATACATATATATTATATATATATAATACACGTATGTATAGATACATAAGTACATATGTTTTTGCTTACAACTAAACGGTATTTTAAGTACCACAGACACACATTATATATATATACGTACACACACACACACACACACACACACACACACACACATATATATATATATATATATATATATATATATATATATATATATATATATATGTATGTATGTATACATACACACACACACACACACACACACACACACACACACATATATATATATATATATATTATATATATATATATATATATATATTATATATGTATGTATATATATATATATATGTGCGTATATATAGTATGAATTTACAGCGCGCAAAGTTCTATGGATTCATTCATTTTTCAGTCAAAGAATTTTATGGACTTCTAAAAATTCATATAGTGAATTTCGTAAATATCTATCTCTATTGTCTTGTAATAACACAATTCAAACTGATTTTCCACAGTCTTGTTCCTGTTAATCTGGCATCGTTCTTCTTTGAAACTATCTGATCATTTTTCTTCTTGTTTAAAAGATTACATATATGAAATGAAACTTTCCAGAATAAATAATTCTACATTATATATATACTCGGACGAACCCAATCCCTTGCCAGTTTTACCTGGGAGGGCATAAATCTCCATTTCTATGAAAACATTTGTTCCCCTAGCATTACATTGTTTCAAGTTTAACACCTTGCTTCAACCAAAAGTAGAAATGAAGAAACTTGGCTCTCACTCTCTCTCTCTCTATCTTGACACACACACACACACACACACACGATTTGGACAACAAATGTTCAGATGTGTAAAATATAACTGAAACCAAATGAAATCATTTTATAGACGTAAAAATGAGAGACCTTAGTCATTCTCACTAATTCCTTAAACTCGTGCGTGTATGTGTTTGTGTGTGTGTGTGAAGAAATTCTGATGAATGTCGAAACATTTCTAACAGATTTCCCTGCTATAACTTATCCCGCTGACCTTTTTAGCAATATTATTATGTTGCCAAAACGCATCACCACTCTACAGTACTATAAAAAAAAATGAATAAACGATTTGACGAAAACAATACCTTTCTCAGTTACTGGTAGTTGGTCCTGTTTCATCCATGAAACCTACCTGGAACGAAATAAATTCCATCATTAGAATAAAACAAACATGAATGTGCTATTTAGTGGTATTAAACTATTTTATAACATCACCAATAAACGAATACTTTACAGTATGAGCATAAAGATTTTATTTAGGCTAGCAATGCGACATAACAGGGATTGAAGCATATAATCTAACGCCGCCAGAACTGTTTCACTGTAAGAAAAGTATATCCACTGTCTGAGCATATTTATTAGGGTATTTTTTCACTGCTTTTCGGCATGCAACAACTCATTAATTTACTTTCTAAGCAATGTCCGTAGCTCCTCAGTTGCACCCCGCTCCTTGGCTTTTTACTTAACCTCCATCCCAGCTTCCTGTCTTCAATCTTGCTGTCCAATCTCTCTATCATTTTTTCTATCAGTGCAAATTTGGATTTTCTCCCAGTTCCACCTTGAAATCCTTGTTGTACTTATCTCCTTTATTATCTGGATCTCTTGATATTGCGGCTCAAGCACTCCAACTCCCTCTTTTCACTGTCGTAACCACTGGATGGCAAGTTCCCCTCTGCTTGGCTTGATCAACCCAAATTTCATAAAATCAAACCATATCAATCCTCTATATCTTTTGCATTGAGTAGATACAAACCATTTGTAGATTTTTCGCTTGGCTTTCACATTTCCCAAAAACCTCTTACATAATCAAAATCTGATCACACATCTTCCACGTATAAACTAACTCACATTGCTCTATATAATGAATTCTACAGTTACGCCTCAAGTAAATAAAGACGCCATTGAATACATTTCCAGATATACATAGCAATGTCATCACCTCATATCTCTGACAGTTCGGCTACCATCTTAAGACACATCCTTAAGAACAATAATTGTTCCTCATGCCCAGTCCTCTGGAACATCCCCTACTTCAGATATTCCATAAACATCAAGGTAACCACTTGTTATACTTGCATCGTCTGAACATAACATCTTTGATTAAACAATATTTGTGGCTTAATGCTTGTGTACATAAAAAAAGTCACACATGTTTGTACGTATGCATGCATGTATAAATATATAAACACATAGTGGTAGTGCACTAAATTCACATTCGTACGGTCCATGGTTTGTTCCAGGCAAGTGGTGAAAAAGTAAGTAAATGAATAAATAAAGTGATATGAAAATATGTGCATACATAGACAAAGAGAAAACAAAATCTCAATGGTAGAGCTATTGGCTCGTTTTTGTAAGGTGCATGGTACGATCTCTGCATTGACTTACACCAGTGGTTTAAGGGGAGCAATTCGAAAATGTTTAAACCAAGTTAAATGGCCTTTAAGGCTTCCTCCATGTGAATATAATAATTATATATCACCACAGGGAGGCGTCTGGACTTTACAGGTGATTAGTAGGTGGAGCATGGCCAGAAGTTGGGAACCATGGCCTTACACCACCGACCCAACTGAGCATGGTACCAGCATCAGTTAAGGTCAAGAGTAAGGCAAGGGAGTATCAACTTAATCCAGAGGGATTTACTGAGTATCGAGAGCTTCTACCATTCGGGTGCCACCCATTCTCAAGAGGAATAAGGTATAATATATATATATATATATATATATATATATATATATATATATATATATATATATGTATATACGTACATATATTATTCATAAATTTTATATAAATATATATGTACAATATATAAAATATATATTTAGAGTATATATAAACTGTATATGAAACATTCCACCAGGCGTACCTTCGGTTTTAAAAAGATTTTTCAGCAGAGCAGAAATGTAATATTCTCTTCAGAAAGCTAATTAAAAAGGCAATCTTGTGAGCATCAATCCCGCCTCTCCAGCTGTCACTTAATTGAAAACTGCCTTCCCTTCTTCAGGTGCCCTGAATTTTACCTCTCGTTAACAACTTGCCGAGATTTTCCCCGAAGAAAGACCGGGGGTCCCCCACGCAGTGCTCAAGTCATGCGATGTTTGCTCTTCCCGATATGCGCATAAAATTGTTCTTTTGGTTTGCGATGTCAACAACAATGTACCAATAATAATTCGGTAATAACAAGACTACTGGTTACTTTGATAATAATAATTGAAAGGAAGAGGAATTAACACAAGGAAGAAGGAACAATTGATTATAATTATTATTATAATAATATAGTGTAGCTCTCTCAATGCCGAGAACAGGAGTAACTTTGTGGTATAAGGTCCACAATAATATATCAATGGTAGAATGTAAGACCTTACAAAAATTTATAAAAAGATTTCGCTCTCTATCCTGGGTTCATCTTCATTCCAAGGATTGGGTTCGAAAGATGTTATTACATTTTTATTAAGTCTCAAATTCTGCCAGTTATCATTGTGGCCCTTATAAAAAATAATAATATTAATAGTAAAAGTAAATCAGACGGCCACACAAAGATATTGTTTATCATAATTTTTTGACTGAAGAGTATAAAAAATGGTTTATAAAATGCTGTACAGGTGATAGTCGAGATAATCTGAAAAGCCTACCGAGATAATAAGAACGTTCCCCTATTCTGTTTTTGTATTTACTTGCATCCCCGAGGGGCCGGTACAAAACAAGGCGACCGCTGAGTTTTCACCATGTTTACTACCAACCCCGCGGTCATGAAAAATAAAAAAAAACACAAACTAAAAACGGCAAATTTCTTAAATTATCTCGATAGTCTTCCCAGGTTATCTCACCTGTAGTGCATTATATACACCATTTTCTCAATTGTTTAATCCAAAAATTATACTAATGAACGGTATCTCCATGCAGCATCCTCCTTTTTTTAAATTATAATAATAATAATAATAATAATAATAATAATAATAATAATAATAATATAATAATAATAATATAATAATAATATAATTATTATTATTATTATTATTAGTCAACATACAAAAAGGCAAAGTAACGAGAACTGAAGGGATAAAGCTACCAGATGGAGCAACATCAAACACATAGATGAGACAGGATACAAATACCTGGGAATAATGGAAGGAGGGGATATAAAACACCAAGAGATGAAGGACACGATCAGGAAAGAATATATGCAGAGACTCAAGGCGATACTCAAGTCAAAACTCAATGCCGGAAATATGATAAAAGCCATAAACACATGGGCAGTGCCAGTAATCAGATACAGCGCAGGAATAGTGGAATGGACGAAGGCAGAACTCCGCAGCATAGATCAGAAAACCAGGAAACATATGACAATACACAAAGCACTACACCCAAGAGCAAATACGGACAGACTGTACATAACACGAAAGGAAGGAGGGAGAGGACTACTAAGTATAGAGGACTGCGTCAACATCGAAAACAGAGCACTGGGGCAATATCTGAAAACCAGTGAAGACGAGTGGCTAAAGAGTGCGTGGGAAGAAGGACTAATAAAAGTAGATGAAGACCCAGAAATATACAGAGACAGGAGAAAGACAGACAGAACAGAGGACTAGCACAACAAACCAATGCACGGACAATACATGAGACAGACTAAAGAACTAGCCAGTGATGACAATTGGCAATGGCTACAGAGGGGAGAGCTAAAGAAGGAAACTGAAGGAATGATAACAGCGGCACAAGATCAGGCCCTAAGAACCAGATATGTTCAAAGAACGATAGACGGAAATAACATCTCTCCCATATGTAGGAAGTGCAATACGAAAAATGAAACCATAAACCACATAGCAAGTGAATGCCCGGCACTTGCACAGAACCAGTACAAAAAGAGGCATGATTCAGTGGCAAAAGCCCTCCACTGGAGCCTGTGCAAGAAACATCAGCTGCCTTGCAGTAATAAGTGGTACGAGCACCAACCTGAGGGAGTGATAGAAAACGATCACGCAAAGATCCTCTGGGACTATGGTATCAGAACGGATAGGGTGATACGTGCAAACAGACCAGACGTGACGTTGATTGACAAAGTCAAGAAGAAAGTATCACTCATTGATGTCGCAATACCATGGGGCACCAGAGTTGAAGAGAAGGAGAAAAAATGGATAAGTATCAAGATCTGAAAATAGAAATAAGAAGGATATGGGATATGCCAGTGGAAATCGTACCCATAATCATAGGAGCACTAGGCACGATCCCAAGATCCCTGAAAAGGAATCTAGAAAAACTAGAGGCTGAAGTAGCTCCAGGACTCATGCAGAAGAGTGTGATCCTAGAAACGGCACACATAGTAAGAAAAGTGATGGACTCCTAAGGAGGCAGGATGCAACCCGGAACCCCACACTATAAATACCACCCAGTCGAATTGGAGGACTGTGATAGAGCACACACACAAAAAAAAAAATAAAAAAAAATAATAATAATAATAATACTATATACAATCAAACCGGAGGAACGATGACATCTCAAACTTACTCTTCCCTGTGTGCACAATTCATTAACGCTCTAATTCAACCGGTAATGGCAATTCTCCATTCAACTCTCTAGACGAAATCACTTGGTGCAAGATCTCCCGAAAGCGAATCTCTTCCTTCCCTTCTTGTCACGTACATGACATGAGCGTCAATACGACGAACATCAAAACATACTTTTGACATTGCAATTCTTTTCCAAATGGCAGCATAAGGGAAATATTTATGAGTCTTCTTAATAAATGAGGGGGAAAACTGTTGTTACTTAGTTAACTGTTAAAAGCATTTCTATTTCAAGACTTCAGGTCACAATATGCCCACGTCGATAACCAAAGTTCTCTCTCTCTCTCTCTCTCTCTCTCTCTCTCTCTCTCTCTCTCTCTCTCTCTCTCTCTTCGAATATAAGTATTCCAGAACATGATGGTCCTTTCTGTGAAATAATCCCAATATCATAGGCTGACATTGAGAACTAATTTTTCCCTCCTCTGTAATGTAAAATACTGTATCAATAGACTACTCTTCAAAATGAATAAGTAAATATATGAAAATAAAATTGCATTGGCAACAAAGGATGCAGAGAATTTCTCTGTCTACAGAAGTCAGGTCTGACTAAATCCTCAAAGGCTGTGGTACTTTCACCGCTGTATACTGAGCAGCCCATCTCGAGCAACGAGGCCGAAATCGAGTCAAGAGTCTTACGATCTGGAAGTTCTGAAGGAAGGTAACTCATGAAAGAGGTGATGTGACTCCCAAGGGGTTTAATCGGTGGATCGCTTCCTGAACTTAAAGCTTTTGACTGACTCAACTTTCTGATAATGCTTTATATGCCCTCACAACATTCATCTGAGATGACTGAAACTTCTGGACCCCACCTCTGAAAATGGAGGGTAGATTACAAGTTAACTTTCCATATTAAAACTTTGCGTGCATTCATCCGCTGATACAAGTGTATTTGTAAACTGATAGCGTAATAAACATTAACTTATGATATCGCAGCCAACAAGTGAAAAAAAAAAAGTGTTCTCAACAATGATGTTGAGTAAAGTATTAAAAAATCTTTCGGCATCATTTTCCAAAAATCTCTTTTTAAATTCGTCTACAGCTGGGCGGCGAGGAGTGACTAGCCCGTCTACCACTTGCTAAAAATTCATTCGCTCGTTGCGCATCTGTATTGAGAAAATTGCAAGGAACAACAGATATGTCTGGTTTTCGCAACTGCCAGGAACTAATTGTGCTTTAATTTCAAATTAACATCAATGCGCTTACCAACAAATACATTAATTTCAATTTCTTCCACTAAAGGTTATATCGGATGGATAAATAGTTCTCCCTCTCTTTCCAATTTGCAAATAACGAAACCGAGCACCAATCATTAACCCCCTCCATTATTAACCCAAGTATTCTCCTAATCAACTAACATGCATTCTTACAGTCACGAGAATACTCGTTCATATTCGTGAAATGTTCCTACTAATTTCGATCTTCCCGTTTTAACTCGAGCTTTAATGAATAAAAATTTTCTATATTTCCTCTCCCAGTAGGAAACGTTTAGTAAGCCTTTTTCTAAATAGATGGCAATGTGCTTTGTTTACAACAATTCCTCGCTGGACGAGTCGGTTGCCTATTCCCCTACCGATCTAGTGGTCGGAATTCGCTCCAGCTGCCGCCAGCGCGGAATCGGAGGAATGTATTTCTGGTGATTAGAGATTCATTTCTCGATATAATGTGGTTCGGATCCCACAATAAGCTATAGGTCCTGTTGCTAAGTAACCAATTGGTTCCTAGCCACGTAAATAAAAATATAATCCTTCGGGCCAGCCCAATGAGAGCTGTTAATAAGCTCAGTGGTCTGGTTACACTAAAATATACTTAACTTTTTAACTTCATGAACTTCCGTTGTCAGACGCTGCGCCTGCGTAATTCTCTTCAATTAATAACTTTAAAAACATGGGGAAAAATACTAAACTTTAAATGTTTCATGAATCTAAATTTTATTTTCTTATCTTTACCCTTCTAACGTCCACACTAATTCTTTATATACTGTATCACTTAAAGTGAAAATCGCATAATCTACGACTCCCGAGTTGACTCAGGAAGGTAAACATGACATTTCAAATTTTAATATCTTAAAATCTAATTTTTCAACAAAAATTATGCGCTGTATATGATATTTTACAGAACAACGAAAATAAATAAAAACCCTGCTTTATTTTTACATATTTTAGAAAAAAAAATTTAAAGAGACGGGGGCGGGTTTAATACTCTCTCTCTCTCTCTCTCTCTCTCGCATATTTCCAGCTTTCAAATAAGGAAAGAAAACAGCAATTGATAAATAGTTTCTCTCTCTCTCTCATATGACGAAAACGAATTACTTTCCCCCATATCAGGGATTCAACCCCATCTCAGTCGTCTCTAAGTGGAAATCTGTAATTACAATTCAAAAACCATACTACGACTTTACATGTTTAACATCAACTTATCAGATGTCATCCTTAACGATACGATAATCTTCCTTCATCAAAGCCCACACAACAGTATATTGTGTAGCACAAAGAATGACAGACATCGAAAGCGAAAAATGTTACATCTAAATATAATACAATGATAATTCAATGAATATCAAGTAACACAGTAACATCGGTATATCGGCATCTATGTATTTTACCCATATCGAAAGGCAAACATATGGCGCCTACGACAAAGAAAATCAGAATAACGTTGAGACTTCATTATTAGGTATTATAATTAATCTCTTTTCAACGGCGAAGCAAAATGTCGTTTCTCCTAAATCTCCTTCATGCCAGAAAATTAGGGATAAATCCAAGAATCATCTCTGCCTTCACGTTGACGAACGCAAAAGCCTGAATATTATGACTTAGACAGTGACGCCTTTCTAAATCAAGTCTAAACACAGAGTTGAAAGCTCTCGGTTGTTGGAACGCTAAGTCCTCTGATGTTTACTGAATGTTGAAGCTTTCAGTAGCTCAAAATAGCAACGATTCAAAGTAAATAATATATATA
>NC_087202.1:35658937-35856437 GCF_015104395.2 Macrobrachium nipponense | reverse complement strand
CTGATACTAGTCACGGTTACGTTAAGTCAAACACGGTTTGAATCGACTAAAAATATTTAGTATAAAACATAATTACAACCGAAAAATGTGTACAATATTAACTGTCAACACAAACACCTAACAGAAATTAGAAGTGAGTCACAAATTCAGTTTAATGCATAAGTGGATGAGGTGAGATTGAAAGAGGATATTCATGCAACTAATCCTGGGAACTGCAAATTCATTACAACCATTTCTTAAACACTATCTATCTCCAAGGCCACACAAGGCTAACTAGAAAGCAGTCTGAAGTAGGCTGAGGGAAGCCTCTCTGACTTCAACTTTCCTTCATAAATACGAACATGAGATTCTCGAGGACACGCAAATATCTAATATACGAAGAACATTAGGAAAATGGGCCTCCTCTCAACAATAGAATTCGTCCTAACAGAACTCATCTGGAAACAAATAAACGTGTACGTAAAATGAGAGAGAGAGAGAGAGAGAGAGAGAGAGAGAGAGAGAGAGAGAAGAGAGGCTTTTTCAACTTCGATAAACTAAAACATGGGAAGCATCAAATAAGAAGTAAGAAGTTCCTCACTGAAGCCGGACCATAGTTCTGTGGTGTCTTTCTAGAGTGAAATAATAATAATAATAATAATAATAATAATAATAATAATAATAATAATAATAATAATAATAATAATAATAATAATAATAATAATAATAATAATAATAATATCTCATCCATATGCAGGAAGTACAATATGAAAAACGAGACCATAAACCACATAGCATGCGAATGTCCAGCACTTGCACAGAACCAGTACAAAAAGAGGCATGATTCAGTGGCAAAGCCCTCCACTGGAGCCTGTGCAAGAAACACTAGCTACCTGAGGGAGTGATTGAAAACGATCTCTCGCACTATGGTATCAGAACAGACATGACGCTGATTGATAAAATCAAGAAGAAAGTATCACTCATTGATGTCGCAATACCATGGGGCACCAGAGTAGATGAGACAGAAAGAGAAAAAATTGAGAAATATCATGACTTGAAAATAGAAAAAAGTATATGGAATATGCCAGTGGAAATTGTACCCATAATCATAAGAACACTAGGCACGATCCCAAGATCCTTGAAAAGGAACCTGGAAAAACTAGATGCCAAAGTAGCTGCAGTGTGTGCTACTGGAAACAGCTCACATAGTGAGAAAAGTTGACTCCTAAGGAGGCATGATGTAACCCGGAACCCGACACTATCAAATCCAGCCAGTCGAATAGGATGAGTGTGATACAAAAAAATAAATAAAATGAAAATAATAATAATAATGACAACTAAGTTCCGACTAAAAATAAATTTCATTGTAACTGCAACTATTCACTTCCTTTTCAGACTTTTAACCAACAAGTCACTAACCAGTCTCTGCCACTTACAGTAATCCCACATAATGATTATTATCACCCCTCCAGAAGCATTCAAGTTAAAATCTGAATTTTGCGCCAAGCGAATACCTTTCTGAACTATAACTAAGACCCTGGCTTCACTTTAATGATGAGATTTCGAAAATACTCTTAGATGGGAGCCATTTGTGCGAAATATTCTTTGTCCTCCAAGATAACATTTGTAAATCTCTCTTCACAGAGTAAAAAAAAATATGGACTATACAACTCAGACCAAAGGACAAGTGCTGTGATCTAGAAGGTCATTTAGCGCTGAAATGGAAATTGAGAGAAAAGGGAGGTTTGTTTGTATGGTGTTTTTACATTGCATGGAACCAGTGGTTATTCAGCAACGGGACCAACGGCTTTACGTGACTTCCGAACCACGTCGAGAGTGAACTTCTATCACCAGAAATACGCATCTCTAACCCCTCAGTGGCATGCCCGAGTACCGAACTCGCGGCCACCGAGGTGACAGGCAAAGACCATACCAACCACGCCAATGAGGCGCTAAAAGGGAGGTTTGAAAGGTGTAACAGGAGGAAAACTTCGCAGTTGCAGTAAGAAACAACTGCTGGGAGAGGGTGGAAACTAAGATGGATGGAAGATATTATGAACGGAGATACAGACAAAGGAATGAAAGGGGTGGCAGCTAGGGGCCGAGAGGACACTGTAAATAGCCTTAAGTGACGGCTACAGTGCACCAAGCAAGGTTTACTGTAGGCGCTAATCCCCCTACGGGAAAGAATCTTGATTATTCTCCCCACACGCCCTTCTCAAACCACCCGCACCTCAGTGTCATAAACATTCATTCCAAACAAGTTCTCAAGTCCACGTAGTAATTTACTTACTCTGTCATGACCCACCTGCATATCTGTACCAAACATAATCGATATTTCTATGTAAGCTTCTGACCCTAAGCATTTGTACTTTTGCATCACTTTTTTCCTGTAGAAAAGGCAACACTCATCCTTTTACACAATCTTTGATAACTTTTACCCAGTCATTTACTCAAATTAACTTTTTAAACACCTTCCTAGAAATAACACCATTTTTTAGCATTTTTCGTACTTAGACATTTTCAAATTTCAATTTCCTTGAATTCCTTTCTCATTCAAGTCTCTGACAGCAATGATATCACAACTCGCACACCGGTCGACTATGTCCTTCAGCTACCTCTACAAAATGATTATTCCAGCGACTGAGAACCACAGTCTTGAGATACATCATGTTTTTTAATCTCCTTAATTATGTTGCGATAAATGTGCACAATAACCTGTCTGCTTCCCTTCAATCGCCTCAATTACATTCTTATGTAACTTCCTAGTTGAAATTTTTCTTAGTATTCGTTCAGCTTTGAACACTTAATAAGACCCAGTTCCTACGTGGTTAAACCCTTGCTTCATCAGGAATAACACAATTCTTTCTCCATTGATTGACTGAACATAGAATTTAGGCCAAAGGCCAAGCATTGGGCTCTGTGAGGTCATTCAGAGCTGAAACGGAAATTAACAGTAAAAGGTTTGAAAGGTTAACAGGAGGAAAACCTCAGTTGCACATGAATCAATTGTTAGGGGAGTTGGAAAGAAAGATGGAAGAGACAAAACGAAAGGAGGTACAGTAAGAGGAACGAAAGGGGTTGCAGCTACGGGACGAATGCACGTAGCAAAGAACCTTAAGAAATGTCTACATTGCATCTCACAACTATCCCCAATGGACCCTTTAAAACTCTCCATATTCATCCCCTCTTCAGCACAATTGACCTTACTTTATTAGTTCCTACGTATGAATTACTGTTTTTTTCTTTACAGTAAAATGCCATTGTCTTCAAATAGTTATTGCGTTCATAAATCTGCAAGCTGATAAAAGCAACATTGTTGTTTTGTTCACCTTTTTAAATACATATAATCATCGAGTGTACTTTTCTGCCATTAAACCACTCAACATAATTTCTTAATCATAATACCTAAGGTATAACCTAAAAGCTTTTTCAGCATCACCTCCTCTCTAAATTACTGGGGAATCTAAATCTTTTGATACTAAAAGGCATAACTGTAATACCTACAGCTGAATGTCCCCTGGTGAACTTTACTTATTAATCGTTAAAATACGTTCTGTAAACAGAGAGAGAGAGAGAGAGAGAGAGAGAGAGAGAGAGAGAGAGAGAGATAGTTTCACAAGACAATACTGTTAGCGTGCGTGGACACTAGTTGTAGTAGTAGTGGTGATAGCCAGGGAACTGCCTTTGAAACGGCTCATAAAAATAAATCTCTCGGTTCCTTAAGAGTTCAACGAAGCGACAGGGCTGCCAGTTTCGCCGGACGCTTCCACCAAACGGAAGCGCCGTAATTCATCTGGTGAAGTTAACATGATAATATATCCGTTGGAAATTCAGACGGTGAAACTTTCCATTAGCCTCACCAGGACTTTACATCTTTTATGTCAAAACCCACTTTAAGGAAGTCTTCAATACTTCTTACAAAATGCATTAGTTGCTTTTCACTTGGACTAAATGCTACACCTTGAAACATGAAATAAAAGCAATACATTAATCTCTGAAATAACCTAAAGTTAAAAAGGCTGAATACAAAAAATAAACTTAAGGAAAACAACAAGACAAAATAACAAAGTGACAAAGAGATATCACCCTTAAACACGCCAAAGAAGTGCACAGGAAAGAAAACTAATTCTAGTCGGAAACTTTTGATAAATAAAAAAACAAAAACTGTATAATAAACACACAATATATACATATATATGTATATATATATATATATATATATATATATATATATATATATATATATATATATATATTGTAACGTACAAACATAAGATGTATGTGAAGCCCACAGTTTAAAAAATCTTAAAAATATATATATTTTTTCCACTTCTTGTAAAAAGCAAGACCACCCACATCAGCCGTGCCTCTCCCTTTCCTAAGTCATCAACAATTCGACACGGTAGATTTTCCAACTTCGCTCCTTCCCCCAAAATCCACCATTGTCATATGTTTCCCATACCTAGTGCTGTCGTCCAAATGTCATCGGGCAACCGTCAACAGCCCAAGAAAGCGGGCACCAAGATGTGTCAAACAAGAGACAAAGCAAGGAAAGAAAAAGACAGCTGGAGCAGCGATTCGGGCTCTCTTTCTTATTGTCATTCTTATAGCAGAGGTAGTCCTGCTCACACCGGGCTATTCAGCCAAGCCATTCACTCACGCGGGGTCGAGAATGGTCTCCCCCACTAAGCTCTTCTCGTGCCCGGCTCAACTCCAAGACTCCCATTGTCAAAGAACAAGGTACAGTTTGGTTTTGAAATTTGTTTCAACGCACAATTCTTGTCCTTGCTTAATTACTGTCTGTTCTCATAATATATAACTCAATTCCCCATTGCATCTCCTTCAGAGAATAGGTGAAGTGGAAAATATTTGTGACTTGCATCCAAGAGTGTTCATATATATTGCTGACTCGTAACAGTGTTAAGTTACTTATCCTCTTTGCCTTACGCAACTCCACATTTGCATTAATCGCGTTTAGATGGAGAATTACAGTGCATCCTTAATTTGCAGAATTAAGAGAACGCAAGAAGTTGTGTACCACATCTAACGTGTTCCACGGTGCCAGGGTAGCAACCATCCAAGTCCTAGGGTGAAAGAATAAAGAGCTGCTGTTTACTATTATTTTATGATTGGTGATAACTAAACCAGAATTTTATTCCTTTAAATTCTGGGTTCTTCATTAAGCATTATTTGATTAGTTAATTAATGTAACCTCGGTGCCATGGAGCTAGTGCCTTCAGCTCCTGTGTAAAATTCTTCTGAGTGACATGATAATAATAATTTTAGTTACATATAATGTTGCATTTCCCTTAAATCCATCGTTTCTAATACCTTTTTTTTCCTTGTTTTCTATTGTTGCCTGCATGGCACGCAGTCTTGTCAGATGTCAGTTAATTTTAGAATAAATGATAACCCTCACACAGCCACGCACGTAACATATATATATATATATATTTAAAATATATATATATAGATATAATATATAATATTAATTCATATTATATATATATATATATATATTATAAATATATATATAAATATAATAATACATTATTTTAATACCATATATATAGAACTACATATATATATAATAAAATATATAATATAAACATATATATATACACATATGTATAATTAAAGACTGAATTTATGTTTATTTCCTTCCAGTTTCCGTAACAAACACATATAAAGACCTTTTAACTAAGTTTATAAAAATAATCCTTGTTTCTGAAACTCTCCTCACAGTCAACGACACACTATATGTTTTTCCGTCTTGTTCCAAATAGAAGCGTACTTACAAGTCGCTACACAGTGAAGCTTAAATATTAGTTTATATATATTCCGTCCTTGTTTTGCAATGTTATTTTATTTGTAGGGTTCAGATAAGGAAAAAAAGACAGTTTATGTTGATTACTAACGGATGCTACACTTCGAATGACAAAGGAATGGGGATCTAAAGAAATGCATACACATATAAATTATGTATGTATATGTATGTATGTATGCGTGTATATATATATATATATATATATATATATATATATATATATACATTGATAAGATATATATTCAATACACACACAAATATAAATCATACAAATGAGTCGTGAATGGAGTGAAAAGGGTCTGTTTGAAGAAGACTATACTAATGGGAGGCAGTAAAGAGAAATTGTAGAAACCAATAGAAGAGATGTAGCTTGCGGTAAGAGTAAGAGTTGTGAGTATATGGGAGCAAGAATTTCGTTATAAGAGTATATGAAAACTAGAGATAGAGCAATGAGTGTAGATATGGATGACTGAAGAATAGTAGGTGAATTTGACATGTTTTGAGTGCTAATGTAACAAATTGTGAAAGGATTCTCATTATGGGAGAAAAAAAGAAGGGAGCAAGACACATAAAAGATGTGGAGTTTCTTTGGGACTTAGAGTAGAAATGCAAGAAGGGATTATTTAACCAAACATCTTTATGGAAGTCAAGTATTGGTGTTGAATACGCATGAAAGTATAAAACCCCGTTGAGATGAGCGCTTTTTTCCAGAATACCTTTCGCTAAGTAGGAAAAGTGCTAATTTCTGAGATGGATGAAAATGGTAAAAATTTACCATAGGTGAAATAAATGAAGGCCAATATGTCGGTAAAAAAAGTGTAAAGTAAGATGAGTTACGAAAGGGGAGAGGAAAACCAAGAAAGTGATACGCGGGGGTGGTGGGTGGGAGAAGGAGGAAAACATATTGGAACCCGAGGGGCCTTTCTTTCTTCCCTAGGAGGAGCAAGTCTACCAGCGAGATTAGTGTGAGTGGCGCAGCGTATGCATATGCCGGGGAAGGGGTGCTAAAACTGCTGATGAGCTTGCTGTCTAGCTGTACAAAGCAATTAATGCTGTGGAAGTTTTGCTATACATGGAATTCATCCATGAAAGAAATTATGTATGCACGTACATATATACATATACCCAGCGCTGCCCGGGAAAACTCTGAATGACAAACAATAAACTCTCTCTCTCTTTCCTGTTGATTAAGATAGTTACATTGTCCCACATTTTTGACATCTTATATTTCACCACTACTCACCCCTCATTCCTATTGGGACTGAGCTTGGACTTCAAGGGCACTGGGAGTATCTCTATTCATCCAAGCAACCTCAAAAACTAAGTTGTATTTGATATTTCATTTTTCATACATTCTCACCTGCCCTTCCTATCTGGGCTGAACTTGGATTTAAAGGGCATCAGGAGTGTCAGTATTCATCTCAGTAACCTCAAAAACTATGAATTAGACACTAATATTTGCCATTTTCGGTTATTTTTACATCATCCCATTCCCAAACCTTCTCACCCTCCCTTCGTGTCGGGGATGAACTTGGACTTAATGAGCATCTGAAGTGTCACCATTCATCTTATTGACCTCAAAAACTGTAGTTTAGACACTAATATCTGTCATTTTAGTTATTTTTACATTTCACCCCTTTCCACCACTCTTCCTATCAGGGATGAACTTTAACTTAAAGCTCATCGGCAGTGTCACTATTAATGACAGCTAGCTCAAGAACTATGGATTAGACACTAATAATACCTGTCGTTTACAGTTATTGTTACATGTCACTCCCTGAACTTGGACATAAAAGGCACCAGGAAGTGTGACTATTCATCTCAAGAGACCATGAAAACTATGGATTAGACACTAATATACGTTGGTTTTAGTTATTTTTACATGTCACCCCCTTCCCACCCGCCTCTCCTAACGAGCCTGAACTTGACCAACAGACTTAACAGGCACTGGGGAGTGTCACTAATCCTCTTAGTGACCACAAAAACTACAGATTAGACACTAATATCTGTTGTTTTCAGTTATTTATACATGTCACCCCCTTCCCATCCTCCCTCCTATTGCTGCTGAACTTGGGATTTAAAGGGCATCTCAGCTACCTCAAAAACTATGGATTAGAGACAGTTATACCTGTCGTTTTCGGTTATATTTTTCCCATTTCACCTCCTTTCCACACGGCCTCCTTTGGTGCCAGTGATGCCTTACCACCACAGTATTCTTTTCCAGATGGTAATTCATATGTATACCAAGTTTTGTCGAAACTGCTTAATGTGTTTCGGTTATACTGGACCATACACATACATATATACATACATCCATTTATATATATATATATATATATATATATATATATATATATATATATATATATATATATATATTATTCCTGACACAAAATCACAATGGTTTTGTTTACAGAATAACTGGGCGCCAGGTATAACTACAGAGTAATTTTCACCCAGCAATGGAGATGATAATGATGACAAAATGAACGATTACAAACACCTGAGCTCCGTGTTCATACTTTTAATAAGCGCTTGATGGATGTCCACTTCAAAACATTTATTTTCTTGGAAAATTACTGCCATTTTCTAGGCATATTAATGAAGAGGTGCGCACTTATTTTCCTAGCATGAATATATGGAATAGAAAAATCAATTTTCGTTATTCTTTACTTTTCCTTGGGTAAATTTACTACCATAAAATTGTAAATTTACTTCACATTTCAAACATCAAGTTAGTTAACAATGTAATGCTACAAAAACAACAAAAGCATGTCAAAATTTAAAATGAAAATTCTGTCGTAACGGTTCAATAACTCTTTCTAGGCGGTATCATGCTGTGCACTTAATGGCTATAGAAAAAAAAATAAGGAAAATATGTCTTACTGACAGCAGGCCTGTAATGGTTACAGTATTTTACCGAGGTCTGGAAAATATGCTTTGTCTTTCGTTGTTACGGTTTCGTTCCTCGTTGCTAGCATGAGTTTTTAAACAAGCAGACCAAACAGATATGAGTTGCACTGGAAGGTGTATAATTTCTGAATGAATGCGACTCCCAATCAAAATGGCGAAAAAATTAGAACAAAGGTACAGTAAAAAGAATGAAAAGGGTTACAGCTAAGGGCCGACGGGACGCTGCAAGAGCCCTAAGTAATGTCATGCGGTGCACTGACGGCGTTACCCCCGTAAGAGATAATGAACGGAAAGTTAAAGTTTTACTTAGAGAAGTTACAAATATTACGCAACTCTCATAAAACACTTCGGATAAATTTGTAGGGAAGGGGAAAAGATTATTTGGTTTATTCCATTTGGTTTACTAAATCTACGACAACTTTGATTTTGTTTGTATGGTGTTTTTACGTTGCATGGAACCAGTGGTTGGTTATTCAGCAACGGGACCAACGGCTTTACGTGACTTCCGAACCACGTCGAGAGTGAACGTCTATCACCAGAAATACACATCTCTCACTCCTCAATGGAATGGCCGGGAATCGAACCCGCGACCACCGAGGTGAGAAGCAAACACCAAACCAACCACGCCATTGAGGCGCTTACGACAACTTTGAATTCCTGGGTTCCTTTGCATGAACATATTCTCAGAAATGACACTTTAGACGTAACGACATATTAATAAACAAACCAAAACAATCAAATAGAAGATAACTCTATTCAGAACATGAGCAACTTTGGGCCTTAATGTCCTTGGTTTTCTTTGTCTTCACTATCTGAGAGAGAGAGAGAGAGAGAGAGAGAGAGAGAGAGAGTAGCGTTTTACTGCGCTCCATGGCATGAAGAATGCGAAAAGTATTTAAAGAATGCCGAGCTTTTCAGGATGTATCACATCCGCAGTGCAAACTACGAAAATTATAAATGAAGTCGCTTGTCTTGTCTTATGGACAGACCGCAGTGCACGCAAACTTCTCGTTATAGGGAACAAAAAGATCGAGTATTTTTGGATACTATAGGGAAATGTCAAAAATGCACAACGATAGATGTAAGCTTAACAGAAAAAACTCAAAACAAAGCCCATAAGCCCAAAATCCCAGGTCTGCATGTTACCAACATAAGAACACATTAATCACCGGAATTGGCCTCTCATGCAATGGACGGGCAACACGAATGTCGACGCAATTGTGCATAAAATTCGAAGAAAGCACAATTTGTCAAAATTGATCTCCAACACGATGATACTGGGGGAAACAAAGGCAGAAACAAGATCACAAAAAAAAAATAAAAATGAGCTTCCTTTATTCGTATCATTTCAGCTAATTTTCAAAATCCTCTTTTGAACTGCGCTCTTATTTATTGAGTGTAGTTCCTTCAAGCTTACTGCAAGGTTAGCCAATACAAGAGACCCTTTAATGGAGTTTTAGATTACTATACTAACATTCCACTTTATAATTCATCTGTGTACGGAACAAATAAATCAGAACCCTTAATCTGATATTAAATATTATATATATATATATATATATATATATATATATATATATATATATATATATATATATGATATAGCATAAGATCACAAAGCTCTTTCGTCTTTACTAAGGCATTTTAAAGGAACGAATGAAATCAAGTTGGATAGAAAGTTACCAGGTAAACAAAAGGATCAAAAATACCAGATGGTTAATTGTCAAAATGGTAAAAATCAAAGATAATCCAGGATTATCTGATATCACACGGTCACAAACTAAAACATAAATCTAACCCTAACAGAGATGAAGTAGTTTCTGTCGGGGTTAATTCTTTCTTTCCAACCGTATTTCATTCGTTCCTTGACAATGTCTTAGTAAAGACGAAAGCGCTTAGATTTCTGCTTATTATTTTCCTGTGGTATTCGCTTATATATATATATATATATATATATATATATATATATATATATATATATATATATATATATTGTTACGTGCCTGTGCATAGATTTTATGTGATATTTTATATCCAGTTCTTTGCTAGATAATGGCGACAGTGAACCTATGACAGGTGTAACACAGAGTAGTTAAATACTCTGGAAATATAATGTTGTTGATAAAGTGGGATGCACCTACTAGCACAAACTCAAGTGAGGGCAATTAAATGCAAGGCAAAACTTATTATATTTATTAAAATATATTCGGCACTATCCAAAACGCCATACTCGGGTTCTGCAATTGATAAAAGAAAACCCAATATAAATGTATGGTAATAACTACTGCAATTCAATATTAAGGGAATATAATATCAGATAAATGATTAACCTAAATATACTCTGACTTGCCTTTGATGGATATCCTTCATGAAAGTGTAATAATATATACAAGTAGCATATGAGGTACGAGAGACGAGTCACCAAACAACAGTCTTACAGGAGATTTATCATAAGAGAAGAACACAAACAACGGGACTAATGTAAGTATCGAAGGCAATTACCAAACGATTCATCAAAGTTAACGTATGTCGAAGACAACCATAAACAAGGTACGTATAATAGAATTAAGATTTAAGCTAACGAGTTATGATATATATAAGAACGAGAGATCCATCATAATAAAGAAAACCACTGCAGCAACGAATCAACGTATTCGTCATTAAAGTGCCGACAAGCAATTATACAAACAGTACAAGATATCAACTAGCGAATGGACTGGCTAACAAGATATTCCAACTACAGCGAATGGGAACTGGCTAACTATCGTTAATTACCAAGGGTAAAGAAACGGACTATATAATAACAACACCTCTTACCTACAGAAATGACAACACATATAGCCACTGACCTGATGCACGCATATGCAACAATATATATCAACTCCACTGGTAATAACTAACGACAGTCTTCCAAAACACAGGAATATAAATAATAGAAATGGCACTAATGAACACAGAGAATATCAACATAAAACAACACTTATCATGCCCAACGTGACATGACAACGAAATACCAAAACACAATGGCAACAATCCGATATTCTCTCTCTCTCTCTGACTCGTTATATACGTATTATCCCTTGTCCCTTCTTCGTGACTCTGGTTCGACTGTCAGGATAACCTCTCTGGTTTAGCTCTCGGTAACGACTGCTGTAATGGTCTATATATGCTGAACCCTGTAACTTTGGCTGAACTACCTAATGGTATTCTGTACATGGTAATTACTTTTTTTGATACCAAACAAGCAGTTTGCCTGTCTTGAATAGTAATAAAAAAAAGGAAAACAAAAAGAATAAACGTAACCAAACAGTATAAACAAAATTAATGAAAATAAACATAAACTTGTAATACCTCCACCGCAAATTTAAAAAGCATGGGTAGTGCTTTTTAAAAACAGGAATATACAAAAGAAGTCACATTTGAGTACAAGTCACAATCGGGTATAAAAAAAAATTATACAAAAGAACGTGAAAGGGCATCAGCTATTACGTTATCTTTTCCTTTCACATGCTTGATACTGATGTTGTATTCTTGTAATAGAGACCATCGCATGAGACGTCTGTTCTTATTGTTGAACTGATGTAGATACTTTAAAGGGTTATGATCTGAGAATATCTCTACCTCTGCAGGACTTGAATTTACATATACTTCAAAATGTTGTATGGCTGACATCAATGCTAAACATTCCTTCTCGATCGTGCTGTATTTACTCTGGCTGCGATTTAATTTTCTGGAAAAATAGCTAACAGGAAAAAGAATGTCATCGTATTTCTGCATCAGCACTGCTCCGATACCAATGTCGCTTGCATCTACCATCATCTGGAATGGTTTGGAAAAATCTGGTGAGCGCAAAATAGGTTTGGCACACAAAATACTCTTCAATTGCAAAAATGATTTCTCAGCCAAATCTGACCAATTAAAATTACATCTACTACTTAGAAGATTCGTTAAAGGTGCAGCTAATTCTGAAAATTTAGGAACAAACCGTCTGAAATAACTACACATCCCAAGAAACTGTCTAATTTGCTTCTTATTTTCCGGAGTCTTAAATTTAATGATAGATTCAATGTTGCTGTTCTTAGGCGAGATATTTCCACTTCCAACTTGATAACCTAGATATGTAATCTCTGCTTACCGAACTCACACTTCTTCAAGTTAACTACTAATCCGTACTTTAGCAAAGCTGAAAATAAAGATCGAATATGTTTTAGATGCTCCGACCAAGAATTGCTATACACAACCACATCATCTAAATATACTGTACAATTCTCTACATCTCTGATCACAAAATTCATAAGTCGTTGGAACGTACTAGCAGCATTGCGTAAACCAAAAGGCATAATTTTGCAATGAAATAAACCGTCAGGCGTTATGAAAGCTGTGACACTTCTGGACTCTTCAGTCAACGGAACTTGCCAATATCCTTTAAGCAAATCAAATTTACTGACAAACTTTGAGTGCCCTATTTTGTCAACACAATCGTCTATGCGTGGTAATGGATATGAATCAGGGATAGTCAACTCATTCACCTTCCGATAATCAATACACAACCTGAAAGTACCGTCCTTCTTATCTACCAATACTACTGGAGAACTCCATGGACTGTTACTTGGTTCAATTAAGTCATGTTGCAACATGTAATCAATTTGTTTCTTAACTTCTAATGCTTTAGGTGGGGATAATCGATAAGGTGCCTGTCTAATCGGATTAGCATCTGGGACTAAACTTAATGTCATGTTTGAATACAATTCACTTTACCAGGCCGATTCTGAAACAATGATGGAAAGTCCCTAAGTACCTGTATAACATCTTTTACTTGTGAATCAGGCAAATATGACAATCTTTCTTCCAGTTCTGTTAAATCAACTCCATTTTTACTCCAATCATATTCACCTTTCACACTTGTCTCTTCTTCATTCATATCTTCACTTATTTCATTACCAATTTTAATAGATTTACTATGCACTACCGCAACTGGTTTAATTACTTCCTTTTGGTAATATGGCTTCAGTAAATTGATGTGAAAGACTTGTTCCTTGTTACGTCTGTTAGGCACTCTATGTTAATTTAAATTTACTCTTCGTCTTACTATACCGGGTCCAACATACCGGCTTTTAAACTGTCCTGGAATAGGTATAAAAACAAGTACACTATCACCTTCCTTAAATTGTCTCAACACTGTATTTTTATCATACTTTCGCTTCATACACTCCTGCGCTTTCACTACATTCTTATTTGACCATTCTATCATCCTCTTCAACTTCTCTTTAAATTCTGTAACATGATTTAAAACATCAAATTTGCTCTCACCATTATCACTCCACTGATCTTTAATCATATTCAAAGGACTCCTTACCTCGTGACCGAATGTCAATTCAAAAGGGGTAAAACCTAAGCTTTCATTTGGAGATGATCTAATTGCAAACAAAACATATGGCAAATCAAAATCCCACTGACTTTGAAATTCAGACCCATACTTAGTTAAAGCATTTTTCATAGTTAGGTGAAATCCTTCTAACACCCCTTGGCTTTCTGGATGGTATGGCGAAGATACCACATGCTTAATATTCCATTCTAGCATTTTCTTACTAAACAACTTACTCATAAAGTTACTGCCTCTATCTGATTGTAATTCCTTTGGAAAGCCGAATCTAGAAAAATAATCTGTTAAATGTTTGATTACTACTTTACTGGAAATCTTGCGTATCGGGATAGCTTCTGGATATCTGGTGGTGCGATCCATGATAGTTAAGATGTACTCATTACCTGATGATGTTTTTGGTAGCGGTCCCACTATATCTATCACAATCTGCGAAAATGGTTCTGTTAGTACAGTTATTGGTACAAGAGGTGCTTTAGGTATAATTTGATTGGGCTTACCTACGAAATTGGCATGTATGACAGCATTTACAATATCTATTTACATCTTTCTTTAATGAAGGCCAAAAAAAAATGCTTTCTCTTACTTTGTACATAGTCTTGGCAATACCAAAGTGTCCTCCACAAAGATTATCATGGGCTTGTTGCATTATTACATTTCTATACTTCTCAGGGACTACAATTTGATAATCTACATATGCATTACTAGCATTTGCTAATTTTGATCTGGACAATCTATACAATACTTCATTTCTAATAAAAAAACAAGGCTTACTTACATCCGATACTTCATTTTCTGGAACAGCATTCTCAAAAATGTTACTTAAACCTTTATCTTCTTTCTGCGCCTTTACTAAATCTTTTCTGTCACCTATACACTTCAGTGACTCTTGCACTGGAATATTACCTACTACCACCTCCTTCTCCAAGTCTGCCAAGTTGAGATCTTCATCCTCATCTACTGTCGTCAACTTACTCTGAGCTCTGGTTACGGGAGCTATAGGTTTACTGGTCACTTCAACTACTTCTTTACTTACTCTTTCCCCTCTCTGTTGAACTGGACATATTACATCATTACCTATTTTATCCCAACATCTATTTTTTTCCACCTAGGGAATCGGCCAAGTTGTTCTATAAAAATCGCAAATTCTATGGGTACCTTGAACTAGCTCTGACTCAATTTTAAATTCAACAAGTGGACATGACACAGACGAATTAGGAAAACCTCCTAGCAGAACAAAGTTATCTTCTTCACTCTCATAATTTTCTGGTAAACTTTTTCTTAATACACATGACTGAGACGCACCAGTATCTCTTAACATAACTAAAGTTTTACTTACAACATCTGGATTCTTTAACACTCTTATTCTACCTTCATGCAGATACTCTCCAAAATTCTTCAACACTTCATTCGTTTCATCACTCTTACTATTTTCAAAATCAACTTTACTCATTTTACTCACATACTCATCCTTACTAACTTGACATCTTGAGATTAGTGTTACTTTACCTTTTGTCTGTTTACACTCAAACTGAAAATGTCCTAGTTTACCACATTTGTAACATGTTATCTCTTTCTTATCCTTACTTACTTTAGGGGAGTTATTCTGTGTTTGATCTCTAGTTACATATTTTCTACTTGGCTGATAATGACTATAACTATACTTATAAGTTCTGGGTTGATAAGTTTTACCATGAGTTAGTACAAATCTATCAGCTGACCTAGCTGCTTCTTCCAAAGTCTTATGATCTAACTCTTCCAAGTGTACTCTGACATCCCTAGACATACTATCTTTGAAATCTTCAAGCAAAAGAAGTTCTCTAAGATCTACAAAATCAGTAATTGACCTAGACCGGAGCCAATCATCGAACAATACAGACTTATGCCTCGCATAATCAAAAAATGTCTGGTTTACTCCTTCCACATAATTTCTGAACTTTTGTCTGTACACTTCAGGAACAAGTTGATAAGCGGACAACACAGCGCTCTTCACTACCTCATAATCGATGCTATCATCGAAGCTAAGTGTAGCATAAGCTTCCTGAGCTTTCCCTACAAAAACTGATTGCACAATAAGAGCCCAACTAGCCTTCTCCCAGTCTAACTGTTTAGCTACTTTCTCAAAACGCTAAAAAAACTGACTCACATCTGTCTCTGAAAATTTAGGTATAAGCTTCTGAGTCCACACAGTAAAATGTCCTGCCGTGTCACCATCACCACTACTTTCACCTTTCTTTACTTGCTCCAACTTTATCTCTAACTGTAACTTCTCCTTCTCCTCTGCTAACTCCTGCCTTCTAGCTGCTCTAGCTTCTCTCTCAATCTGCCTGTTCTCTCTCTCTATTTGCATATGTTTTCCTTTACAAACTCAGCCAACTGCTTTACCCTCATATCCGAGTTTTTCCTCTATAGCAGTAATAGATTCTAAAGTAGACATTATGAATAATATATAAAATAACCCCACACGAAAAATGCACAAAAAATATGCTACCGCACTGTACTATCATAAAATAACTACAAGAGTCCAGCACAATACATAACTACTCTCACTGAGGAAAATGCAAGAGGAAGCATCCTTGGGCAAGGTCGCCAAATATGTACGTGCCTGTGCATAGATTTTATGTGATATTTTATATCCAGGTTCTTTGCTAGATAATGGCGACAGTGAACCTATGACAGGTGTAACACAGAGTAGTTAAATACTCTAGAAATATAATATTGTTGATAAAGTGGGATGCACCTACTAGCACAAACTCAAGTGAGGGCAATTAAATGCAAGGCAAAACTTATTATATTTATTAAAATATATTCGGCACTATCCAAAACGCCATACTCGGGTTCTGCAATTGATAAAAGAAAACCCAATATAAATGTATGGTAATAACTACTGCAATTCAATATTAAGGGAATATAATATCAGATAAAATGATTAACCTAAATATACTCTGACTTGCCTTTGATGGATATCCTTCATGAAAGTGTAATAATATATACAAGTAGCATATGAGGTACGAGAGACGAGTCACCAAACAACAGTCTTACAGGAGATTTATCATAAAGAGAAGAACACAAACAACGGGACTAATGTAAGTATCGAAGGCAATTACCAAACGATTCATCAAAGTTAACGTATGTCCAAGACAACCATAAACAAGGTACGTATATAATAGAATTAAGATTTAAGCTAACGAGTTATGATATATATAAGAACGAGAGATCCATCATAATAAAGAAAACCACTGCAGCAACGAATCAACGTATTCGTCATTAAAGTGCCGACAAGCAATTATACAAACAGTACAAGATATCAACTAGCGAATGGACTGGCTAACAAGATATCAACTAGCGAATGGACTGGCTAACTATCGTTAATTACCAAGGGTAAAGAAACGGACTATATAATAACAACACCTCTTACCTACAGAAATGACAACACATATAGCCACTGACCTGATGCACGCATATGCAACAATATATATCAACTCCACTGGTAATAACTAACGACAGTCTTCCAAAACACAGGAATATAAATAATAGAAATGGCACTAATGAACACAGAGAATATCAACATAAAACAACACTTATCATGCCCAACGTGACATGACAACGAAATACCAAAACACAATGGCAACAATCCGATATTCTCTCTCTCTCTCTGACTCGTTATATACGTATTATCCCTTGTCCCTTCTTCGTGACTCTGGTTCGACTGTCAGGATAACCTCTCTGGTTTAGCTCTCGGTAACGACTGCTGTAATGGCCTATATATGCTGAACCCTGTAACTTTGGCTGAACTACCTAATGGTATTCTGTACATGGTAATTACTTTTTTTGATACCAAACAAGCAGTTTGCCTGTCTTGAATAGTAATAAAAAAAAGGAAAACAAAAAGAATAAACGTAACCAAACAGTATAAACAAAATTAATGAAAATAAACATAAACTTGTAATAATATATATATATATATATATATATATATATATATATATATATATATATAATATATATATCATATATATATATATATATATATATATATATATATATCTTAAAAAGGCACGGTAGTGAATTGTTAATCTCATCTCTTTCAGGTTAGAGACACGTCGCTTAGAGACAAGCGCTGGATTCCTCGAAGAATGCTGGAATGAAAAACAGCCAGGAAAGATGACCAATGCAATTTGAGGTCGGCGACGCCTCGGAAATCACATTCCTTAAACATGGGGCATCTGTGTTTGCTGGATGCCCCGCAGGGCGTGTCTGCATGTGTGTTCGCAGCAAACGATATATGGCTTTGGTGATGAGAAATAGGAATAAGAGAGGACACTCTTTGATTACTTGTGACAGGTGCGGAATACACCTGGAAGAGGTGTTGAGAGGTATTGAGAAGTGTTGCAGACCCATCAAATAAGATGCGTTCAATGTCACCATATAGAAAAATGGATTCTCTAAGACGTATTTGACTTATTAGAATGGTGTGGTTAGTCGGAGATAGTGAGATTACAGGGGGTACTTACTTAAACCTGATTTGGGAGAGGAAAATAACAGTTTAACGGTTTTTTGGGGGGGTCAGAGTTAACTCACTTTATTCCACTTTAATTAATTCATTTTGTTCCATTTCAATGTCAGCTAATTTGGGAAATAAAAAGTATATTTTTGTATCTACGGGGGTTTATTGGCCTTGTTTGCATTTTAGCTAACGCCCTAGAATGATCTGCGACGAACGAGGTAGGTGTAGTTGCCAGTTTGTTTAATTTTGTTTAAACAAGTGTCATTTGGTCCTAAAAACTCGTTTAAGATATATATATATATAATAATATATATATATATATATATATAAAAATATATATATATATAGATATATATATAATATATATATATATAGATATATATATATATATGTGTGTGTGTGTGTCCGCGCGTGTGTGTGTTATTCAACCACAAAATTGATCAATAAATATATACAACACTGCTGGATTTTAATAACATTATTGTCATATCCAGAAAATGACACCTTTTCATGTGGAATAAGTTTCCATAGAATATGGTACTCATTTAAAAGAAATGATAAACGGTAACAGCAAATACAGTAAGAATCGATCAGTTATAAAAAAAATACCAAAAAAAAAATCAGAAAAACATATGTTATTAGCAAATATAAACAAGAAATAAACAAAAATCAAAGACACAACCTTCATGTCCGCGACATTTAGCCTGAAGGAATAAGCACTACCCGAGTTATGATAAACAGGCAACACTGGAAGGCGGCTCAAAGTCTGAGCTTTACGAAGAAATGTTTTCTGAGTTATGGGACCCAATAAATCGAGGAAGGCTTTCATTAAACTATCAGCGGTGGATATCGGAATGATATACCGGCACTGCTGTTGTTTACCCCGAGATTAAATTCGAAATCTACATTCGAGAATGTTTCAATTAACAAGTTAATTCGTTGAAGAACATTTCTCGAGAATTAATTACGAACGGGCATGATATGCACTGAGCGTTTTCTTCATTACTGTGCAGAGCACAACTGAATTCGCATTGAAATTTCACACTGCTTACTAACGGTATTATTATTCTTACTATCATTATTATTCAGAAGATGAACCCTACTCATATGGAACAAGCCTATAGGCGACCTGAATTGAAATTCAAGCTTCCAAGGAATACAGTGTCCTTTTATAAGAAGTTACTGCAGACAACAGGAAATATAAAGAGATCAATTATAGGAAAAGAAAGCAGAGATAAATCAATATGTTAATACACAGACAAAAATATCAATAAATTAGTAAAATAAAATGTAAGCTGTTTTAGGGTAGTTATGCAATGCATCTCCGGTTGACCGTTTACTGACGAATTATATTTAGTTGACGGACAGGTCAGAAAATCTAGATTGCAAAGAAGAAAATACAATGAAGTTAAATGTAGATTACTTCTAAAGTGATATCCACTTATCCAAGTACATGCCATATAAATGAGCATTTTCATAAAACTAGCCACATTTCAAAAAGGATAAGAAAAAAAAAAGCGACAGGAACAGCGAGAGTAAAGACCAAATATACGAGATGAGGTGCAACTGATATCCTGCGTTGTCGCAACACTGAGAAATTTGGGACTGAGAGGAATTAAAAGAATAAGCATTTTGAAAGGATTTAAGGAGCCAACCGTTTAGGTAAACTGACTTTCAATTTATTAAATGTTAATATTTCAAATATGATGAATATCATGAAATGAAGACAAATGCAATTTGTTTAAAAGTATTTTACATAACCACTGAAAAAAGAAAATTTAACGGTTTATAAAATTACAATAGCTTCTTTATTTTAATTTGCAATTATCCTATGGACTGATAAACCCGTATAAGCACCAACAATATTCTGTTAGTAATCAACGGCATTACTTATTTCACAAAATATGAATTAACAAGTATTTTCATGAATTTCCTCCTGATCAGAGCAGGTGAGATATTCCATCCAGCTTACATATCTGTTTTTTGACAATACCGTGATTTCATAAAGTTAAATAATACACATTCATTCCGAAATTAACGCTAATCATAATGTGACAATTGTATTTTAGCAAAATGAAATCTTAATGAAAATCTATAACATTAAAGACACGGGGAAGTTTCCATTGACAGTTCAGTGGATTTCTAGTTTCTTTGTCGGAAAACCAACTTTAACTGAAAAATCGGTAAAATTTTAGACAAATAAATCATTCAACAAATATAATTGACTAAAAATAAACGAAAAAAATAAGCAAAATTAAAAGCTCAACAAACAGATACTATGCAAATCCTCCTCTCCTTATAAAAAAAAATCCCAACAGAAATATCACCTCCAGGCATTTTTTTAACTCGCCGTACAATATGAAATTGAATTGACCGAGGTTGCCAAGCCAAGCACTGAGGTTCTTTCGGTCATTCGGCTTTCAAGGCAATGAAAAGTTGTTGAAGAACAAGAAAAGGGCGATCCAGAAAACAGAGAAAATGATGTACTGTACGAGTTACACTACAAAGTAACAACTCTTGAGTGGTAGACAAAAAGCCTGAAAAACTTGCGAGAATGGAGGTCAACTAAAAGGCTAAAAAGTGGGTGCATCTCTAGGGGACAAAGGGACACTGCAAACACCGATGGCGCTAACCCCCTACAGGAAAATACTGGGTGTTGTCATTGTCCTCATACGGCTCATCGACGTTTGGAAGTCTCTACAAATAACTATTCATGGTTCACTTGGACAGCTGTCGGTTGCCTACCTTGAAAACTGGAGAACGGCATTACTGCTAGGCCCTTAACTCATTTTTTCCTGAAATAAAAACAAAATACGATCACTGCAGACTTAAAGAGCCCTAAGACTTAACATTTTCAGTAAAATACAAAATAAATAAAGATTAACAGCCTTCGTTGTGGAACTAACCTGGCTAGCTTTAGTTTTATATCTATCTATAATAATATATACGCAGAGAGGGAACTCAGTGCCTTCGTTTGACCTTATTTAGGTATAAAAAAGGACAGTGTATCTGACATCATTGATAATCCGCTTTTAATTACTGAGACACAACCAAATAAAGATGACATACGAATGAGTACTTTTAAATGTTTGAGCATTATGGAGCTCACAGTGCATTTAATTAGTTCTCCTAAACTCAGGATTCATGTTCTTCAAGCAAAAATATTCTTTTTCTTGGCCTCGCAACTTTGCATGAGTATGGCCTCAACCCTTAATCAACAAAACCTATATACTCAACTTACACATAAAAGCATTCAAATATGTTACGAGAAAAAGAGTTTTTCGTATAATACAGGACCCATTGAGCTAAAAAATATAAAGTTGGAATTGTACAACGAAACGAAAGGTTTATCATTTAAGAATGTAGGTCTGCATAAAAAAAATTCTTACGTTCAGTGGAGTGATAGAATGACGAAAACAAATACCACTGAACTTTCACGCTTCCACGATTTTCATGCACCATTCAAAAAGACTTAAAATTCTAATGCTGCCTTGTTAATAGAATCATCACAAAAAAATGTATCTAGCTGGAGAATATTTACAATTCGTGGCAACGGTGTTCCAAAACAAATGCATAAAAAAACTGCAAACTGAAACTCCATCATTTGCATGTAGCCAAGTGTTTATTAAATCCATTTTCCATCATTCAACCAAGCGTTCAATCTATGCTTCATCAGTGTTTATTGGTCCCACCGTCAGCCAGCCTTGCAGAGCGCGCAAAAAATTCAATAATTCTATTTTCGAAAAACTCTGAACTTGATTAACAAACGACAGACAAGCAGGTGAAATTATGTAAGTGTGGTAAATATGCATTTACCAAAGTATTTCCAAACTGAGTGAGATAATCTCGTCAAATACAGCAAGGCGTGATCCGACCTCCAGCTTACTCGGGACGTGTGCAAGATTTTCTCCTCACACGTAAGTTGTAAACATTATATTCCTAAATTAACATGAAGTGGTCTTCGTAATTAATACTCATACTTAGTACTGCTCATAATAGCAACAAGGATCAAGTAAGAAAGAAATAATTAAACACATTCATATATTCTCAGTTATAAGTGGAAACACAAATAATTGAACAGAAACATAGCCTATATTCAGTACACCAAACAAATTACGTAAAATATGCTAAATTCTACGGCCAAATAGAGCCTTGTTTCCCCACAAAAAATTAAAACTAAATATGCTATACTTTATTAAAAATTATTTTTCTGTAAAGTTTAACATCCACATATATATATTTTTACAATTTCATTCTAATAAATAAATCATAAATATCATACCCTAAAATTCCTGTATCTTTAACTCAATGGGAAACACCTTTTTCAGATCTCTCCTACCCGCACAACAACAACAACAACAACAACAACAACAAAGTAGTTTGTAGACTTACTCCCCGAGTAAACGAAAATGAGAAACATGACCACGAATTCGAGCCACCAGCTACCATATTCTAAACGAAACCCCACCGGAATACATCTATGAATACTGAACACGGGACATGCAAAATCTGACTTGATATCAAGCATTAAACGCGCTCCTGTGTGCAAGAGTGACAGCTCAAAGATGATCTACCAAAATACTATTTTTGGAAGTGTTCTAAGCAACTGAAGCCATTTATAAAAAATATGCAGTCATAAACATTACAATGAAAAGGATACAAATGAAAAACGATAACAAGAAACACCAAGAACAAACGCTTCTTCTGGGAGCGACGTAAATGAGATACCCGATCTCAGTATAAAGGGGTGGAAGGGGGGTGGCAGTTTTGTTTGTCTCTTAATCTGAATTCCCATAAAGCTCCTGCGGTAAAAGCACGATGAAAGTGATCTCTGATATATTATACTATTACGAAGAGTGAAAAGGACGTTTCCTGATACTCTAGAGGCAGGAAAATTCATACAGAGGCTTATACTCGTACGACTGTAAACGAAATTAGATCAAGATTACGATGGCAAAAATATTGCTATAGCATTCAGGGTCAACATATTAAAAGAATGTCTATAGGTTTGCCAGTCAAATTTACATCTGGTGCGTAAAACTGCAGACGTTGACACTAATGCTGAAATCACGACTAAAGTTAACCAAGAAATTCAACATAAAGCTATAAATTACACGGGTATAAAAACAAGTATAAAAAGCTTCGGCACAATAGAATTTTCTGTACAGCGTATAATGCTGTATGAAACTCTCAGCCACGGCCCATGAAACTTTCAGGCACGACCCGGTAGTGGCATGTCCTACAGCATAGCCAGACGCACGATCATGGCTGACTTTAACCTTAAATATAAAAAATAAGATAAAAATTACTGGGGCTAGAGGCCTGCAATTCGGTATGTTTTATGACTGAAGGGTAGATGATCAACATACCGATTTGCAGCGCTCTCTCCTCATTAGTTTTCAAGATTTGAGTGCAGACAAAGTGCCACCGGACTGACAAGCCATCTCAATGAGTTTTCTTTTACAGAAAGCTAAAAACATTACGACATAAAGCATAAAGGCATCAACTGCCTAAAAAATTCGAGATGAGACATAAATGGTGAAAGAAGTAGGAGGTACCAAAGGAAGGATAACAATCAGCAATCCCTTTACAAACGGAAATAATGCTTGGTAATTATTTCAATTCATAAGAAATACTTAGTAATTTTTAACAAGCCGAGAGCCGTAGACTCTGATCAAAGACTACAATATCAAATGAACGACAACAAAGTCTAAATGCATAGCCTCATCCTGTTCTGATTAACTTCAAACGGCGATATCATGTACAGTATGAAACATAAAAAAGGAAAGGTACTAACAGAATGATGCTAGAATGGAATGGAAAAACTTAAAAGGAACTATCTTAAAAGTTAGGATAAGGAATAAATGTGAGAGGTTAAAGAATTGAATTCCGATGTTATAGTACGCTTGCCAAACACGATACACGGCGAGATGAAGCCAAGCAGTAAGTATAATAATCCTCTCAATCACTGTTGTTTTTCACAACAATGTAGGATCACAAGAAAGCAACATAAGCTCAAGCTCGACAGCTGGTCTGTTAAAACAGTTTTTCCCTAAATCAACTAAACAGCTAAAAAAAACCCTTATGATTGTATACAACAAACCTACGTGTTCTGAGCTCTCGGAAGTTCTAGGTAACAAACGCCCCAACATAAATATTTTATTTTATCTATTTATTTTCCTTTCGTGAAAATCCCTCCCCTCCTCATTTAAGGCTCAGTTTCCATAGTCGAATGTTGAACAATGTTTCTTTGAGAGGTTAGGTTAGGGCATATTTTTGGGGTTTCTGGGAGGCTGAGTCATCCCACCCGTAGAAATTTAACACTATGGCCAAGGCTAGGTCATGTCAGATTAAGGCCCTATTAATTACAGTGACGAAGTGAGGATAAGGTTTGCCATCCAACATGGATACAAAATTTTTCTGTTCTGTTGTAATTCAAGAATAATTTCTTAATTTCAATAACTAATGTCCATCATTATACTATTACTGGCCCCCATCTAAACAAGCCCTGCTTTCCAAAACTGCCCTATATTGTACAGGAAAAAGGGGGAAAGGAGCTAACATAAAAATAGCTCACGAGCAAATGGAATGAGAATCATATTCTTGTGATTAACAAAATAATGATTATGCCAAAATAATTTAGTAAAAAAATATATACTCCCTATTCATAAGTAAAGGAGATTACTGTATGGCTTCATTTTATGTACATAGTGATTTACCGGCAATAATAGGTGTGAGGACTTGCTAAAAGGCCCATACACTATCCAATATGCATATCAAATTTAGTGTTTGATCATGCAATTTAAGTGTGTATAGAAACATCTCGAGATATGACCATGTCTGAAGATTACAAAAGAGTGATAAAGTATTTCAGCATCAAGCATGATCATTGTCAAGTATGTCAGATCGTGTATGGTAAATGTCTGAATAGTGCTTTTAGATTCTCAGTGTAGAACCTGGAGGTTTATCCCCACAGTAACCAAGAACACTGTAATCAAAGAAATTAATTTCTTATGCTGAAGTTCTAGACTTTCACTTTCGTAATTGATCTACAGTATTTCAGCATTAAGCATGATCATTTTCAAGTGTGTCTGATAGTGTATGGCAATGTCTGAAACATGCTTTTAGATTCTCAGTGAAGAACCTGCAAGTTTTTCCCCACAGTGGCCAAGAACAACGTAACCAAGGAAAGTCATCCCTTATGCTCAAGTTCTAGACTTTCACTTTTGTACTGATATACATTCCTTGTGATCAAGAAATTTGAAAGAAAAAAATTCAACTATGAAGAGAAATTATTTCATGAAAATGAGACACTGAAAAATTTGGCAATAGTATATAAAATGTTGAAAGAAGTATGCCTCAATACGAGCTGGAAACTGCATCTAGAGCTTGGTAACAAAATAGTTAATTGGTGGTATGTGGGTGAATGGGGAAGTTCCCCAACCATCTGGGGGTGGTTGAGGTGGGATTATGATAAAGGCTATGGTTAGTAACCTAGGAAAAATACAAATTTTACATTTGTTCCCACAGCAAAGCAAACTATATAGCCTTGTATGACAAGACTCCTTAGGTTACAAGATAGTAAAGTTTCTTAACTGACTTGTTGAATTTCCACCCAGAAATGTCATGTTTCCAGTCATGATAATGAGCTGGAAACCAATGATTCCTGTAACCTCCTATTCAATCAGTTACAGGGATGCAAGATAATGGTGCTTAAGCCAGAGTGAGAGGCGTCTGTACTCTCACCCTAGAGAAACTTTGGAGAACCAAGTGCTCCTTGAATATAAAGGAGAGTGCAAGTCAGAACAGTTAACATATGGTTCAGTTAAAAACTGATGGTTCAAATAATAGTTTTACCACTGCCCCTGCCCCTTCCCCTTCGCCCTTGGTATATAGGAAAGTAGAGGAAGTCACACTTTTTGAGCCAAAATTATAAAACAAAATGCTCCATTGTGAGTCTAATGGCAGTCACCTATCCAACACATACTTAGCCTGATTGCTACCTTGCTGATGATGGAAAGAACAGGAGACAGAGGAGACAGAAGATAGTAGCTTGCCCATTTAACTAACAGCATTCCAACCGCTTTTCATCCAAAAAAGCTTGGAAGACGACACAACCTGTTGAGCAGCCGCAAAAGATCCTAAGGAAAAGGCATCCAAGGGCCTATGGGCCATTTTCCTAAAGTAAATTGGGGTGAATTTAGTATGGCACCACCTGACACTGGCCCTCATTACTTGAGAAATAGAAAAGTTTTCATGAAGCCAGGAAGTGCATCTACTTTTATAGTGCAACAAGTCTTGGACTGGGCACAAAAGCATCTCACCCACATCCCCACTGACAGGTTCCCGAATCTCTCTAAAAAACAAACAGGTTTTGAGATTCTGAAACAAATTCAAAAGAGAACAAGAGAGTTTCTCAATCCTACAAGTTTGACAAGACAAAAGGCTATACAACTCAATACATTTTGGTATGTGTTGAGACTAAGGCTAGCAGAAAACAGCCTTAAAGGTAAGATCTTAATCTAAGGCCTACAACAAGGGCTCATCCATAGCCCAAGTAAGGATGCAGAACTTAAGACTCACATCCCCCTGTGGATGCCATAACGCCCTCAGTGGGCAAGCCAAGAAAATCTGGATCAAAGCACACCAACAGGCTCCATAACATGGCATGAGGGACTTTTCTTGTCAGATGTGGAGGAGGAAGTCTACAATTTGTTGAAAAATAGTTCTGTCAAGAGAGACACCACTTACCTGGCACGTACATGTTAGATGACGCCAACTCAAAACACATGGCTAACGGAGACGAGTGGGCCAAGGGGATATCTCTGGGCACCTCAACCAGAAGAGCTAGGTGATTGTGACACTACTTGACAAGGAGCCATCAAGAAACTGCTTGTGTTATCTGAGACCTAGGGTGACAAACACTTTACTGATCAACTGACAAATCAGACTAAAATGAGGAAAAAGCATAAACATCCAGATTGTCTAAGGGTGCTAGAGGGTATCTTCCAAGGATAGTTAGTGTTATGAAATAGGCAAGCAGAACACTGTGAGCTTCCTGTTTAACCAAAAATTAAAAAAACCTTTATTCCTTGCAAAAAAAAAAAAAAAAAAAAAAGAATTGGATTAATCTGTCTAAACTAACTGCCCCAAGCAGCTGAACTGGAGTGATAAAACATTTCTTCTGGCCAGAATGTCACTGTCAAATCTGCATCACCAACTGGCAGAAGTGAAGAGACACTATTCCCCTATCTTGTAGCATTGAGCCCCTTTGAGTAAATTGCAGTAAAAGAAGGGTTGCTCAGAATACTGAAGACACACTGAAGACAAAGCAGGGGTGTAAGGTGATGAACTACAAGCATATACTGTGATCTCAACCTTGGGAAAGCTTGGCATGGGAACCTAGGTTAGCACTGTTAAAGAGCATGTGCTGGTCACCTACTTTCTCACATGTACCACCCTTGGACTGAGCACAAAGATAGAGTAAAAGGGGCAGAGAAAGAGGAGGGCACTCCAAGGAAGGAACCAAAAAAGATTCAGCAGTTATCAAAAGAAGAACGATCTCCCCAAAGACACTGGCAAAAAAATTTTTTCCTTGTTCTGTTTCTTACCAGAGTTCTTCCAATGTGAAGTAGACCAGTCAGTACACTTCTCATAGCATGAAGACCACAAGATTTCTCTCTACAGAACAAAAAAATTGGGTTCACTAATGCAGAATACATAAAGCAGCCATATACCTGCTTATGTTCTTCACAACTTTGTTGTTCATATTTTCTTCCTCCACTGCAAAAGCAGGCAAACACCTTCTACTCCAAGTCAGGCAGAATGCACATATACACATTCAACCCCAAACTATTTTCAGCTCATTTGGAGGAATACCCCAACATACAAGCCTTGGCATGTATTTCTGTGGGAACAATTATATACAGTGTGTTACTTTATTAAATTCTTAATGAAATTCTTATTCACCTCAAGTTATATTCTATGATTGTTATCTGGTTTAGTGGCCTCTGTAGCACTTTATCTATATTGACAATTTACTATGACCTGACACTATAAAATCTAACTTATCTGCAACAGCTTCACTAAAGGACTATATAACTTGTGACAATTTTTGTTAAAAGTTTCAACAACTTCTCTTTTTATTTAAATAGTAGTTAGCACTCCCTCTGCCCAAACAACAAGTGTCCAAAGCTCTTTTCCATTTTTTTTTTGAGGAATGGGATGGAGCAGGGGGATACAAGAAAATGAATCAATTGGTGGGAAAAGGAACATATGTGCTTGAGTTATTGGATTTGCTTAAATTAGGCTAAACTTTTCAGGCTGGGGATATGTGAGGTAAGTTTTAGGTCTTAGTCTTGACATTAGGTTAGTTTTTATGTTTATCATCATTGGCTTTATTTGAGTTATTTTGTCCTTTATTTCATTAGTATTTTCAATCCCTAACCCCCTCCCCAAGAATTAAATTTTTCATGCTGTTCTCAATTATTTAAGGAAGAGGGGGGAAGAAAATAATGTTTAAAAAACTGACCAAATGCGGAAGAGATACAAATTGCTCTCCCTTGATTACTTACAGAGGAAAGGAACTAAAGTTAAAACTTACCCTTTACAGTAGATTTGGACTTCTTTTCGGCATTTTTTTTTATTTACAGGCTCTACTATTAGTATGAATGAATACGAAAAGCACAACACCCTAGGTGAGATGGTCATGGCTCCCAGGAGGATAAAGGGATTATGTCATGTTACCTTCAAGAACAGGATTTGAGTTTCAAGTTTTACTTTATTAGTTTTATGTCCTATTTTGAAACTACATTCACAGTGGTCTTGCTCATACTGCTTTATAAATTTCTATAATCGAATGTGTGTACATCACAGTGGTCTTGCTCATTCTGCTTTATAAATTTCTATGTTCAAATACCGAGCACAGTGTCATTTCTTACATCATTTCTGTATCATTATTCATTTTAATCTTGTCAATTTGGAAAATTTTCCTTCCATACCATTTATGTTTGTAATAAATAGTACTGAAATATGGATATCATGCACAAAATTAACAATTTTCAAAGTAATTTGTATTTTTTATAGATGCACAAACCAGACCATTGTATATATAACAGTATTCTGGCATCAGGGTCTAAACAGGGTTATCATGGTGCACTTTGGATAATACGCTCTTCTTTCTATTTCTAGGAAAAATACAAACTACATAATTTTTCATTTGTTTCTCTGTAAATACAAACAATCACCTTTTATATATGAGTCTCATTCCTTAGATGGGAGGTTGTCTATCAAATGAATAACAATTTGATTTTCCATCCAGAAAATGCTTCGTTTCTGGTCACAATCATGAGAGAGGAGTGATGACTCCTGTAACTCCTATTTGACCAGAGTAATTGACCAGAGTAACTGGGCCCTTGGCCAAATAAAGATGTATTTGAGCTCTCACTTGAATATGAAAATCTCTTAGAACTGTGTGACTCTATGTGGGATAATACCAGTCAGAAAACAGCCAAATTAAGCCATTATGACTGGTCAGTTCAGAATATAGCACAGCCACTACTGTTTCTTTCCCTGTTGAGAAGGCGACCTGAGAGAGGTGTATCCTGAAAGCTGAAGCTCTACAGACTGGCTGCTCTATGATGTAGTCTACCTCCATCTGGGTCTGATCCAGCATATACTCAGTTTGCACTGCTGCCAATTACAAAAGAAAGGAGGAGGAGCCATCCATTCTACCATTCACCTCAGCCTCATGCCCTCTGAATAGCCAGATCAGACACTTTTCTATCTGAATGGAGTTTGGGTGACTTCCCAACCTGTTGAGTAATCACTATAAGCCCCAAGGAGGAGGTGCCTAGGGACATAAGAGTGAAGTCTGCTGGGAAGGTGACCAAACCACACACTCCACCGTTGGAAGGTCGTAACCTCTGCAATGGTAGCAGTAAAAATGTGGATCCATTGGAATGGAAGATGCATATCCATAAGTTTAGTTTATTCAGTAGAAGCTACTCACAGAACTACTCAGACCACACCATAAAAACTCTTACAAAATTAGTAGCCTATTTTATGTTTACATTGACAGTAGAACTATGGTAGGTCCTATAATTCAGCACAGCTTACCTATTGCCTTGGAAAATGAGTTTTTCTTTCTGGCCTATAGTATTCTGTTGCTTTTCAAGAATTTACCATTATTTTTTGGTGATTGAATGTAACCTGATACGTTATGGTATGCTGACCACCCTAGAATGCTATCAGGCATGTGCAGAGTTATAGCAAAACTTTTGGTAAAAAGTGAAGTTTCCTTACTGGGAGGTTCGGAGGGCAGAGGAACCTCATGCAGCTAAGTAACAGGTGAAAACCCTTCTTGAACATATGGCTCCCATATGCCTTAAGTATGCACAGAACCATTCTAAGGTAGCCATCATAACAACGTGTTTTTTACCCCACCAAAAATCCTAATTCTCACAAGGTACCCAAATTGAGATACGAGGTTAGGCTAGGCTAATAACTGGCCACCAATAAACATCACCTCCTTCATCATCAACACTATAAGCATAAGACAAATCTGTTTCATAGTTTTATTCTACACACCTCTAGAAGTAAATAAAGGAAAACAGTTAGCTGGTTGGTCTTTAAAACAAGTGAATAAAACATTAATTGAAGAAACTTCGACCTACCGGACGACTGTCATATCAAATTGACTAACCAGACAATGGTGACCTAGGTAGGTAGGAAATCTTGGAATGCAGTACTACCAAGTATCAACCTGGATTAAAGTTAGCCTAAGTTTAAACATAGGCTACCTACTGATCTTCATTCATAAACAAAATAAAGTTATACGTTGATATGAGTACCGTGATATCACTTACTAACAAGGGTTCCAATGTTCAAGGGAGCATCTCGCCAATTTCATTCTTTGGTTGTACCGTCGCGTTGTAACCGGACAGATTAGGATTTGGAAGGGATATGGGGTAACTTAATGATGTAATACAAGTTAAAGGGGGGAGGGGGGGGGGCAGACGCACCTAATCTCTTACATGGTATCAAGTTCATAACACTAGACTAAACAGACTGCCTATACTTGGAAATCGAAGTTGACGCTTGCACGTCACTTACCGCGCCGGGCTGTCTGAGTTTATATAGTTAGGAATCAGGCAGGAATAACAGGATCGGTTTACAATTATACAACATCGCCAAAAACAGCTCACGGGCTGTCGCCCGCTGGCCTAAACCCGTAATTTTTCTTTTTTGCTATTCACTAAATCCATTCCTTTACTGATTTAGCGGAACAGTTAAATCTCTATATCTATTCAGTAATTTAACAGTATTGGTGAAATTAGTAAAATTTTCAAAGCTACATTAAAAAAATAAAAGTATATCAATTACGTCAGAATTCTCGAAGGCTCACTAAAGAGAACGGAGTATAGTTACTCGTAAATCTTAGCAGTGACTCTTAACGTTCACTTTGTTTGGTTTGAATGTAGTACAGCCCTCCACAGATTCCCTCTCTGGCGGGCCCTTGTACGTTTTCAAAATAAGGGTCCTCTTATATCATACAATTGTCTTTTGGTGTTTTCTCGTCAGTATCGTAGCTCCTGCAGAATAGGAGAGTTTTTAGTTATTTTTTTTGCTTTCTTCGTGTATGATCTTCCCTTCAGGCAGTATTTTGTTGTATACTCTGCAATTTGAGGGTCATTAGTCAACGCCATGATCCTATTATTTTTCGCCTCTGACATTTTGACATTTCTTCTTTATATACTATGCGTTTATTGCTATCATATGTTTATGTTTAGCATCACTGTGACATTTCTTTACACAAATTTACACTGTGAGAGGTGGACAAAGAGGCAGGTAGAAGTGTACTGATTTTTATTACAGTCAAGGGAAATATAAATATACAACATGCGGACGGAAATGTGGTCACCGACCCGCGAGAGAGTAAAAGTGGGTCGGCGAGACCCGATTTGTGTTTCTTGAGAGACATAAAATACAAAATATAAAAGTACACAATATATGGTTATACAAGCTTTATACACTGGCGGAAAGCCCGCTGAACGCTCTCTCGGAGGGAAGTAAGAACAACGCGAATGATGAATTATATACAGAGAAAATTATGAATAAGCGTTGTCCTTACAAATACTCCCCCCCTAAGACAATAATTAGGTATAATTGTTGGCTGACTTCTTTGTACTTCGGGTAGTCACTCGCGGAAGCGAGCTGGGCGGCGGAGGCGCCCTCGGGTGCGCGATATCAGTTGCTGTGGTAGATCCTCGGGAGTTTCCGGGGACGGGATGCCTCCCCTGAGGTGATCCTCGGGGGCTTCGACCGTCTTCCGAGGGCGGCTGCGGCTACGGCCGGGAGGTTTGGCGATCGAAGGAGTCGCTTTTTTCCGAGGAAGATTGAGGCGCCCTGTGGAATCCGCGTCTGCGAGGCCCTCGTCCATGATGAAGGCTGGTTTCAGACGATCGATTGTGACCCAGTCCTCGCGACCGTTGATGGATAAAAGATATGCCTTGTCAGTGCGTTGTAGGACGCGGAAGGGACCGCGGTAGGGTCTCGTTAGAGGCGGGCGGCAGGCGTCGTCCCTGACGAAGACGTGCTTGCACGATGATAGGGCCTTCGGGAGGAAACGTTTGGTTCTGTCGGAGAAGGTTTTGACGCAGGGCGTGAACTTATCGGCGGACTCCCGAAGCCTGGCGATGGAGACGTCAGAGTCGTCGGCATTGGTCTGGAAGAACTCGCCAGGGACTGTTAATGGCTCCCCCTATACCTTCTCCGCGGGTGATGCCTCGCCGTTCGCCCGCGGGGCAGTCCTGAGACCGAGGAGGACCCATGGTAGTTGGCTCTTCCAATTTTCGTCGGTGCAGCGCACCATCAGGGAAGCCTTGATCGAACAGTGGACTCTCTCCACCATGCCGTTAGCTGCTGGGTTATAGGCGGTGGTGGCGTGTAGCGACGTGCCCATTAGGCGGGCCAGGGCAGTCCACAACTCCGACAGGAAAACTGGTCCGCGGTCTGTCGTGATTTCGTCTGGCACTCCGAATCGACTGACCCAGCTGGCGAGGAGTGCTTCGGCACATGCTTTCGTGGTCGCCTCCGACATCGGCGTTGCCTCGGGCCATCTGGTGGAGCGATCGATTACCGTCAGGAGGTATCTGGCGCCTTCCGATGGGGGCAGGGGGCCAACGACATCTATGTGGATGTGGCCGAATCTTCGTTTCGGCTGTGGAAATTCCCCCACGCCTGATTCTGTGTGCCAACTGATTTTGCTAGTTTGGCAAGGCACGCAGGTCCTGGCCCACTCGAGGGAGTCCTTCCGAATTCCATGCCAGACAAACTTCTCCGTCAGGAGGCGCATCGTCGTCCGTCCCGAGGGGTGTGAGAGTCCGTGTATGACGTCGAACACGGCTTTCCTTCGGGAGGCTGGGATCAGCAGGCGCGGGTGGCCCGTGCTGATGTCGCAGAGGAGCGTCGTGCCTGCGGGTCCGAAGGGCACGTCTTCCCACTTGAGGGCGGTGATAGCAGTGCAGTATGCGGCGGTCTTCGGGTCGGCGGCCTGTTCCCGGGCGAGGTCTTCGTAGTCGACCCCGAGATGCACGGCGTTGATTTCTATCCTCGATAGGGTGTCTGCCACAGGGTTCTTCTCGCCAGGCATGTACTGGATGGTGCAACCGAACTCCGCGATGACTGCCAGGTGCCTCTGCTGTCTCGCTGACCAAGCGTCGGTGGTGAGGTGTAAAGGTGCAGCAGGGTCTTGGTGGCATAATGTCGCCGCTCTGGCGAGGGCCCTCTTCATCTCGTTGAAAGCCTTCTCTTGTTTGGCCTCCCATGTTAGGGCCTTTGGTTTCCCCTTCAGGACCTGTGTTAGAGGAGACATGGTGCGGGCGGCGGCGGGGATGAATCGGCGGTAGTAGGTGACCATTCCGATGAACTCCTTCAGGGACTTGACCGTGGTTGGTGTTGGGAACTTCTGCACCATGCCTACCTTCGAGGCCATGGGGCGCACGCCCGCCGCGGAGATCTCGTGCCCGAGGAAGTCCACCTTCTCGGCGCCGAAGGTGCATTTGTCGAAACGGACGACCAGCCCGTTTTCCTGCAGGCGCTTCAGGACCGCTCGGACGTGATGTAGGTGCTCCTCCAAGGACCTGGAAAAAATTAAGATATCGTCGACGTAGCAGACGCAGAAGGGTAGGTCCCCCAGGATGCTGTCCATCAGGCGCTGGAAGGTGGCCCCTGCGTTCCTCAGGCCGAAGGTTGAGTAATGGAAGACGAAGGAGCCAAAAGGCGTGATGATGGCAGTCTTGGGGACATCCTTGGGGTGCACTGGAACCTGGAAATAAGATTTTAAGAGGTCCATTTTTGTGAAGACCTTCGCCCTATGGAGGGCCCCTGTCAAATCCTGCATGTTTTGGCAAGGGGTATTGGTTGGGGATTGTAGCGAGGTTGAGTCTCCTGTAGTCTCCGCAGGGCCTCCAGGTGCCGTCAGGTTTCTGTACCATGTGCAGGGGCGACGCCCAAGGACTCAACGCTTTCTTGCAGATGCCCATTCGTTCCATCTCCGAGAACGCCTGCTTCGCCTCCTGGAGGGAGTCGTCGGAACTTCGCGTGTATCGGGGGGCCTGTGGTGGTTATGTGGTGGAATATCCCATGCTTGGGCGGCATCCCTGCCGCCTGACGAAGTTCCGGCTTGAAGACTTCGGGGAACTCCTGCAGGAGGTTGCCTTATTTCTGGGGGGCGATGGTACAAATTGTAGGGGCGCCCAGGCCTGCTGCCAGTGGAAGGGAAAGGCATGTCCCCGTGTCGAGGAGGCATTGGCGGCCCACGTCCACCAGGAAGCCGTTCTGCGCTAGGAAATCTGCCCCCAGTAGCGGGATCCTGACGTCCGCGATTGTGAATTTCCAGACGTAGTTTCGCCCCAAGATGGATATCTCGAGGGGCTTCGTGCCGTAGGAACGGATGGGGGTCCCGTTTGCGGCGACGAGGGAGGTTGTTTTGTCGGGCTCGCGGCTACGGTCTTTTCCTGACGGCGGGAATATCGAGTGCATCGCCCCCGTGTCCACCAACATCCTCCGGCTGGAGATCGCGTCGCGGACGTAGAACCCTACGGTGTGTGGTTCCGACGAGGCCGTTGCCACGGGCGGCCTTGGTTTTGTTTGCCGTCGCCGTTTTTTTGACTGCTGGAAGGTGCAAGGGCTTTCGCACCTCTTGGAGAATCTCCCGAACCTCCGGTGGAAGCGGCACCAGGAGTTTTCACCTTGCTGTGTGTGGGAGGACTTCCCTTGGGATACGGCGCCGATCTCTTGCGTTGGGTCGTCGTCGTCTTCTTCCTTCTCTGCGGCCAGGCACACGGAGGATTGGGGGGCGGCGAGCTTCGCGGCATTGTTCGACAACATCAGTTTCTTTGCCTTCTCTAGTAGTTCGTCGTCCTCTAGGGTGTACGCGTCGGTCAGCTGTTTTCGGACATCTGGCTCGAGTTGCCGCAGGAATATTTCGCGGCTCAGGCTGATCTCTTTCTTTTTTCCGTCGGGGCCTATTTCGGGCAGACGGACGAGGCCCATCACAGTGTCCCAGGCATCTTGGGTGTCGGCGCCGCGCATGGGGTTCGCAACTAGGTCGAGGGCGCGGGCGGCCCTTTCAGCGATGGGCGCGGAATAGGCTGTCACGAGCCTTTCTTTTATCTCGTCGAGCGTGACAAGTCCGGTTCGTGCTCGACCGGTCAGCCAGTTAGATATTCGGTCGAACACCTCTGTCGGAAGGGCCGCTGCAACGAGGTCAGCCTGCAGCACTTTGTTCGTGCGCCCCGCAATCCGGAATTGGCCTTCAGCTCGGAAGAACCAGGCAGACGGGTCAGCCGTTGTGAAGGGGGGCAATTTGACAGCTCGAGCGGCCGCTGTGTCCGAGGCTGTCGCTGGGGCGGGGGAGGCCTGGTTTCCCGCGTGGTACTGTCTGCGCCCATTGTCCTCTCTCACAGAAACGGTCGACAGAGTCGTGAATGGCGGGCCAAACCGTTTGAGGAAACGCCTGAACACACCTTGGGCAGGTATGCCGTATTTAGTCTGTTAGAGGCGTTGGTTATTTCCACGGTAGGAGCTTTCAGAGATCTATACTGAGGCGCCGTGTGAGTCCGTTAAAGATCTCTGAAGGTGAGCGGCGGTAGTAAGTCCCTTAATGGCTGAGCCAAAACCAAAAACCGCTTTGGGTCACCGTCCCAAACCGGGAGGTGTCGACCACGTTTGTGGAGTAGGTGAACAAAGAGGCAGGTAGAAGTGTACTGATTTTTATTACAGTCAAGGGAAATATAAATATACAGCATGCGGACGGAAATGTGGTCACCGACCCACGAGAGAGTAAAAGTGGGTCGGCGAGACCCGATTTGTGTTTCTTGAGAGACATAAAATACAAAATATAAAAGTACACAATATATGGTTATACAAGCTTTATACACTGGCGGAAAGCCCGCTGAACGCTCTCTCGGAGGGAAGTAAGAACAACGCAAATGATGAATTATATACAGAGAAAATTATGAATAAGCGTTGTCCTTACAACACTTTATGTTGATACTGGCATATTTTTAAGTGATTTTCACCGCATTTAGGGCACACTTGGTCATTTTTACAGTTGTTGTACTGTGATCAAATTCCTGATATTTATAGTATCAGCTATACAGTGTTCACATGTCATCTCATCATAGATAGCCTTTCGTATTTGTGGCGTGCATTTAATGATATAGTGCGTGTATTTGACATCTTTTGCTTTCATTTCCTTTACAATTTTTGTCCTCTTCATCAATGAAATTTTATATCCAGAAAGTTACTATGCATAAATAAATTTACAACAGAATTAATGGAATAATTTCTTTTGTGGTTTTAGAAACTGAGATGGCAAGCAACTGTGCAAATGTATGAACAACAATAAGGTCTGATTAGAGAAAGGTACAGTTGATGCTGTCTTTATAACAAAAGTTACAGAAAACGAGGCTAGGAGATATAACCGGAACCTATGTGCATTTATAAACCTACAGAGGGCATCTGACTGAATACCAAGGAAGGTATTGTTTTTTGTTTAAGTACGAAGATATTGACAAGAAATATAGCATAAAAAGTTTTAATAAATATTCCAGTTTTTGCACAATATTTTTAGGTTTTTGTCTTTTTGTTTCAAAAATCTTCATAAAAATTAAAAAAGCAAAATTAAACTGAAAAAAGCTTAAAATATATATCAATTTAAATGAAATATTTAACGCGTTTTAGTCCTCCTTTAGATGACTGGTGTTTATTTTAAATCACAAAAAATCGTCTAAAAATAACTCAGTGAATTTAAAATAAACAGAGTTTTAAAATAATACAGTTTGGATACAATAGGTGGTTAGGATGGTTTGAAACGCACACACACACACACACACACATAAACAAGGACAGCAGTGGTAAGTACATGTGACATAGCAAAACTGTTTAAAGTTAGAGTTGGTTTACATCAGAAAGATCATGGTGTCCAGGGTTGTTTATATAGGATAGTAGAGGCCATGATTTAAAACGGGTAGAGAATTTTAATTGCTCTACTTTAGACCAGGAGAGATGGTATGAAGGTGGTGTTGAAAGGAGGATACAAGCAGCTTAGGAGGAGATGGAGGGTGGTGGAAGGGATTTTGTGACAGAAGAATGCCAAACAAACTGAAGATTAGATCTCTTATTTAGTAATCAGGTAAGTGATGTTTAATTAAGACACATGGACATCAAGAAGACAGGAACTGCAGAGAGACAGAAGCTGAACTTGTTAACAAAACTGATGATACTGAGGTGGATATTGAGGGTCTTTCTGTGTGAGACATGGGAAAAATAAACCACGAGGACCTCAGGAGTAGCAAAGATTACTGATAAGATAAAAGAGTCGAGATTGAGGTGGTACGGGCAAGTGGTAAAGAATGTGAGAAGGAAAGAGTGAATTAAGAGGCCTTGGTGGGAACCTATTAGGGGTAAAAGGTCAAGAGGAGGCAAACGAATACATGGCATAGCAAAGTGATGCATAATTTGAAGAAGAAAGTTACCAGAGGAGAATGCTTTCAGCACAAATAGTTCCAAAGGACGTATCAAAGCAACCGAGCTGTAGTAGCTTAATTAAGAATACTGTGCTGAAGTGATTCCGACCATCCGTAGATCATTATAACTATCTGATTTTTTTTTTATTACTGAATCTGATAAACTTTTATAAACTTGTCAAAATAAACATAAACACTTATAGGCTACCAAACCAACTGTAGCATGGGTTCAGTTGTAGATCACGGAACATGGGAGAAGTAACCAAGTCGACTAAAAGTGAGTCACTTTGCGTCTTGCTATCACTATAGTGTGAATTCTGAGTTCCGACACTCAGTTTTTCGCACAATGTGAATTAATCAGAAAAATATTTCAAAATACCCATACAAAATTATTTTTAGATTATATGCTACTCTGTTGCCATGCAATTACTTTAGCAAATAAATATATATTGAATTGTAAATCAAATCTCAACAAGTAACACTACTGCGGAGTCCGGTACCTCAATGTGACGTGTGTAAATATGACACTTAATTTTTATTTAGTAGGTAGGTGATCACCTCGTTCGAATTTTGGTCGTGTACATTTTGTTGTTGTGGTTCTTATTCTTGCGTGTGCTTTTTCTCTGTGCGTAAAACGCCTACTTAAATAATTTTAGCGGATATTAACTAACTTTTCTAATTGATTGAAAAGCCTCGAGAAGTACTCCTACCTCGCCTGTATAAAGGTATGTTTAGTAGATGATAATAGGCTAATAGTAGCTACCTAGGTTTTCCCATCAAATTTCCTTTGAATTAGTATAAATAATTATAGCTCATGGTTGCAATTTTGTCTACCGTGTCCTTATGCTTTTGATTAGGCTAGTGGAATGATTTTCAGTTTCAAGGTTAGGGCTAGGTATCTGTGCCTACGTGGCATTCAAGCGACGAATGCTGATTTTGACGTTTTTTTCCGCGCTATTCCAGTAGGAGCTACAAGTTATTGATAAGCAAGATAGACTCTTAACAGATTCAGTTGGTAACCTTCCCTTCCCAAATTCCACATCTGGTGATTGTAACGTTTCCGTAATCAAAAGTTGGCTTAACAGTACCTAAATCGCATGTAGGCCAAGGTAGCTAACCTATGTGAGAAAATCATGTTTGTGCGGCATATTCCTTTGAACTGTGCCTTATCGTAGCTGGTTAGGCAGCCATTTATCATATGTTTTCCAAGTCTTTCCCATTTTCACCTGCGGATAAATTAGTTATCCTTGTAAAACAAAGGCTGTCGTGTTTTAAGGATCTTCAGATAGCCTACTAGGGAAAACAACCGACTGGACTAGCTGATCCAGTTTTCACCGCGTGTGTATCCACCCTTCGAAAAAGTACTTTAACACCAGTCACGCGTCATCGGTAGTGAGAGCAACAGCTCGAGACCTCTACTATCCTTTTGAAGTACAGTGGTACCTCGACATACGAAAGGCTCAACTTACGAAAAACTTGAGATACGAAAGCAAATACGAAAAATTTTACAGCTCTACATTCAAAAAGTTTTCAAGATACGAAAGGTTGTTGCTGTAAAGTCCTGAGATTCGCCCTGACCACCGAGAACAATTTTAAAACTCCCGCGCCACCAACTGAGTAAACTCGCCACCATCCTCCCACTCTCCCATTGGTTCCTGATGCTAGTCACCCCATAAGGTCCTGCTCTCCTATTGGCCAGCATCTACCCCTTGTGCTTTAAGTATTCTATTGGTAAAAGGATACTGTAAATTGAAAAACTTATTTATGCAATACATTTAATAAAAAAAAAAACATTAGGTAAAGATAGAATAAAGAATAGAAATGAATGGTTATTATGCTGTTTGGTAGTTTCAGTAGTTGAAGAGAGATAATGAAAATTTATGGCTTACTGTGTAAAGGGATTGCTTGGCGATCATTCGATACTCGTAAGTGCTGGATGTAAACAGAAGTTTGGAAGCTTTTTTTTTTTTTTTGTTTATTATAGTTAATGGTTACTTAAAAATTATTTGAAATGAGTACATGCAATACATTTAATAAAAAAAAATGTGAATTAGATATCATAAAATATAAAATAAATCAGACTGCCAACAAATACGTATTTTTTATTCTTCTTCTTCCGTTTTAACATTACGTTACGTATATATACGTATGTTTCATTATGGCTGTCAGTAACTCTGTATCTCCATTAGGTAAGGATAGAATAAAGAATAGAAATGAATGGTTATTATACTGTTTGGTATTTTCATTAGTTGAAGAGAGATACTAATGAAAATTTATGGCTTACTGTGTGCTAGGAAAAATGATTGCTTGGCATTCGTTTGGTACTCGTAAGACGGGTAAGAGCTGAATGTAAACAATCGATTGGAAGGTTTTTTTTTGTTTTGTGTATTATATTTAATGATTAATTAATAATTATTTGAAATGAGTACACACTGATTATTTATACATTTATTGGCATATTCGCTAACATAGGCTAGGCTTATTGCTAAGGGACATATGCTAAAGTCCTAATATATGCAGTAAAAATGGGGTTGAACATTACATGCAGTTGAATATTACTGAAGTATGTACAGTATTTTGCCTTTTTGGAGTCATATTTCTTCCGTTGGATCGGCGTCGTAACCCTAGAACATGTGTTTTAGGCCTGGAAATATAATTTACTGGGGTGTTTTTGGAGGGCTTGGAACGGATTAGCCATTTTACATGTAAAATGTGGTCCAAGATACGAAAACCTCATGATACGAAGGGCGCCTCGGAACGGATTAATTTCGTATCTCGAGGTACTACTGTAAGTATTTTCTCCAAAGTTAGAAATTAAGGTCATATTTTAAGATTAAACAGAGGTTAATGAAAGTCTAGCCATGCGCAGTGCAAACATACCTCCATGATGCCTATCACTAACAATTTAGAAGAATGACGCCATCTCGATGTTTGAGGAGTCACTTGTGTCAATAAACTTTCCATTCCATGTGCTAAATCCACACACCACTTGTACCCATAATTGCTGGGGCACTTTCTTCACAACAATCGTCAACAATGACACCAACCGCGGCTTATCCAAGGAAACTACGATGTTTTGGTAGAAGAAGAAGAAGCGTGCAGCAGATAATTATTTAAGTAAATAGTTAAACGACAGTATAAGGTCATAAATTGCATAAATTTTTTTCATATTCATGATTATTATATAATTTGAAAATATTCGTGGTCAAAAAATTAAATAGATTCCTGACCCAAATATCAACAGTTTTGCTGTGAACAGTAGCTACAGTGTCATTCATGCTCTTCTATTGTTTATCAGTGTTGCCAATTGGTATGTGTTTACCCTCCAAAATGGGTATAAGACTTACACAAAACCTGGGAAATAAGTGAAATTAGCGTATCTATTTGTAGTAAATATACATATTAGAGCAATTTTATCATTATTGCATTAATATGATAACTAGAATTCATGGAAACAGTTTATAAATGCATCGGCGTATGTGTGAGGTTCCACTAAATTGGCAATGATCGAGTCATTTTGCCGTCGTCTGATCGTATCTACTTTAGAAATATCTGTAATTTTTCAGGGTTAATTTGGTTGCAAAAAAGGGATAATAGACATGAATTAAATAAACATTTTGAAGTAACAAAGTAAAGTTAAACTAAATAATGAGTAAAGTAAACAGTTGATTCAGTGGGAATGTTTGGCCAAAGATTCTCCTTTTTGAAATTCCTCTCCCTTGGCTCCCTTGTTGTCTGCTAGGAAGACTATGGTGTTCAAGCAAGAGGAATTTTCCCCCACTTTTTCTGATCCAGCTGTTGAGAGTCCTTGTTAACCAGTTAAGAGAGGCACAATTGTGTCTACTAAGCCAATTTTTTTCGTTTCAGGAGCCTGAGTATATGTGTTAATTTGGCTAACGCCATCAAAGCTATACTCTTCAGTGCTTTGCACTGGATACTGTTAGCGTTTGTATGAGTTTGGCAGACATTATATGGGCCAGGATTATCTAAAGGGTTTTTGTTTCCTTAAGGCCAGATATTCACAATCAAATTTACCTGTTAGTCCATCTGTCAGTTCATTAAAACTGACATTAAAACTTGCGTGTAGACGACAGTTTGTTGGCGGAGTCAGTCCACTCACCAAATGGATGATCAGACGGAATTATACTTAAAGTTCTTCTGATCAACTGACGGGTGATCTCATATGTGGATGGGTGGGTAAGCAACAATTTTATGACAGTTCACCGCCAGATTTTGCCTGGGAAGGATCTCAGCTGCTTGGACCAGAGTATGAATAAACCATGTTTAGGCCTAGTTCTTTTCATTATTAGACCCTGCAGTACTAATTGTAGACCGTTTTGAGTCCAAATTATATGCTATAATAAAAATAAATGTTGCCATGTGACAACTTCAATTTGGTATAGGCCCTAGGCCAGTGTCCTGCCTTTTTATGAAAGGTGTATTTAGTGAAAGTGAGTTGCATGGTTCACTCCATAGATGACTGAATCCACCCCAGTTCTAATTTAAACTGAGGGACGTCCCCTCCGCTTCCTCTTTCTATAACACACCTTGAGGAATTCTACCTCCTTCCTCAGTCTTTCTTCTGGCCTCAGGAGGGAAGAAGTGTCCTTGTTGGCAGCAAGGATCCAGTTTTCTTCTACCAAAGGGGGTTGTGCATTTCCTCCACTATACTATCAAGATTCCTAAATCTGGTTAGCTCATCGAGCCCTCATGTGCCGGTGGTTCTGACCGGAAATACTGAAATGCTTCCACTAACTTCATGGAAACTTGTCTAGCTCCTGAGCTCCAGAGACTTCTAGTCATCTAGGCATTCTTTTCCTATGACAAGAGGAATGTATACTGATTATACTTGTTCAGATTCCTGGAGCGGTATAGATTACGATGCAAGTCCAGAGGTAGTCTATGTCTTCATACCTACATTAACAATGTTTAAAGGTCTGCGCTTCTTGAGTAATGACAAAGGATTGTATGTTTTCTACATTTAGGCTATAATCTGTGTGGACTTAGGCAAAACTGTTCACGCTCTTCAATCGGATTGTTGAAGGTTCTGTTAAGTTGCTTTTATGAAACCTAGTCTTTGACTTCAGACTCCATAGTGGCCTTCTTTTCTACCCTGAAGAGAGGCTTTTCTCAAGGCTTTTTCGTAGAACACTCCTTATGGGACAGTGCCTTCGGCCAGAAAAGTAAGTGGGTTACATGCGATTTAGTAAGTAGTGTTCACATACTGGAACAGAACTTCTTTTAATGCATCCTTTCATGCTAAGATGATTTCAAGAACAAAGGTCTTCCAAGAGTTGTCTCTTTCCCAGCTGTAGAGACTCTGACTGTGGGAAAGGAGCTTCTGTGGTGCCCTGTCAGGGCTATAGGGATTTATAAATTGCATCCTAGCCATTTAGGAAGGAGTATAAGAACTAATTTGGCATCATCTAAGATCCTTAGGTTCCTAGGTCTTAGATGCTATTGTTTTCTTTTTTAATCCTTAATCCTGGAAGCACATCATGCATGTCTCCAGAGGATTGTCCCCTTTTTGTTGGTGAAACTGCATGATGTCAGAGCAACAACAATTCATTGATCAGTGTTTTTTAGTACCTCTCTCTAGACTGTTAAGTCTTGGTGACACAGTGGAGGAGTAATTCTGTGTTGTCTTCCTACTGCTTAAGAGCCTATGGTTGCGGCTGAGGAGATTTCTACTAGTCTTCCCCTTTTGTGTTAAAACAGGTATAGGTTTTCATTATCAACCCCACATGAACAGGTATATAGGTTTTCAGCATCAACTCCACCCTGGGTAAGTGAGGAACCTTATGTATTGGAGTTTGTACAAGGTAATATCATACTCTACTTTGTTCTGACTGCAGTATTTGCTTAGTTATTATTGCTTTGTTTCTCTTAGGTAGGAACAAAGTTCATCAGAGTAAATAATGTTGGATTTATGTTGCAGAGCCATTACTTCTCATTGGAGAACCACCCTGAGTAGTTCTAGAACCACCTTTTTTCAGGAAAAAATTTTTGGTGTTGTTTTGGATGTGAGATGCCACTCATGTAGGTGGTAACTCTTTAGCGATCATGTTTAGTTGTGATATTAGCTCCCATCAACTCTGCAGGCTTGAGGCACAGAGGCCAAACTTAAAATTGTGCGTTGCACAATCTCGACCCATGGTTATATTCAGGGTCCATATTCCACCTTCCAATATTGAAAATAGAGCAATTCTTTAAGCTCTTTTTGCTTACCTCATGTCAGCAGCTGTCTCCTCTTGCCCACAGGAGGAAGAAGAGTTTGAAATGGAGTTGGAGGAACTTGTTCGGTCTGGTCGGTGTTTTTTGCAATATTATGCTTCACCGTATCCTCATTTAGTTGAGGAAAGAGGCCACATAGAGAATATGTCTTGCTTGTCTTAGTGTATTTCAGCACCCTCTACATACTGGGGAAGAAATCCAACTCTTTCTCCTAGTAGAGCACCTTTTTTTACTTTTCTAGTACTCGGACACACAAATCTCCTTTTACGCCTGCCGTGGCTTGTTGTATTGTTTCTTGCAAAGTGGCAGAGAGCCAAAGACCGCCTTTTGAGATAAAAATGCTTAATGGTACTTTAACCGTCTTTAGGAGGTTCTGTTTCTTTCTATTTTCTGTGGGGGAACAAACTTGAGACCGACAGACATGCTAATGTAGTTTCAGTCTAGCTTGTTGAATTGTTACCTTTTACTTAGTAGCGACATTGTCTCGTCTCTGCGTCAACCCAGCGAGTTTGCAAAGCTAGATTTTTGGTGCCAGTGGGAGTTTAGTGAGGGAGCGAGTTAACTCATTTCTGATGCTGCAGGGTAATGTCCTCATGCTTATACTCGGTTTGGAAGAAGTGAGAACACTCTCGCTTCTTGTCTGATTATACAGCTCTGGTTAAGGCGATAAGGGAGTATCTGTTGGTAGTCTTGCTTTATAACTTTCGGGTTAAGTGCAGACCTCAGATTCTGGGATATGGGCAGTTGCAATCTCCTGACATGTTTGGAGAGACATAGGACCAGTACCTTACATGGTGGAGATGGCGAAGGGGAGCTCTTGATTCGTTTTTGGTTGGTCTCCAGTGGTTTAATCTCCCTTTCATTGCTTCCTTTGTCTTTGTCAGCAGAAATCTCTCATAAGTCTCTCTCTTTTTAGTTGGAGGTTGTATAAGGAGGGAATGAAGGTCCAAGCGGTATTTCTCTGGGACGAGCTCCATAAGCTATTGGAGATATTCTTGGACATTTTGAGACTGAATAAAAGGAAGTGTCTACCCACATACTTTTTGGTTTCCTAGCATGGTTTTATTGACTTTCCAAAGAACGGTCAGACTTGTGGTACACAAATTTTCAAGAAGGTATTGCTGTTCTGTGCACTTTGTTTGGGTTAATATGCAGTCCTCTATTGTTTGGGTTAGTGTGCAATCCTCTGTAAGTTTTGTCAGGGACTTTGGTGCCCATTGGTGGATGGTGTCGACTATAGGAGCAAGACACTATTCTACTGACCTGTTGCTTCTTCTGGCTCAATTTCTATGCATTATATTTTTAATTCTCTATATCCCCATTCTTATCAAGTGATGTGGGGATGATACTTAATTATGCATGCTTGTCAGTCAAAGATGAATGGGCTTGTGCTTCTTGAAGAATTTTAGGCTCGAAGGAAGCTTTCTATATTAAATTTGTAAGTAATCCAGAACCATCTTTGGCTCCAGGACTGTAGGAGGGACTCTGTAACCAGGAATTGCCCATTTCGTTCTTAAGCCTATGTCCAGATTTTGGTTTTTTCCCTTTGTTGTGCAACACAAACAAGAGTTTTAGCTAGTGTTGTTACACTTTCATGCAACATACAATGGTTAACTATACACCTGGTAAAACGTTTTAGATGTCGGGCCAGTGCATAGAACATCTGTGGAAAATTTGCTGCTCTGAGTGAAATGAACAACATATTGGGTTGATCATTTATTCTATGGAAGGATACTGTTTTGGCATTTGGGGATTCAGAAAGAACAAACTGCCTACTATGGCCTTTACATTCATATGTTTGGCAGTTGCTGTGGGATTTGCACACATTTAGACTTATGAGCATACAGATGAACAGGAACACCCGAACGATTACTACTTCTTTGATGGCCCTCATCCTTGAGCAGTGGATGTTTCTTTAAATTTGGCTTAATTGAGACTCATAGGCCTGCCCCTTGCATCTACTCTAAATACTATTGAGCAATTTCAAGTTCAAGAATTGTTTAGTGTCTCCTGTAGAGCTCTTGTAGCCTCAGGGCAAATGATTTACAGAATTTCCAATGCTCTCGATAGATGTCTCTCATTCTTCCGTTAGGGGAAATCAACTCAACTGCACAATTCCGGTCTCACTATTTACCGAAACGACCAAAATGACCGAAAAGACTGAAACGGCCCACGAAACAACCGAAACGACCCGAGATATGTTTGTTTTATAATAGTAAACTTGTTTAATTACGGTGTACATTTGTTTTATAATTGTAAACTTGTTTAAACAGTAATTAAACCTGACATCGGCTGACATTTGTTTTGTATATATTGTATGTGTGGTGGCTGCTAGTTTTAGCAACTAGCTATGTAGGCTACCATGCCATTGTCGAGTAATCAAATAGAATATCTTGATGGGTTTCTTAAATAATAATTATAATATTATTATTATTGTTGTTGTTATTAAAGTGGATCAGTGGTATCCTTGGCTTCCTCACGCTTCCCTGTTAACAGCTACTGACTAGGCTTTAGCCCATTTTCAAAACTATTATTTTTAGTAATTTGATAACCGGGCTTCTTCACACTTTACCTGTAATTACCTGGGCAGTGGTTGTTCATGTGCCCTCATATCATCATAAAAAGGCTGAAAAGGTTCAGATTCTGTCGGTTGTCTCTTGGCTGTTATACAAGTTAACAAAATGCCAAAGCATAAGAAAGTCAAGTTTGCCCCTGTGCCAAAGTATCCCTGAGGTGTTTAGTCAGGAGTGTGGTAATGCAAATGTCATACAGTGCTCAAAATGTGACTTGTGGATTCATAGTGCTCAAAATGTGACTTGTGGATTCATACAGATTGTGTACTAATGGATAAGTCTCCTGAAGGAGTTGAGTAAGAGTTCTCATTTATAATTTTACTGTCCATCATGTGTTAGAGCTGAAGATGGTTACAGCTTTGAGAAGTCTCTATCCAGGCATGCAAATATTATTATGTTAAATTATTATGTTAAAAGTTCAAAAATATATTTTTTATTATCTCATACCACAATTGTCTGATAATGTTATACATTAAACTATATTACAAAAAAAAGTGTTTCTCATTGTGTAACTTGTGTGACACATGCCAGTAATTAAATTGCTCTTATCACTGTAATGTCATCTTCAAGTGCCCTGTTTAAACAAGGTTGCAGTTATAAAACAAATGTACACAGTATTAAACAAGTTTACAATTATAAAACAAACATATCTAGGGTCGTTTCAGTTGTTTTGTGGCCCGTTTCGGTCTTTTTGGTCGTTTCGGTAAATAGTGAGACCCCACAATTCCATACACTTCCATTAACTTATGCATCTCCTTAACTGCTTGGAGATGTTAGAATGTTCCCTCCCAATAAGAAGATTTTCAAGTTATAATAGGATCTGTCCTTAATTGAAAACACCCATGGGCTGGGGTCAGAAGCAGTGGTTTGTGTATTACTGAGGGGGCCATTCTAGAGGAATTTTCAGCACCTGGAACCTTGTAGACGTCAATGTTTTCTGTTTTAGAGATAGTGAGACTTTTCACTGCCTACTTCCGAAGTTATCATTCTGTACATCCCTCAGTATTGCTTCATGTACGTACTTTTAGATCTCTCTGAGGATCAGCACTGTAAGGTGTTGAGACTGAAGCCTCTTCATCTCTATATCAGTCTCTCTGGAGTTTAGATGCAGGTCTAAACTTTATCTGAATTTACTGTGAAACCTTTTATTTAGCACTATCAGCAGTTAAGTAAATTTATTGCCAGCACCCTTCTTTAAGCTGCTGTAAAGGAAATGTTATTTTATCTTTCTGCCTTAGAGCTGAGGGTGATGCTAAGGCTACGCTTTACAGTGACCTGTAAGAATTCCAATGTAACCTCCTTAGTGGGGAAGAAGAGGTTAAACCAAGAACATCTTTGTCAAAGGTTAATCCTGGAAGAGACAAAGTTAACCTTTTGTTTTGTGGTTTCATGAAACCTAGATGTCGTTGTCAAAGGTTAAGCCTGGAAGAGGCAACATTAACCTTTTGTTTTGTGGCTTTAGAAAACCTAGCTGTTTTGTGTTTTCAGAAACTCATAACATCTCTGTCAAGGACCACGAGGTCCTCTGTGATGTATTTGATTAGGCTAGTGCATGAGAACTAGCTCCTTATCTTCTGCCGTTATTGAAGATAAACATTCATAATGTGAGCAGCAGTTGTAACTTCATTTAGTGTTAAGTCAATTTGTCGCTTCAGTATAGGATTGATGTGGTCCACTACTAGTAGTGGGTAGTCTTTTCCTGAACTGAAGAAAGAGCAATTCTTTGGGATCTTTTGTTTAAATCCTGGGTTTTAACGTTTTGGTGAGCGTGAAGGTACAAATTTTCTGTAGGAGTGTGACTGTCGTTTTATAGGGCTTTTGGACCCAGGTACAGGGAACCCCTCATACCACTTCTGTTTAATTCTGGTTGAATCGAAGTGGTTTTCTCCACAAGGCTGCTCTTTCCTGCACATGTATGAGAGCCTTGCTCCCTGAATGGAATCCAACTTCTGGTGGTAGTAAAATCCAGAAAGGATTCCAGATCAGGTGAGAATGTTTTGGTTTTCATGCAAGAAACCTTTAGCTTGAATGGCTGAGAGGATTTTTGTCTAGCTGCACTACTCACCGTCCTCTTCTTAATGTGGGAATCAACTAACTTTAACAGTAGGTAAGATTCATGACAAATAATGTAAATTTTCATAATAAAATGTATTATGTGGATACTTACCCACTGTTAAAGTAGACCCCACACAGCCTCCCCACAACTTGTGGGCTGTCAAGGTGAATTCTGATGAACTAAAACATTCGAAACACACCTGGTGGAGAACAGGTAAATTAGACAGTCATCCGGGCAGCCATTCATTTTTTTTGTTTGAATGCTGAGTCGCCTAATCGGCAATAGGTAAGTATCCAGATAATAAATTTAATTATGAAAATTTATTTTTGTTCATTTTAAATGGCGTTTTATAGCAGCGGGGCCACGTGTTTTGTGGGGTTGTGCACATGGGTGTGAGTTCAGCTGGCCCAGGTGTTCAAGATGGCACTGGTCACAATGGTCATCTACTGACCACGAGAATCACTTTCCCTTATGGCCTTCCTCCTCTGCTGGCTTTGCCTGCCACGGGCAGGTTTAGCATCTCCAAAGGACGTCACTTGAAATCGAGGTCTTGAGCAGTCACTTGGATAAGGGAAACAGATTCAGAGATTACCCGGAAGGGATAGTGGTGAGAGAAGTCAAAATAGGGGCGAATTTTACCCTGTTTATCTTACAGTTGAGATTAAACAGTGAACATTATTTCCGAGATTGTAAAATATTCTTACATTGTTTATTACTTCTGATCTTGGAGGGTGAGTTTGCGTGGAAAAGGTATCCCTAGTTGCAATAGTTGATAACTGTTATCAAACTTGGTTTGATGAGTTATCATATATATTATATATATATATATATATATATATAATATATATATATCTATATATATATATATAAGCAAGTTCCTGACTTCCTGATATCTACATATTTTAGGCATTTTTCAGTGTGATTAGATATAATATTTCTCCACAACGCAGAATTAAGATTTACTTTACACCATCTTCTTTAATATATGTCGTTAGATCATCTCTTTAAATATAAATTCAGTTTCAACAAGGAACACTTGAGCCTCAAAAGAAGCGTCCACAACCATATTCAGTGGATACGTCGCAGATTAGCACTGCCTATGAAACTCCTGAGATATTACATTTATACTTATTTGTTGGTTTCATTTGTTCTTTAATTGAAGTTCTTTTCGCTATTTTTTATATTTGAGTTCTAGCTTACGGTTGTTTTAATTGGCAGCGTTTAATTTTATCTTTTGTTAACAATTATTGTAATTGAGCAAACAATCGATACGTGGGACTTTTTATTTCTTTTCTTTTTTCTTGGTCAGTATGCTGTGGGAATCGGTTAAATTAGACCGATGAGAGATTTGTGCAGAGTCAGCACGAATTTAGAATAAGTATAGACCTGTCAAATTCCAGGATTATCCATTATCATTCTCAGTAATTGGTGTTCGATTCGGCCGCGCCGATTATAATGGTGGAGTTTTTATTTTTCGGTTTAATATGAACGGATTTTCCACGTTGGTGGTTGAGCTAGTTACTTGCAGCTTGCACGAAACTTATTTTACAGTTTTCTCCTGTTTTAAATATTTAACAATCAATTCTAGGTAAATATTTACACTGGGCCATTTTTCCCCAAAGCTAGATCACTGTTCATGGAGATCCTTATAGCAACGAACTCCTTATTCGTTGCTTGTATATTAAAATAATTTCGTTGCACAATTGCGATGTTAGAAGGTTACTTTTTGAATATAACTAGAAAGAGAACTTTTCTTGCAATTTTATTTTACTATAACGTGGGAATAAAAATAGAATGCAAAGGTAGTCAAGTGATGTAAAATTGTACTGAGTAGTTTTGTTATCATTGTTGAAAAAGGAAAAATCTACTGATAGGTATGAGAATGTTTTTATATACATATGCTTTAGATATTTGTCGTTAGCTTCAGTGATATGGAACTTACGCACACACAAGCAAGAGTGGCACAGTTTTAGCTTTTATGTACTGGAATAGAGAAATGCTTACTCCAGCCAAGTTGATGGCGCTTTTAACTTTGTGCTGCTACTTGACGACATTACGTCTATACTTTAATGTATGTAATTGTATCTTAGTATAGGCACGGCCTAGGTATATTAGGTCTGACGTCGCGCAGGCTACCTGGCTCACAGTAGGGGACATGACGTCACGCGAAGGACTCTTTCCTTGTGAGCCAGGTATATAGACATAAGTTTTGTCAATAATGAAAAGAAAGCTGAAACTTTTACTGTAGAAGACAGGCTAGCCGTAATATCTTGGGATGAAATGAAAATCACAAAACACATGAATTATGATATAGGGACATATAGATAAAATAAACCCCATGGAAAAGTTCAGATTATCATGCTGAGGGGTCTGACTGCTAAATGGAACAACCCATCTTTTATGATTTCGACAAATCATGTGTCCATGAGATGGTGATAGGAATGACTATGGAAGTAGAGAATGCAGGCTACCCCGTAATTGCATATTATGTTCTTGATCTAGTGCCGAATAATCATAAATTATGGCAGACTTTTGAGATAGACTCAATAAAATTAAAGAAAGTTGCAGTAAAAAAACCATGTCATGATAGGGAAATACTCGTATTTCCCGATGCCCCACATATAAAACTGACAAGAAATCATTTTATAACCGGAGGGTTTTGTTTTGACGATTTACTACTGATTTCTAATTCTTGACTAAGGGAAAAGTCAAGTAAGGCACGCACAGAATATGGTCTATCTAGCTCACAAGATTAGGCACGATCTGGAAAGTTACTGTGAAATTTATCTCTTTGACAAATGATTGTTTTGATCTCATGAATTCATCATGCATGACTGGAGATGTAAAATCAAGGAATGCATATGAAGCTGACTCAGGTAACCAGAAAACTCTTCTGTGTAAAATGATCAATGTAATGACAAAAATAAGAGTATGCAACGCAAGATCAAGCACACAATTTCCAATCTTGTCATTCGTGAGTGGGTCTATATGAGATGTTACTAAAAAAATCTATAATGTAGAATATATATATTAACATGATAATTGAATCGGAACCCACTAGAAAAATTCTTGGGTGCTGCAGACAGATGAGTGGATTGCATGATCACCCGGGTGCTGTTAACTATAAAATTAGAATTAGAAAGCTGCTTCTAGGTAAGAACGTTGCATCAATCAGCGATAAAAAAATAAAAAAAATGAAAATAACGATTGCTTATTAGGTGAGTTTGTGCCGATGAAATGCGTCAAGCAAAGCTAAATCCAATAATGAGCGTAAACTTAAGAGTTAGAAATTTGCAACATACAAAATATAAACTTGGAGCTAGAATTTGAGACTAATACGAACAACACTCCAGAGGATATGTCCAGTTTTTCAGCTGATCCAAATAATTCGAAGTCAATATCTGATGTAATTAAAGAAGAATCTTTGCGATATATACGTCGGTGGCTACATTGTTAAAAAGAAAAAAAATCTGTGCGGTATCCTCATTTTGGTCAAAAGATGACGGACTCTCAAAGTGACGAAAGGTTCTGGATCAATATAAAACAGGCTTAAAGCAATTGACACTAGAATCATCTCTTGGTTCATTGATAAAAAATTTTGGGTCTCCCAATTCTTAATCAATATCAACTTGAATGATCATTCCCTTTCGTTCTATTGGCACGAATCCAATTCCTATATGTTTTCATATAAAACTAGTTTTTGCCAAAAACACCTCTTAACAACTTTCAAGGAGGAATTCTTGAAGCGAGTAAACATATGTTATGTAGTATTTGCAGACCCATCAACAATATCCATCTGAACTTAGACAAAGTTTGGAAGCCTCTATAAGCAAGACCACTGAGATATAAGGCCTGTTCGATGTGACGTCATGACGTGATGATGTCGACACCCTTGTACACGAGGTTTTTTCGTGGTTCCATTGTTTTATTTATGAACTAGAACATAAAACTTACATACATATATACTATATATATATATCTATATATATATATATTCTATATATCTATATATATATATATATATATATATATAGATATATATAGATATATTTATATTATATATATATGTATATATATATATATATATATACATTATATATATAAATATATATATATATATATATATACATATATATATATATATATATATATATATATATATATATATATATATATATGTACAAATAGGAAGACGACCGCTGGGTAGACCAAGAACAAGGTGGATAGACATAATTGTCAGGGATCTTGAGGATGAAATCCATAACTTAGAGGAAGCGAGGGAAATGGCTCGGGAGAGAGACAGATGGAGAGGAACTGTATCAGCCTTATGCCACTGGCCAGCGGCGGGAAGATAAAGTAAAGTAAAGTAAGTATAAATATCCATAATCTCTTTGGAAATCTTACCATCTAGGAATTCAGGAGATAACATGGTTGACCAGCTTTCATGAATTAATCTTTATTAGAGAACTTCTAGTGTTACTTTTAATGCTTGTGCCTCTGGAAGCATTGCGAGCTACTCATTTTGGTGATTATCAGCATTCTGTTCATAGTCTGTTGAAGTGCCACAATGTCACACTGCCCCGTGCCGGAGTTATAATTTCTTCACTGGTAAAGTGTGGTGTGTCTGGCAGTGGTGTTGAGGAAGTTGATATTCTGAATTGTGAGAGGCCGTAATACTCCTCTGAAATTTCTTACACTTTAGCTCTGAGTTTTTAATTAATATTTGTTTTTTACCTTTCTCAGATTTTTTGCTTATATCATGTATATTTTTTGTATCGTATTTATATTTTATCCATATATTACTTCTCTGTTATAATTTTCTCGTATTTCCACATTTGGGTATTCTGTTCTTTGCAAATTTCCTTGTTAGTTCTCATGACCTTTTTTGATTGGATGCAATCATGTTAAAATAAGAAATAAAGTGAAGATGTCCTTTTGTTTAGTGTTTGAATAGTAAATTATAATAGATGTTCTTACAACAGGGACTCCTTAAGGATTGCGACTGAAGCCACAGTGTAATTATTAAGGTTGTTTTGCCCTATTTGAAGGTTTAGCACCCGTCCGTTATTCTCTTTGTAAGGTTTGCGATATGGAGTCGCTATAAGGGAGGTACTATCTTCTATTTATGATTACAGACATTTTCTCCCCCTTCGACCCTGATTTGATATTTTGAGAATTTTTTTTCTGTATCGTCGGGTTAAGAATAACTATATTTCTAGTTATCCATTTCTGCAATTATTTTTATTATTTTTTTTTTACTCTTAAAAATTAAGTTTGCATGCAAGTAATCCCGAATAACAGATGAAAACCGAGTAAGGGCTCTTGTCAGTTTCAAAACTTAACGATGGTAAATTGGATCAAACCGCTCTAATGAACAGTAATAGGATTAGGTGTGACAAGGTTGTCTCTCTCTCTCTCTCTCTCTCTCTCTCTCTCTCTCTCTCTCTCTCTCTCTCTCTCTCCGCGAGTTGAATTTCTGAATTCACTGCCGGGGAACCTGGACTGAATTTTCTTATTATAATACGGCTATCAACTTTTGGAATGCACTCGGTGAGAATAACATTAGATGGCCATTGAAGTGAGTACTGTAACGTGACCAGTGAACATGGAAAAGTTAAGATGTTTGGGCGTTTAACAATCGGTGATCCCCGTAGGGGGTAGTGCCGTCAGTGGACCTCATGCGGTGCACTGTAGGCATTACTTAAGGTTCTTTAGAGCGTGCCTTCGGCCCCTAGCTGCAACCACTTTCGTTCCTTTTACTGTACCTCCTATCATTTTCTCTCTTCATCAGGCTTACCACCCTCTCCGTAACACTTGATTCATAGTGCAACTGTGAGGTTTTCCTCCTGTACACCTTTCAAAACTTTTATCGTCAATTTCCCTTTCAGCGCTGAATGACCTCAAAGGTCCCATAGCTTGGCCTTTGGTCTAAATTTTATATTCAACTTAACAATCAGTGATGGATTTGCCTTTTGTGTTCTATGGGAAAGGCACTACAGTAAACTGCCCATGAATAGACACGATCCCTTCAGGTAATATTATCTCCGTAATAGAACTCGTGAACACCTTTGTGTATGAAAGAATCAATTGCTGAAATACTGGCTGAAGCCACAGTGATTGAACTTAAAATAAGTCTTTTAGAATAGGCGTAATTTGCTTGAAGATATGGCTGTCACTTCAGAGTATCCAAAGAAAAAATGGAAGCTAGGAGCTTCTAATTTCATTTCGATTAATTGCTGAACTAAAGCACCCTAGTTTACTTATTTGTTTTTTTTTTAAAGGGGGAAAGTGACTTTAAGAATCATCAGCCTTGTGTCGAAGCCGTTACCCCCTACGCCCACTGAGCCATTCACTCCACATATTCCCCGCTTTGCCGCGCAACCGGGATGTCCCAACCATCCCGTTCCAATACCTTTTCACGTCATTCATTCCATCTTTCTTTTCCATTGGCTGTTTCACTCCAGCTTTTTTAACTCTTTCTAGTATTTCTTCATTTTTTCTCCCTTCATATTGCTTCTGAATTATACGTCCTTTTCCACCGATCTATTTTCGTCTTATCCTTTCCACATGACTGCACCAGCCTCTCACGTAAGCTGACCTTATCACCATTTTTACGTATCTACTTTTCTCAACTTATTAGTTCTCTTAGGCCGTATAACACGCAGACAGCTATAGCGCAACAGGTTCAACATTTATTCTTTCATATATATATATATATATATATATATATATATATATATATATTATATATATATATATATATATAATATATATATGTGTGTGTGTGTGTGTGTATACTTATATATATATACATATATATATAGATATATATATATATATATATATATATATATATATATATATATATATATATATATATATATATATATATATATATACTATATATATATATATATATATATATATATATATATATATATATATATATATGAGAGAGACAGGTATATATATATCTGTGTCACATTTCTCTAGCTGGTTAAAGGTAAATATCTCATACGAACATTTGAGAAAGCAAAAAGGAAACAAAATTCCTTTAACGCTATTAGTTTTCAGTTTAATTGGAAGTAAAATACATTTGTTTCACAGTTCCTCTCTTTTAAGCTGGAAGAGTTTAGTGTTTAATAGATATTTTACGTGTAATTGGATGCTATTATTAGGATTTTTATTTTTGGTTCGAATGCTTGAATACACCGACAGGTATTCTCTCTCTCTTGTAATCGTTTGCAACTTGAGCTCTGTTGGGTGATTAGTTTGATGATTGTCATTTGTTTTAGTTGGTATTTGTTTTAATTCCCCTTCAAGACAAATGGACCATTACGCCTAAAGTATTGCCGTACGTGTTGCAGTATATTTCCTCGGGTGTCCTTGGGGTGAGGCCGGAGCGAATTCCCTGAGTTTTCGGGACGAGGAATGAAGCACTGGAACGCAGTGATACAAGTCAGGTGATGTAGCTGGGGAATGCTTGTTCGTTCAGAGTCGGTCTTTAACATCATGACGTCATCATTAGTGGTCTGTTTAATCATGACGTCATTAGGATAAGGACAATTTGATTAGTGATGAGCTATTAGCTCATAATTTACCTGTGTTGATGGAATTTCGACTCGGTGCTAGGAGGTTTTGGCTCTTGGTGGTCATCGTTGATTCACCAGTGAAGTGGCATTGATCATTGTTCCCCAATTGCGACGCCTTGTCAGGGAAAAGATTTAGTGGCCTTATGTTCAATAAACTTTCAATATAATTATATACATATATATTATATATATAATATATATATATATTATGTATTAATTATATATTATATATATATATATACAATAATATATATATATATATACCATTACATATCATATAGACATATATATATATATATACTATATATTATATAATATATGTATATATATATAGTAGTATATATATATATACTTATATAATATATTATATACATTATTAATAATATTATAATATATAATTATATATATATAATTAAATATTATATTAACATACATATTATATATATATTATATTATATTAGATATTAACATATTATATAGTTAATATAATATATATATATTATAATATATATATAATATATATAATATATGATTACACACATATTGTCATAGGTGCAAGCTGGTGTAACAGGTTTGCTTACTCAGAATCGAAAATATTGGAACTCAAGATTACTTCCTTATTCCCAATTACGTCAGAGTTCTGACTATCAAAGCACAATGATTTAGGATCAAATGTAACACGTACTCTTGTTTAAAAGTTACCAAAATATTCAAAAATGGTTAAAAGAAGCTAAGACAATGCAGGAGCGGAATCAAGCTCCGTGGGACTCGTGATGTTACTAAAGTTATTCACAATCACAAGGCAAAGTGCCACTACCAAGCAAGCAAAATAAAGAGTCCTACTAAATGACAAATGGGCATAAGTAAAATGAGGATTAAGAACTATACAAAATTAGCTGTAAAGTATAAAACTAAGATGTGGAGCACTGTAAGCAAGTTACACTCGCTTGACAAAGTCGCTCGGTAAATTCCCTACTGGACACTGGCATACGTGGCACTGTTGATCTACAGAAGAGGGCACACAACAGGCCAGTCTACACAGATACGCAAAAGATTCTTGCATGGAATACTAGTACCAGTAATGGTAAAGTTATTCAATATCATTTAAGACACATCACTGATATATTGCAAGAATAGGGTTACACTGCTCTGAACATATGAGTAGCGATCTTATTACACAAATAGCATAATATCACTTCAAGACTCACTAGTCTCAGGGAGATGAGAATCAAGGGACGGAATATGGGAGCTTGGAATTAGGAATTTAAATCAAGTAAGAAAACAGTGTAGAAAATAGGTAAGCGTACCAGGAATAGAGGTGAAGTGCCGACAGAACAATTGTATACGTTCGTTCAGTTACCTTATTTAGTAGTCTGGCGGATCTAGGTCTATACCAGGTAGTCCGCCAAGGGACGGGGATCACTTGAAGTTCTTCGCTAGAGAAAAAGACGAAGTCTTCAACACGAACAGACACATGTTCATTGGGCAGACTCAGGGGGTGAGTCAGGATGGATATCTTCGTTTTACTAGCCTTCTTCAGCAACAAGAATGTTCATGGAGAGTGGTTGGCAGAATAGTCAGGCAAAGTACCGCTTCCACAGAGTTGGGTCGCCACTACTCTATCCCTGATAGAGGAACTTTTCAATCAACGGCTAGGGTTGTAGTCGCGATCGTAACACACGAGTTGTTCTCGCAGCGAGGATCATACTAGTAAGCAGCAAGGAGAGGCCCTTCCACACCTCTTTATATACCAGGTCAGATACCCCAGTCATATCCAGTCTGAACTATAGTTCGACAGATCTAAACTGATAGATCGTTTACCTCCTTGAGAAAAACCCTGTTGCCTCTTCTCTCTTAACCTTTAAATCTTAGGTCCTCAGCCATCTCCCAGCAAGGCAATGTTTGGGACAGTACTTGATGAAACTGACTGGATAAATCCTAATCCGTAAACTCGATCCCCATTCTATTTGGTTATTACTTTTGAGACTATTTATTGTTATATTTGTTATGACTTATATCTTCAAATTTTGCATATATTTCATATTATATTTGTTATGACTTATACTTTTAAATTTTGCATATATTACATATATTTTATTATCTTTTTCTTTAGAATTAATAAAAACCGGTCATTACCATTTATTATGTCTTATGACATTTTCTTGTAATCTTGTCAGTAGAGTAACTTCTATTTATTCTTTTTTATTATTTGAAATTTCCGTCTGCCATATTATCCATTTCCTAAACATGTTTGTAACATTTTGCATTTCATTTCTCTTTATTTAAGGTATTCCCCTAATTTTCATTCCTCAAGTTGTGATTTACTTAAATTTCATCTCCTTTTTCATAGTATATTTTGTCTTAAAAACCACACAGTATTCTACCTTATTTTCTCTTGACTACAATTTCATTGATCTCCATTCTGTTTGGTTATTACTTTAAGAGTGTAATATTCTCTTATGTTTTTATAATTTATACCTTTTAAGTTTTGTATATATTACATAGCATTTTATTTGAAAAAAATTTTCATTTAAAGTAAAAAGAAATTGGGCCTTACCAATCATTATTTCTTATGATATTTTCTTCTGAAAAATATATGACATAAATATGAAAACATAATAGAGTAAAAAAGATTTATTATAACATAAATCTAATGCATGTAACAATTTTTTACTTTTTATAAGGTTGTTGCACATAAACTCATCACTGGGAGAGAAATAATTTATTTACAATAGTAGTCACATGAATTTTAATATGATTCTATAAAAAAAAATGTACATTACGAAATATCTTCGTCGTCAGATGATCTTAGGTTCAATAACAGATATCCTTTGCAGCATAGCCTGTTTGCTAGTTTTCGGAATGCTTAAAAGCATTTGCCCGTTTCACTAACGTGCTTTCTGTAGGAATGAATTAATTTCATTACTGACTATTGTTCTCGGTAACCTAAAGCAAGAAGTCATTCTTTTTGGCGCTTAAGTTCTCAGCAATAGACCGGGCTGTGGGGCTTATCCAAAGGGTAGCTTAAGAGATGAAGTCTTTTAAACTTCATCTTTTAATAGTCTTCGCCCAGCTGCATACCGCCTATCAAAGGTAACAAGAAAAGTGGCAGCGTCTCTCGAAATACCTGTCACGTTTATAAATGCGATTTCTAAATCATAATCACAATATGTGAATGCTGAAGTTTAGCAAAACTTGCTAAAAACGTTAAACTACCCATTTATTGATTCATGTGTTATAAAGTAAGGTATTCAAAACTGGATACTGTTAGATGTGGCACCAGGGTTCTTACCCAAAGAAACAAACTATCTCTCAGTTTAGACCTGTCGAACTATAGGTGTTGTCTTCCCACACAGGTTCTAGAGCCGTTGGAGCTGGTTCTTCTCGGTCCCTTTGTGTCACCAGATAACACGTTTTCTAGGATCCTGAAATGACTATTTGAAATCGAACGGCGGTGAGAAAAGTTGCGAAAGTGTGGGAGACAGCAGTGCTTTGCTGAGAGAGATTAGGTGATAAGAGCAAGGGTCAGTCAGGCTAACAATGCTAAGGCTTAGGTCAGGTAAAAGGATTGGGGGAGATCTTCCAACTCCTGTGACAGGTGGCTTCTTGGTGCAGTTCCCCGTGGATCGTTATACTTTCTTGACTGGTCCGTGGCGTTGGTCACCTGATTGTCCTAAGGGGACAGACGGGTCATTTATCATTTCGAGACTAATTGGGAAATACCATAAACGAGATTTACTTCTCTTCCCCGTCTAGCAATACAATAGGTGGGAAATCAAAATATCCAAAACATTCTCGAAGAGTTCCTAAGCTTCTGTAGGTGGGAAAAGAGGACCCTAAGTATTTCAAGGGGGCTTTCGGTTTTGTCTAACGGAGTATGAAATTCTGCTGGTCTGTTTTCCAGATTTGCTTATTTCAAAGTCTTCTGATGTTCTGTTCCTCCCAAATTTTACATAACAGGTTTTCAAAACTTCACGTTTGAGTTCCCAAAAGAGACAGAATATTCGAAAGAATACTCGTGGTATATGTGTGTGTGTGTGTGTTGGACGACATGTTAATAAGTCTTAGAATTTTTATCACTTGACCTTGGGTATATTTTCTGTCATCCGTCCTTCGAAAGTTTAATGAAAATGCGTTTATTGCCCTCCAACTGCAGGCATTTTATTTTTTTTTTTCGTGCGAATAGGTCGGGTTAAATTGGTGTTATGGCTCTTTTCATTCGAAGCCAGATGTAATAATGTCGTCGAGCTTCACAGTAATAAAAAGCTGTATAAAAACCTGGCAATTTCTTATTGAGTTATATTTGAGTTTTATACTACCTGTCGTTGCTATTACTCATACTGTATGCCATTATTGTATTACAGATGATGTTGTCAAGTCATATCTCTATCTCTGTATCGCTGTTAATTGAAATGAAAGTAAAATGAGATATCCTGAACATTAGTTACATTAAACTTTAAAAAAATCTGCTTTCCGAGTTGTTATGTTTATTAGCTGTCACACAGTTTTTCCGTATTGCTTTTTCAAGCACTTTGCTTTGACGTCACCTGTGTCTTTCTTGTGTGCGGATTTAGAAAATGTGTGAATAGGGATTGTGGGTAACAATCTGTTACAGCGAACCAATTTATTTTACAATATTTGAAAATTTTCTATTGTCGGTTTTTTTTTATACTTTAGTATCTGGTCAAAGGTAATTAAATGTGCTTTTGATTATTGTTTGCTTGAAATATGCCATTTCTATCTTAAATACTTTATTTTTGGAAACCTCGTATGGAAGCTTGATTCTGGTTTCTAGTGTTCTCATGTAATGTATAATTTGAATAGCTGGAACTTTTAAAGGTGAACGGAATTGGCCGCGTGGATTGATTGACAGAATTAAATATTAGGTCTCCAGCTCGTAATTTGAATCTTCTAAATGGTGCAGACGTCCTTGCAACTCACTAAGACCCTTTTGAAGGTTGATTGCAACGATTTTTAAGAAGAATTGTAGCACAATAATTATGTGTTTCATTTAAATTACGAGAGGGAGAGGTTAAAACTTTTGTGGAAAATAAGTATCGTTCTTACTGCGTCTGTGGGTTACGAGAGAAAGAGAGAGAGAGGGGGTAAATAGCTGGTTAGTTATATCGTGCGAGATAAGTATAGATGTTTTTTTTATTATTGAAATAAAAGTATAAAATAAATATCACAATATTCCTACGAGAAAGTGGCAATGAAATGTGATTTTCAAGATCAGAAGACTCGAGCACTATAATCCTCTTACGGACACTGAACGTGCTTCTTTCCTTTCCATCCTTAAAGGAACACAATAGCTTCATCCCTCTTTTCCTGTTCCGTACAACACACATACACGAACTGTTGTGGTTAGGCCTTGTTAACTGCGTAAGTAGCTCATTTTGGCTTCTTAGTACAAGAAAATTCCCTTCTGTAGCCTTATCGTTGTGGGATATTGACTGAACGTGGCTCGAGCGTGGTCAGATTGCCTTATATGAGAGAGAGAGAGAGAGAGAGTTTAGTGACAATTTTGCAAATACGTAAGAAAATATCTTGGAGACAGAAAGAGAATAATGGATCCATCAAATGAAATTCCATTTACTTTACTTAAGTTTTATTTGATCAGATTTATTCAGGCTTGAAAACCGATTTGGGTACGTAAACAGATGTTTAAATCTCTTTTCGTGCAATTCTTTTATTGTTTTACGAAACCCAATATATACTTGGCGTTAGGTATGGAAAAGCTTAAATTTTTAGCTATTATTATTATTATTATTATTATTATTATTATTATTATTATTATTATTATTATTATTATTATTATATTATTATTATTATCTTGAGCTGCGTTGATTTTATAGAAATCCTTTTCTATTCTTCTTAGTACTGTTTTTTCAATGTTACAGAGATTAACGTGCCTATGGGAGGCATAGGGAAAAGTGAAGATCGTTTGATTTGTAAATATTATTTCAAAGTAAGTCGGATATGGTTAACATTATTTGTAGATTAAAACAATTCTAATATAATAATAACATTATATATATATATATATATATATATATATATATATATATATATATATATATAGAAGGCCTACGTTTCCTTTGGTTTTAAATACATTCTCAAGGCTGTGGCGTTTTTCCTGAATGGCAGACTTCCTTAGGCTTAATCTAATTTTGGAATTTCAAAGTGACAGGCTAGTCTTCCGTGAATGTTGGGCCTTACGTATTTTTCAGCTGTTTATTCCTCATTTTAAAGTATCGTTTCCCTTGCTTGTTTCTCGCCATTTTTTCGCATATTGACAATTGATTTCCTATTGAATCTTACTAGTGAAACTCGAAGCCTTTTCCCTTATTCTGTAGCACTGATTATTTTGTTCTATTTCAAAACCGAAAACATTTACTCTATGAAAATAAAAAAATTTTTTGAGTATATTTTTGTAGTACTTGATAGAAAAGCTTCCATATACGGGGATTATTCAGGAACACACATGGATACCAAATATTATTTCATTACTTGCGCCACCATCTGGTTCATACGTGTTTCGCGAGATATTCCTGCATAATGTCGTGTTCCTGGGGTTCCTTTGTATAACTTACTCTTATGTGAGGAATGTTTCATTTCTCTGGTGGTGTATACATTATATTCGAACGGGCTTTTGAATCATTTTTCACTGCAAAATGATCTAATTCGGTATTTGGATGCATCTTGTGTCACAATCTTGTGTTAGTAATTCTTTTTACATCTTAAATTTTAGAACAGGATGTATTTGTATCAGAGGAACTATATTTCCTTCTCTGTTTGCATGGAAATATCATTCTTTTGATGTCGCCTGTCTTAGGAATTCTTTGTCATTTTATCCGCTTCCATTCCGAAGGGAAACTTCCTCCATTGGTTCCTGTGCAGAGTGGCAGTCCAAAGGCATCGGCAGACAGAATTCAGATATTTACATTTCTTTGTTTGAGAGAGAGAGAGAGAGAATTTCAGATCAGCGGAAATGTAAGAGAAATATCGAGAACAGGAACGGAGAGTGTTCTGATGATGTTCTTAATGTCAGATAAAACAGACAACTTAGAATATAATTTTTTTGTTTAAAAGGACTTTTATCCCCTATTACTTGGGTATGTATTATGTTTGATATTGACATTGTTTGAAGGGATATATAGCATTTGCTTTAATTAAAGAAAGAAACACTTCGAAGGTCTTAAAACATACGCTATACTAGGACTGTTGTTGTTGTGTCAGAATACTCTGTGGTATTAAACGTGGCTTGTTAGGTACAAGTTACATAAGGCAAATGGTTTTCTCATTGCTGCCTCCGTGCTTATTGCCTTTGGCGATATTTGTAACAAATCGTAGTTTTAGATTAAGCCAGCCCTGTGGTGGCAGGGGTTCTTGCTTTAGGGCAGACCTTAAGGAAATCGTTCGCTATACATCATGCATTGTAAATCATGGCCTAAATCGCTTTTACATATCATTACTGAATGCTTAGTGTAATGAAGTTTATTTTTTCCTCACATTCACATTTTTGGAAAGCGTTCTTGGCTCAGTTGTGGTGTGTGTGTGTGTGTGTGTGTTTAAGGTGACGTGATTTCCCACCGGGAAGGGGATGTGCCCTTTTCATACAACCAATATATGAAGCGTAATTTGTAGGAAGGAAACCTTTTCTCCTAAAATCTAGCTGGAGGGTCAGAAAGATCGGACGTGATGAAAGTTGTCTTCTGAACTGTAATGAAAGGAACCTTGCTTCATAGAGCTTAATTCTTCATATGAAATGGAATTGGACGCGGAAAAACCAGTGACATCGGTCCTTCGTAATATGCTTTTAGCAGAATTCACTTAAGAAATGGAGGGGGGGAAAAGTCATCACTTTTATATGTGCCTTTTCTTTTCAAGGTAATGCTTGCTTGCATTATTGTTTGATGGATATAACCAGGAATAAAAAGATGTTTCATTTTGAGTAATGTGGTGATCATGAATTATGGAGTTATTTTTAGTTATTTGATGTTAATTAGCGTGATTGATGTAATTGCAACAGCCATAGTCCAGATTTTCAACAGTGTTATAAAAGTGGAGGAGTAATTCTGGCGGATTTAAGAATCAAGACTTGTTGTTCAGTCTTCTTTTCGTAGAGTTGCACTGAACGGTTTTATAAAATTCGCTTCAAAGAGGGATATTGTTTTTTTTTTATTATGTAATGGTATCAGATTAGTGAATTTTTCAGAATACTAATTTTCATCAGGCCAAAGATAATGTTTTAGTCAGGCAAGAGTGATTGTATTGTTATGGCATTTATCTTGGAAAACCAAGTAAATAGTATGTTATATTGAATGGTTAATAATTGTAATCTTTTGGATTTGAAGCTTAATCTTGTATTGTTAAGAGATGTTCCATGGGAACATGACGTCAATTGACCATTGGGTTCCTTCACGGAATGAAATCAACATGATGTGTACATTATTTATTATAATTAATATAATATATTATTAATATAATATATTAATATTTTATAAATAACTTAAAATAAATAAATATTATATTTAGATAATATATCTATATTTATATAAATATTAAGATATTTATATATATATATATCCTAAATATATATATATTAGAAATACTATATATATAATATGATATATCTCTTATATGATTGAATAACTTGATCACGAAGTATATAAAACGTGATGCTATTTATAAATAAAGGTTTTTGCCACGAAGGAAAAAAAATGAAAAGCGAGATAGCCAAGCACTTTCGGTCTAGTTCGACCCTTTACTCAGGCACAATTGATCTTACAGAGGAAAAAACATAGTCAAGGTAGGCTTAATATCTAAACTGACACTACAAGATTAGCAATAAGGTCGATTTCACTCTACAAAAACGAGGAAACGCCTGAGGGCAGCAGCCACACCTTGGAGGATAGACACACGGTCAACAGACGATTCATCCAGTAAACAATACATTTTGAAAAAAGAGGCATATACAACTTATAATAAATATCATGAAATTTTCAAAAATGTTCCCAAAAAAATTATTAATGAAAAGACGAGAAAGAAAAAAAAATTAAATATATCGAGCAAAAGAGAGAGGGAGAGAGAATATCTTGCTCGATATTCTCTCTCCCTCTCTCTTTTGCTCGATATATTTATATATTTTTTTTCTTTCTCGTCTTTTCATTAATAATATTTTGGGAAAATTTTTGTAAATTGCATGATAATAAGTTGTATATGCCTCCTTTTTTTTTTTTTTTTTTTCTTTTTCAAAATGCATTGTTTACTGGATGAATCGTCTGTTGACCGCATGTGTATCCTCCAAGGTGTGGCTGCTGCCCTCAGGCGTTTCCTCGTTTTTGTAGAGTGAAATCGACCTTATTGCTAATCTTGTAGTGTCAGTTTGGATATTAAGCCTACCTTGACTATGTTTTTTCCTCTGTAAGATCAGTTGTGCCTGACTAAAGGGTCGAACTAGACCGAAAGTGCTTGGCTATCTTGCTTTTCATTTTTTTTTCCTTCGTGGCAAAAACCTTCATTTAGTTATATATATATATATATATATATATATATATATATATATATATATATATATATATATATATCTTACCGAGCTTTTAGGAATAAATGGCACTCATTTAAACAAATTAAACAAACAGGCAACTCCCTTACTTCTCTTTGCTGATTATCCTTCTGCATGAGCTAAGAATGCAAACTGGGCTAATGAAACCTCGTAGATACAAAAATATACTTTTTATTTCCCAAATTAGCTAAGCATTAAATGGAACAAAATGAATATGAAATGGAGTAAAATGAATAAAGTCTGACCCTCAAAAAAAAGTTAACTGTCATTCTCCTCTCCTGAACTAGATTAAGTAAACACTTCCCCAAAATCTCACTGTCTGATTAATTATGCCATTTAAATGGTCAAAGTCTTTAGAGAACCCATTCTCTTATATGATGCCATGAACCCATCTGAAATAAAGAGACATTTATTATATCACTCCAACATGTGAAAGATAATTAAAACGAACGTGTACACACTACACTTCTCTTTCTCTTTTCAAAGGGTAACTTTTCCAAAGTCTCGTGTACTCTACCTTGTGATGGGTGTCCTCGAACCCTCTCCAAATGTGTTCTATACCACGACACAGGTAATCAAAGAGTGTCCCCTCTTCTTTTGCATTTATCATGTGATCTCTGAAAGGTCGTCAACCTCATATCACATGGTCACCAATTCTGACTGTTTTTTTCATTTCAGCACTCTTCGAGGAGCCAAGCGCTTTTCACTAAGCTCGCCTGCCTCTAAGTGGAAAAAGCTGAGATTAACAATTCACCACCACACTTTCTTTTAAGATGGCTCGGCCACCTATGTCTTTTGTGCACTCCCGTCGCACACCACATCAGAAACTGGTATATACTGGTTCATAATGTTTGCAAGATAGCCTCTATAACACATATTTCGATTATCACTATGGATACCATAACCGCAATCACTGGAATTGTGTAGCGTTTGCCGAAGAATAATTCATCCGCCTCTAAGATAGGCGGAACTTGAACCGCCACGTGAGTCTATAAGTGTTTCATAAACACCTTTGTCGAATAATTGTAGACCCAGGCTGACACGTGAACCATCTTGAAACAATTCAGCATGCGCCATTATTCAGCATCTGCGACCCCTGTAAGTGTATCCAACACCCCTTCGTCGCCAAACTGTAGATTCAACGTCTTCCGGTGATCGTAACCACCACCTCGTTGTCAAAGAAATATCCCATGACTTCCATGCAAGTACGTCTCGCACCCGCCTTGTAGAAGATTTTAGACTCCTGATTTGTCCCAGAACATATCCTGAGACGATCCACCAAGGACATCTCGCCCATTGCAAAGGCAATCCATAGTATCACCGCTCATGTGTACATTCGACCTCTGGTACTGAAGAACCAAGCTGTTTCTGTCGTCACCATCACCTGAAGTCGGGAATTCTCTAAAGTCATCGTGTGTCTGTATTTGAAAAGTCTACATGATCATAGAATAACTAGTCTTGCTTTACCACACGAATGTGTCATTAACTATACCCAATCTCATAGTCAAATATTAAGAATTTCTCACTAAACAAAATATGATCTTTACCCACTGAATCCTCACAATTAATCCTATATCTGACAGATATACTATCAAAAACCCCCAATGATGTCTATACAGCAAAATCCTTATACTGTTTATTTAATTAACCTCCATGAAATATAATGCCGAATACCCTTCTATCCGACACATATACCTGATAAATTATACCTCCTGTCTATAATAGAAATGCTATGTAAGGCTTCTCCCCTATTACGAACATCCCTCATAGGAAAAGAAGAAAAAAAAAAATAATAATTGAACTTTCCCCATTACAAAATGTACACGTGAGAAAAAAAACGTATACATAATCCAGTGCTTTCCCCCATAAATGCAATATATATCGTTAGGGAATTTGCTGCCGCAACATATCCTGTCGACCAGAATTGACCCCTTGCCTACATCCCCATGGAATGTCATAATCGACATCTCTGAAAACAGTGCAAATCTCGGAATAATCAACTCCGAAAGGAAAAATCAGCAACCGGTCTCATCACAACATTATCAGCATTAATCCACCTGTTAATACTTCATGTGCTCAAATCGCTCTATAGATTTGTCTAGTCAGACTTGGAACCTCAGAAACCGTTATTCTCCAAATAGCCCAAAAATTCTATACTGATACTATATAACCACATTCCACAAAGTTATCCCTAGGACATCCACAAGGGTACCCAAAAATCGTCCTTGAAAACATAAAACTCATTCATGATAGTGCCACAAAATATATAAAACCGCATAACCACCTCGTCGGGATATAAACCACAGAAAACCACAATTCACCCATTATATACCGCCAAATATAACCACTAGTAAAATAAAATACAACCTCTTCACAGGGACCAATAAAACCACAATAACCCCCTCTTGGCTCGTAAAACCACAGATCACCTTCAAAAGAGTATAACCACAAAAAAAAAAACAAATCAGCCCCATAAAGGTGCCAAAAATTCAGAACCAATAAACCCATACACATAGGAGCCACTACAGGCTTATCATAATATTTCTCAGCTTAACAGAAATTTGCCATATTTTCAACCCTTTTTCCATGTGAGATAATTACCTCTGAATCTTACGCCAAAACGCCGCAGTTTGCGCATAATAAGAAAAATAGTAGAAGAAATGAAAGAGAAAAAAAAACATTAAACACATTTATATTGGTTAACCAAACAAAAACTTCTTTCAGTTTTCTTCTGAAGATTGAAAAAGAAACCCACAAATTCAATTTGTAACTTGTTTACTTCTAAGTATTTACATTTAGTTTTACTCCACACTCGAGTACTTTCAGGCCCTTCTGTGGCCCATTCTCAAGAGATGTTTGGGATGTTAGCCTGGGTCAAGGCCCAGCAGTCTTCTGGAACTTCTTCTCGTTGTGCTGTCATTTATGCGATGGCTGTTCTGGTTTTCTTGAGAGTTGCCAATCCCCTCTTGTCGCTCTGATATCCTGAGCTGATGGTCAATGGGATTAATACCTTCCTTGAGGTAAGGGTGTGTCACCGAAAGTCTGTTGGGCAGGAAACCTAATCTCCAGGTCAGCAGGGTCAATCTTGGCTTCTTTTAATATCAAAGCTCGGCTTATGGGATCTTCTGAGGTAAAACCTTTGTTTCCTTCAATTACTTTAATCTCTCTGATAAGTGCACCTTCTACTACCCTCCTGTGACTAATTTTGTTGCTTTTGTATATAAGCCTACTGTTTTTGAAATCCATCCTATGGTCATTTTCCCAACAATGTCTAGCTATAGCACTCCCCTGAGAGTTAAGCTGTACTGCCCTTCTATGTTCTTGGACTCTAGTCCTTATTCCCCTACCTGATTCCCCCACATATCTGTCTCCACAATTATTGCAATTGATTATGTATACCCCCGCTACATCATCTGTATTACTGTCTTCTCCTTCCAATTTATTTTTACATACTTGTAAGGTATTATCAAAGGTATATACAAATTTATATTGACTTTCTTTCATTTTTGAAGTGATTTGTTCATTTTAGGCATAAAAGGGAGGGCAACTATTTTCTTGTTTTCTTTATTCCATGTACTCTCTACATTCGCTCTGTAAAATATTTTTCTAGCTTTGTTGAGTGCCCTTTTTCTGAACCATTCCGGGTATGCTAATGCATCGAAGCTTTTATCGATGTAATTTATTTCTTGCTCTATCTTGCAAGGGTCACACGTTCTCATTGCCCTAAGAAATAAACCTGTTAGAACCCCTATTTTTATATCATGACTATGAAAAGAGAAGAAATGAATATATGAGTTTGTATGTGTGGGCTTTCTATATGTGCTGAATTCATATCCTGTTTCTTTTCTTTCTATGAGTATGTCTAAAAAGGGCAGTTTATTATTGTTACTTTTCTCTAAAGTGAACTGGATATTGTTATCAAACTTATTGAGCTCGTCTAGAAAAGTTTCTATTTTATTCCATCCCCTGCAGAATAGCAATATATCATCCACGTATCTCCACCATCCTTGCAGTTTTAAGTTAGGGACATTCACATTAGGAACTAGATTAGTTTCGAAATATTCCATATATATGTTAGCGACTATAGGTGATAATGAGGACCCCATAGCTACTCCATATTTCTGTTTGTAAACATGTCCCTCAAACGTGAAATAAGTATCACTGACACACAATTTGATCAACTCAAGGAAGACGCCTATTTCGATGTTTGGATTGAAAATACCCTCATTATGTTTAGTCTGTAGGAATTCTAATACTTTATCTAAGGGGACATTGGTGAATAATGCTACTACATCAAAACTAACAATGTGTCCTTTTATATTCTTTTTCTTAACTTTGTCTATGAAATCTACTGAATGTTTAATATGGGATTCTGAAAATATACCTAAGTATATTCCTAGTTCTCCAGCTAACCACACAGCTAAGTTTTTGTTAGGGAGATTTCCTACTAGAAAAAACAATAGGCGTAGTGGGCAGCCCTCCTTGTGTATTTTGGGGCTGCCATATATATATGCAAGTTCAGGTAATTTACTTGAGAATAATTTATTGCATAGCATGTCCTTCCCATTACCTAGTCTACTGATTATTTTCTTCACATTCTGATTAAAGGTATTCTGAAGCTTTTGGATTGTTGGAGGATTCTCTATTTTAGCATAAGTAGTTTCATCATCTAGTAGCCTGTACATTTTAACCCTATATTCTGAACTATTCATGATAACAATAGAGCTTAGGGAGAAGAAAGAAGCTGCATTTGCTGGTGTAAGGAGTACACAAAACACACTTCAAGAGACCATAAGGGGTGAGTGGTACAAAAAAGTTGTTGGGCAGGTCAACAGTAGAGTAAACTTTGATACAAATCGTAACATGGTCAACATTAAAAATAAGTTTGAGAGTTTATTTAGTAATTCGGTTTGGATAAAATTTAGCAATATGGATAATATAAAGAATATCTCAAGTAGATTATTGACTAGGGATGAAACAGCAGCACTAGGGCTAGGATTAAATTTTTGTGCAGGGACTACAAACAATATTAACATAGAATTCAACAGCAAGATTAACTACCTTAATGTTGAACATCACAATGATTTAGCTCCTTTTCTCAGAGGAGTGATGATAGGGAGTAATGAAAGCAAACTTGGAGATATCTTGCCAAGGAGATTTAGTATCGCTCTGAAGGGATTAAAAAGCTACAAAGATATTAGAATTATGAAAGCTGACAAAGGGGGTTGTATTGTTATCATGAATAGTTCAGAATATAGGGTTAAAATGTACAGGCTACTAGATGATGAAACTACTTATGCTAAAATAGAGAATCCTCCAACAATCCAAAAGCTTCAGAATACCTTTAATCAGAATGTGAAGAAAATAATCAGTAGACTAGGTAATGGGAAGGACATGCTATGCAATAAATTATTCTAACAGCCCTAAAATACACAAGGAGGGCTGCCCACTACGCCCTATTGTTTGTTGTAGGAAATCTCCTAACAAAAACTTAGCTGTGTGGTTAGCTGGAGAACTAGGAATATACTTAGGTATATTTTCAGAATCCCATATTAAACATTCAGTAGATTTCATAGACAAAGTTAAGAAAAAGAATATAAAAGGACACATTGTTAGTTTTGATGTAGTAGCATTATTCACCAATGTCCCTTAGATAAAGTATTAGAATTCCTACAGACTAAACATAATGAGGGTATTTTCAATCCAAACATCGAAATAGGCGTCTTCCTTGAGTTGATCAAATTGTGTGTCAGTGATACTTATTTCACGTTTGAGGGACATGTTTACAAACAGAAATATGGAGTAGCTATGGGGTCCTCATTATCACCTATAGTCGCTAACATATATATGGAATATTTCGAAACTAATCTAGTTCCTAATGTGAATGTCCCTAACTTAAAACTGCAAGGATGGTGGAGATACGTGGATGATATATTTGCTATTTCTGCAAGGGATGGGAAATAAAATAGAAACTTTTCTAGACGAGCTCAATAAGTTTGATAACAATATCCAGTTCACTTTAGAGAAAAGTAACAATAATAAACTGCCCTTTTTAGACATACTCATAGAAAGAAAAGAAACAGGATATGAATTCAGCACATATAGAAAGCCCACACATACAAACTCATATATTCATTTCTTCTCTTTTCATAGTCATGATATAAAAATAGGGGTTCTAACAGGTTTATTTCTTAGGGCAATGAGAACGTGTGACCCTTGCAAGATAGAGCAAGAAATAAATTACATCGATAAAAGCTTCGATGCATTAGCATACCCGGAATGGTTCAGAAAAAGGGCACTCAACAAAGCTAGAAAAATATTTTACAGAGCGAATGTAGAGAGTACATGGAATAAAGAAAACAAGAAAATAGTTGCCCTCCCTTTTATGCCTAAAATGAAACAAATCACTTCAAAAATGAAAGAAAGTCAATATAAATTTGTATATACCTTTGATAATACCTTAAAAAAACAAAGTATGTAAAAATAAATTGGAAGGAGAAGACAGTAATACAGATGATGTAGCGGGGGTATACATAATCAATTGCAATAATTGTGGAGACAGATATGTGGGGGAATCAGGTAGGGGAATAAGGACTAGAGTCCAAGAACATAGAAGGGCAGTACAGCTTAAACTCTCAGGGGAGGGAGTGCTATAGCTAGACATTGTTGTTGGAAAATGACCATAGGATGGATTTCAAAAACAGTAGGCTTATATACAAAAGCAACAAAATTAGTCACAGGAGGGTAGTAGAAGGTGCACTTATCAGAGAGATTAAAGTAATTGAAGGAAACAAAGGTTTTACCTCAGAAGATCCCATAAGCCGAGCTTTGATATTAAAAGAAGCCAAGATTGACCCTGCTGACCTGGAGATTAGGTTTCCTGCCCAACAGACTTTCGGTGACCACACCCTTACCTCAAGGATTAATCCCATTGACCATCAGCTCAGGATATCAGAGCGACAAGAGGGGATTGGCAACTCTCAAGAAAACCAGAACAGCCATCGCATAAATGACAGCACAACGAGAAGAAGTTCCAGAAGACTGCTGGGCCTTGACCCAGGCTAACATCCCAAACATCTCTTGAGAATGGGCCACAGAAGGGCCTGAAAGTACTCGAGTGTGGAGTAAAACTAAATGTAAATACTTAGAAGTAAACAAGTTACAAATTGAATTTGTGGGTTTCTTTTTCAATTATATTGGTTACCACAACCAACTCTTTTCAATTTTGATATATTTGTTAATTTTGACCGACCTGTTTTTTCCTCTAAGACTACAAATCTGTTTCCAGTCTTTTCCTCAACAACTCTAAAAGGACCCTCAAATTTTGGACCCAATTTGTAATTTAGTTCATTTCTCACGTTGATTTTCAGAAATACCTTTTCTCCAACATTGATCTTGGGATCAGATGTTTTGCTATTACTTCTTTCTACCACTTCTCGAGTCATGGCCTCGAGATTACGGCTGAGACAAGCATGTCTCTCTCTCGCTGTAGATATTAATGTTTTGATTGTATCTTCTCCATGATGAGGTATAGTTAACAGATAGAATGTGCCTCGTGCTGGGCAACCAAACAATGCTTTAAATGAAGACATTTTAATGGAATCACTAACCATAGTGTTAATATTATGTCTAACAACATCAATATATCTGTCCCAGTTTTTATCATTACCACTTACAATCTTCCTGAGAGCTTCGAGCACTTTCCTGTTCACTTGTTCACACAACCCATTAGCTTCAGGTCTGTATGGAATAATTGTTACTTTCTGTATCCCCATGACTTCTGCTAAACATTCTAAAGTTTTGTTTATAAATTCTCTGCCATTGTCAATAGAACCTCAGGTGAGCCACATATGCAAATGATATCATTGAAGAATGCCATAGCTACTTCTTCAGTGGAAAAATTTCTTCTATCCTTGTAAGTTCATCTATTATTACTAACAAGTACTTATTCACATATCTAGATTCACAAAAATTACCTTGGATATCCATATGTATTCTCTGAAAAGGTCTACTTGGTATTGGATATGACCTAAATTTGCATGAAGTTATCCTTGCAGGTTTGCATGCATTGCATACTGTACAGTTTTTCACAAAATTTTCCACATCTTTCCCCATGTTTTTCCAAATATATTTAGCACGTACCTCATTACATGTTTTTTCTATCCCCAAGTGTGGACTACCGAACCTGCAATGTACTATATCCAAAACCACTGGAATTAGGACTTTCGGAATTATGATCTGTGTCGTATCTCCTTTGCTTTCACTAGTTCTCAATTTTTATTTAATTTTCTTAACCAATAGATTACCTTCTAACTCTAAACCTGAAAAAGGTAACTTATAATGTTTCCTGACTAATTCCCCTCTAAGAAACGCTTTGTGTCTGCCAAAATTTCACCTTCATCCTGGCTTTGCTCTGTGAGACCCATATCCCATTGTATAGACTTGATAGTGACTAGCGCAACTTGAAATCCTTCTGCGTCATAAAAACTTCTACTAAGGGCGTCCACTACTACATTTAATTTGCCTTCTATATATTTGAGCTTTGCATTGAAATCTCTGTTAGTTAAAAACCATCGAGTTCTTTTAGGTAATAAATCGGGCTCATTGAAAAGATCCAAAAATGGCTTGTGGTCTGTAAGGACTTCTACTTCATTCCCCATCAGTAGCATTTTAAAACGAACCAAACTTGATACTATTGCAAAGGCTTCTTTATCTATGGTAGCCATTGATCTCTTATTGCAGCCCTTTGTCCTAAACTTCTTACTATAAAAGGCTATGGGATTGAATTTCCCGTCAAACTTTTGCATAAGGCAAGCACCTATACCCTCCTGACTGGCATTAGTCACTAATGTGAATGGTTTGCTGAAATCTGGAAATTTCAGAACTGGGGGATTCATTAACACGTCCTTAAGCTTTTGAAAACTCTCAGTCTGGGGTTTCCCCCATTGAAATTGAACATCTTCCCACAGTATATCTGTTAGGGGAGCTGCTATGTTAGAAAACCCTTTCACAAACCTCCGAAAGAAACCGGCGATACCCAGGAATGACTTAATTTCTTTCTTTGATCTTGGGGTGCGAAATTTCGCTATTGCTTTGACTTTATCATCGTTTACTCTAACCCCTTCCTTGTATATGACATGGCCTATATATGTGATTTGCTTTTTCAAAAACGAACTCTTAGCTAGCTTAATTTTAACCCTGCTAATCTAAGCCTCCTAAGTACTTCCTTAAGGACTTCCAGGTGTAACACGATCGTGTCTGTTGCCACTCAAATATCATCCATATATACAAAAACATTTTTACCCAATAACCCGTGCAAAACTGTGTTCACCAACTGGGTAAAAGTCATCGGACTGCCCGATAAACCGAACGGCATTCATGTAAATTCATAGTGTTCCTTGGGCACTGAAAAAGGCGTATATTCCTTACTAGTACTCTCACTAAGAGGAACCTGCAGAAAACCCTGCACTAAATCAATTGAGCTATAAATATTGTCCCCCGATTTCTACAAAAAGATCTGGTATCCACGCGACTGGATAAAGGTCAGGGATTGTTTTTTTATTTAAATGTCAAAAATTGATGCACACACAGACAGAACCATCCTTCTAACAGAGGAAAGTTGTATGGAGACACACAAGGCCTAATGATTCTTTCCTCTTCCCATTTATTGACCTCTTTCTCTACTTGTTCTCTAATTTTGAAAGGTATGCGGTATGCAGGAATATAAATAGGTTTTGTGCCATTCTCTAAGTTTACCCTATGTTCTAACACATTAGTCAATCCCAGTTTATCACCTTGTAAGGCTACTGTATCCCCAAATTCAGCCAACATGCTCACTATAATCCGCATTAGCTAAATGTTCTCTAAATATTCGCTTCCTTAATTGCATTTCTACCTCTGAAAACTCAAATTTCCCCTGTATGATAGCCACTGAACCACTGTCATTACTCCAATCTTGTAGATCTACCACATATGTATTCCTTTGGTATTTCCTAACTGTATCATTACAGTTCAATAATTCTAACCATGTAACGCTAGTGTTTGATACACTGTTCACTGATGCTGTGCTAATAATCCCTCTTAGTTTCTCGCTACCCTCAATTACACACACATCAGCAGGTTTTCTCACTTCCCTCAATTTTACTTTTACCATAGTCTTTGAACCTGGCATTAACACAACATCCTCTGATAAAACACCTTTATATTTGTGGTTAGTACCTCCCTGTTCCACGATCCCATAAACATCACCACCTGTGGTTCTCATTACATCTACCCCATTGTTAGTATCAGTAATAATAAAATTGTTACCACCGTGGCCTCCAATATCTTGCATAACATCACCACAGTTATTCCCCATATCATCAGTGTTGGTTTTGATATTGCCTCTCCCCATATCTCCCCATATCCCCAGTATCATCACCATTAGCACTGCCAAACACATCCCCTTTTTCAATAATCTCCATATCCTCAGTTCTAATCATGTCCTCATAAGGAAGAAAAACACCAGGTATTCCAACCGTTATACCATTAACAACCGCATGGATCGAATTCTTGTGTCTCCTACATGCAGGATGACCCAGCAAAAGTCTGTTGCCCAACGCAACCCCTTTTATAACCAAAAATGGTTCTATTAACACTCTATCACCGACAGTAAACCGTATTCGAACGCAACCCAGGGTGTTTAATTTATGGGCTTGCACATCACACACCGTCTCCGTTGAGGGTTTCAAAGGGTAATGGGAGAACATGGATTGATACAAATTGTGATCCATCAAGTTGATGCTCGCGCCAGTATCAATAAATACTGGGATATCAACATCCTCCACTGTTCCATAAACTATAGGCCTGGGCTCTGGGGCGTTCTGCACGAGACCACAATGGCACGGACAAATCTTTTGTACCCTTTTTGTTGATCGGCCTTCCAAAAATTTCGCCAATCCCTTTGCCTTCTTTAGTGACCTGCCTGGTAAGTTCTTGTATTATAACTCCCAGAACTTTGAGGTGTAGGTCTCGCATCTTTCCGTATCTGTGACGGACAAGATTGCCAATAGTGATCCACACTTACACATTCCACAATATTTAACTATACACACTTTCTTTGAGTGCCCTGGTTTATTACATTTGTAGCAACGCAACTGCTGTTGCCTTTGATCGATTGATCTTCTATTATATTCAACTTTTGCACACAAATCGGGAGAGGAAAATTCTGTGTCTCTTTGCACTGTATTTCTCGGGCCGGTCCCATTAAAAAATGTACTATCTACAGTCGTAGATTTAGACATATGTTTCTGAATTTCGGCATAAATTAATTCTTCGTCTGATGTAGGTTCAATTTTTTCATCAAAACTACCCACTATTGCATCCGGTACATCGTGCAACAACATCGCAAAATGGATCAGTTTACATAAATTGTCAAGTGAGACACTACCCCCTTTAACCCACTTAGAGGTTTCCAAATTTTGTATCCATTCTCCCGCTGAGTCAAAAAGTTCGATGAGGCTAGTTGTGCCTTTCCGTATTTTATATAGCCCCATTAGATCTCTCACCATATCCCTGTGTTCCTTTGAGCCATAAGCTGCTCTTAAAAATGCTTGCAAATCAGCCCATGACCGACATTTTGCATATTGAAAGCTCCTATAACAGAAGGAAAGATCACCCTTATTGAAATGTAACAAAGCCTCTCTGAATGCCTCTACATCATCTGTTATCCCTTTGGCGCTTAAATAATTATTCACCCCTTCAATAAAGATTTGCACTGGCTGTGAAAGAACCCCATCCATAACCCCAAAGAATGGGCTCACACATGCACTAACATTTGTAATACTGTGAAGCAGAGCCTGCGTACCACTTGCGTCAGCCATTTTGCTCTCTTTACGATCTTCCCCGACCTCAGTAACATTAATGTATTTATACACATGCAAATCCCAATCCAGAAAAATCAATAACAATCATCCCCCAATAAAAGACAAAAAACAAACATGCACCCTGCCCAGTAAATCCCCATATGAAGAGCTGTTAATATGAAGTACAAAGTCGTGTCGGGAACAAAAAAAAAACAAAAAAACAGAAGAACAGGGAGACGACAACAACAACAAAAAGTTTGAGAGAAAAACCGCTTCGCTCAGCAAACCATCCACCCGAATGCTACTCTCTCTCTCTCTCTCTCTCTCTCTCTCTCTCTCTCTCTCTCTCTCTCTCTCTCCCCCCCCCCAGGGCGTAACCCACAATACCAAATATCCCCGTATATGTTACCACAAAACCACCAATGTCCACTGAATCTCGAGGGACATCAAAATGAAAACACAGTTTTGAGCAAATTAACACCAATAAAAAGAGAGAAAAAAAGAAAGGAAACATGAAATTATACACTTGTTTACCCATTGCAAGTGTGTGTAACCTATTCACTACCCTCGATAAACACTTTAATATGCCCAAAAAATTACACTTCACTTCTCCGAAACCCGAAACATAACTTCATACAAAGCATTGGCTAGAAACACTGGCTGGCACACAGAGATACACAGTCTCGAACCCTGAGACCCTAATCCCTAACTCAGCAATAATGTGAGTTTCCTATGACATAATTACAACCCCTCTTCCAAAAAATATGCCTAATCTAGCTATAGTCTCTTTGGAAGCATACCAATGGCCTATAAAAAGCTTCTTACCGCTGCCACCATCTCTTGCCAAGCTTTTAGAACTAAATAACACTCATTTAAACAAACAGACAACTCTCTTATCTCTTTGCTGATTATCCTTCTGCATGAGCTAAGAATGCAAATTGGGCTAATGAATCCTCGTAGATACAAAAATATACTTTGTATTTCCCAAATTAGCTAAACATTAAATGGAACAAAATTAATATAAAATGGAGTAAAAAGAATAAAGTCTGACCATGAAAAAAAAAAAAAAAACTGTAAAGTGTCATTCTCCTCTCCTGAACTAGATTAAGTAAACCCTTCCTCAAATTCTCACAATCTGATAAATTACACCATTTAAATGGTCAAACTCTTTAGAGAACCAGTTATCTTATATGATGACATGAACCCATCTGAAATAAAGAGACATATTTATTATATCACTCCAATATGTGAAAGATAATTAAAATGAACGTGTACACACTACACTTCTCTTTCTCTTTTCAAAGGGTAACTTTTCCAAAGTCTCGGGTAATCTATCTTGTGATGGGTGTCCTCGAACCCTCTCCAGATGTGTTCTATACCACGACACAGGTAATCAAAGAGTGTCCCCTCTTCTCTTGCATTTCTTATCGTTAGGCCCCATACACCACACGCTATGAACACACACACACGGACACGCCTTTCGGAATGCCATAGCAACCGAGCGGCGCATGACCCAATTATGTGATCTATGAAAGGTCGTCAACCTCATATCGCATGGTCACTAATTCTGACTGTTTTTTCATTTCAGCTCTTTTCGCGGAGCCAAGCGCTCTTCTCTAAGCTCTCCCGTCTCTAAGTGGCAAAAGCTGAGATTAACAATTCACCACCACACTTTTTTAAAGATAAATATATATATATGGGGATACAATCCACAATGAAGTAAATTCCTCTTGTAGTTTAAAATATATAGTACTTGTATAGGATTAGAGCTTTCGACCATCAACTGTGGTCTTGTTCACTAAAGTGAACAAGACCACAGTTGATGGTCGAAAGCTCTAATCCTATACAAGTACTATATATTTTAAACTACAAGAGGAATTTACTTCATTGTGGATTGTATCCCCATTTACTTAGAGGTACGACATAGTACCTGGCTTCTGCATATATATATATATATATATATATATATATATATATATATATATATATATATATATATATATATATATATATATATATATATATATATATATATATAATATATATATATATATATATATATATATATATATATATATATATATGTGTGTGTGTGTGTGTGTGTGTGTGTGTGTGCGCACGCGTGCGTGCAGTGTAGTTTATAGTTCTTTAAGGAAGCTGTTAATGTTATCCTCTTATGTATGTTAAAAATTTAATTACTTTTGGAATGGTATATATATATATATATATATATATATATATGTATATATATATATATAGATATATATACTATATATATATATATATATATCTATATATATGTATATAATATAGATATATATATATATATATATACATATATGTATATATAGATATATATATATCTATATATGTATGTATGTGTATGTATGTATGTATATGCTACAGGGAATAAGTGAAAACCAGGGATTTCACGAAATCCCTAGGTCATATGCAAAATGACCAATTTGCTTGTGAACATTTGATCCCAGAGGGTTTAGTACCAAGCACAGTGAAACGGTGATTCATCTACACTGTTTCGCCATATTTGTTACTAGTCCCTTGGGGGTCGTTTCGCCGTGTTTAGTACTAGCCCTTGGGGACCAAATGCACTTAGGGACACTTGTTCCCCCATGGGCTTGTACTAAATAAGATGAAATACATTTAACTCCCCAGGGGCTAGTACTAAACACGAAGAAACAATGTAGGTGAATCACTGTTTCACTGTGTTTAGTACTAGCCTTCGGGGTTCAAATGTTCCTAAGAGCATTTCACATATTCCCTGTAACCCATATATAAGTACACACACACACACACACACATATATATATATATATATATATATATATATATTTATTTATAATTATATATATAGATATATATATATATATATACTATATATAATATATATGATAACTTGATCACGAAGTATATAAAACGTGATGCTATGTATAAATAAAGGTTTTTTGCCACGAAGGAAAAAAATGAAAAAGCGAGATAGCCAAGTACTTTCGGTCCTGTTCGGACCCTTTACTGAGGCAAACTGATTTTACAGAGAACAACATAGTCAAAAGAAGGCTTAATATACAAACTGACACTACAAGATTAGCCATAAGGGCGATTTTCACTCTACAGAAAGGAGGAGCCGCTTGAGGCTAGCCACACCTTGAAGGATACACGCAGTAAACAAGTGATTCTTCCAGAAAACAGTACATTTTGAAAAAACACGGGAGCATATACAATTTAATATCATGAATTTTTACACAAAATTTCCCCCCAAAAATTATTATTAATGAAAAGACGAAAGTAAATATAAATATATATATATCCGAACAAGAGAAAGAGTGAGAGAATATCGAACCAGAGAGAGAGAGAGAGCGAGAGAGAGAGAGAGAGAGATATAACACTATATACATGTTGGACTAATTTATTAGTTCATTTATTTTTTTAAGGTCCTTCATAAACATCTTACAAATATATGGGTTCCAAATGGTACATACCAGACTAAGATTTAGGTTATTTTTATTAGTGATTTGTATAATTGCCGATTCCAGTAAATTTCTTGAAACATAATCATTAGATCTAGCAATTACCGAGGTATCACCCCAATTAATACAATGAGATTTTTCACTCAGATGGATAAACAGTGCAATTGAAGTCTGGGCTGTTCTAACTGAATACATATGTTGCTTAATATGTATAGATAAATTTTTACTTGACTGACCAACGTAAAACGAAGGGCAATCCTTTCAAGGAATTTTGTAAATGATGTTATTTGTTACGGGACTATTCTTAATTAGCATATCTTTTAATGGTATTGTTTTAAGAGAACACTACATTAACATTAAACGATTTAAATATTGATTTTATGGTTTCAAATCCACGAAAATAAGGTAAGCTAAGTACATTTTTAGGCATTTCTTTTTCATTAATAGCAACATTATAAAACTTTTTGTGAGGTATCAAAAGATAACATAAATCAATTAAATGAGGTGGGTAGCAGAGATCGTTTCCTATCTTTTTTATGTATTCTATTTCTTGGTCCAGATATTGTGGACTCGTGATACGCAAAGCGCGTAGGAACATAGAAGAAAAAATTGAAATTTTAATATTAAGATGGTGGCCAGAATAAAAATGTACATATGTTAAATTATTTGTGGGTTTTCTATAAATACTGAATTTGCATTGGAAAGATTCTCTATGTATTAATTTATCTAGGAAAGGGATGACATTGTTATTTTCAATTTCAACAGTGAATTTTATGGATGGCACTAAATTATTCAATTTAGACAGTAAATCATTTACATCGATACCACCAGGTAAGACTACTAAGATATCATCGACATATCGGTACCATTTTAAGGAGATAAGTGTGATATTCGGGAGGTGTGGTCTCTCAAAAAATTCCATATATAAGTTTGAAAGGAGAGGAGATAAAGGGTTACCCATGGCCATACCAAACATTTGTTGGTAATATTCTCCATTAAAAATAAATCTGCAATCACAGATACATAACTTAATTAAGGAAATTATGTGACTAATGGACATAGGCAATTCATGCAGTACAAGTTCATTACTTAAATATTCTAGCACAGAGTCAATAGGGACTTTTGTAAACAAAGAACATACATCAAAACTGACAAAAATATCGCTAGGGTTTAGTACAATGTTATTTAATTTTTCCACAAGATCAAGAGAATTCCGGATGTGTGAATTAGATACAGTTCCTAGTAGCAGGGATAACAGTTTAGTAAGATATTTAGATAGTTTATAAGCAATTGATCCTACAGTACTAATAATTGGGCGCATAGGTTTGTTTTCCTCATGAGTTTTGACTAGGCCGTATAAATAAGGTAATGAGGGACACTTTACAGTTAACTTACAAAAAAGTTCTTTTTTATCTTTAAGAATTTGTTTGATATTGATATTAAAGTTTTTTATTACTGGGTCCAACGGATTTTTTGCGAGTTTTTTGTAAGTTATTTCATCCTCTAGTAAAGTATGCATGCGTGATATGTAGTCAGTTTTGTCAAGAACCACTAAACTATTGAATTTATCAGCTTTTTATATGGAATTTTTTGAGAGACAACACCTCCCGAATATCACACTTATCCCCTTAAAATGGTACCGATATGTCGATGATATCTTAGTAGTCTTACCTGGTGGTATCGATGTAAATGATTTACTGTCTAAATTGAATAATTTAGTGCCATCCATAAAATTCACTGTTGAAATTGAAAATAACAATGTCATCCCTTTCCTAGATAAATTAATACATAGAGAATCTTTCCAATGCAAATTCAGTATTTATAGAAAACCCACAAATAATTTAACATATGCACATTTTTATTCTGGCCACCATCTTAATATTAAAATTTCAATTTTTTCTTCTATGTTCCTACGCGCTTTGTGTATCACGAGTCCACAATATCTGGACCAAGAAGTAGAATACATAAAAAAGATAGGAAACGATCTCTGCTACCCACCTCATTTAATTGATTTATGTTATCAAAAAGCTCACAAAAAGTTTTGTAATGTTGCTATTAATGAAAAAGAAATGCCTAAAAATGTACTTAGCTTACCTTATTTTCGTGGATTTGAGACCATAAAATCAATATTTAAATCGTTTAATGTTAATGTAGCGTTCTCTTAAAACAATACCATTAAAGATATGCTAATTAAGAATAGTCCCGTAACAAATAGCAACATCATTTACAAAATTCCTTGTAAGGATTGCCTTTCGTTTTTACGTTGGTTAGTCAAATAAAAATTTATGTGTATGTATTGCAACATATGTATTCAGTTAGAACAGCTCAGACTTCAAATGCGCTGTTTATCCATCTGAGTGAAAAATCTCATTGTATTAATTGGGGTGATACCTCGGTAATTGCTAGATCTAATGATTATGTTTCAAGAAATTTACTGGAATCAGCAATTATACAAATCACTAATAAAAACAACCTAAATCTTAGTCTGGGAATGTACCATTTGGACCCATATATTTGTGAAGGACCTTAAAATAAATGAACAACTAATAAATTAGTCCCACATGTATATAGTTATTATTTCTCTCTCTCTCTCTCTCTCTCTCTCTCTCTCTTCTTGCTCGATATATATATATATATTTATATTTTCTTTCGTCTTTTCATTAATAATAAATTTTTTTGGGGAAAATTTGTGTAAAAATTCATGATATTAAATTGTATATGCTCCCGTGTTTTTTCAAAATGTACTGTTTTCTGGAAGAATCGCTTGTTTACTGCGTGTATCTTTCAAGGTGTGGCTAGCCTCAGGCGGCTCCTCCTTTCTGTAGAGTGAAAATCGCCCTTATGGCTAATCTTGTAGTGTCAGTTTGTATATTAAGCCTTCTTTTGACTATGTTGTTCTCTGTAAAATCAGTTTGCCTCAGTAAAGGGTCCGAACAGGACCGAAAGTACTTGGCTATCTCGCTTTTTCATTTTTTTCCTTCGTGGCAAAAAACCTTTATATATATATATATATATATATATATATATATATATTATATGTATATATATATATATATATATATATATACATATATATAATATATATATATATATATAAATATATATATATATATAATATATATATATCAATATATATATATATATATAATTGTCTCCTTTATTCTACATACCTTGAACTGAACCTCAACCTCATGAAATAACGGGCGAGCAAACCCCGAATTGGGACTCATTTGTAACGACAACTTTGTACTCAACATCAGTTTCTCAAGAGATGTTAAAATACTTTGTAGGACCCGCGAAACTTGAGAAAAAATGAAACAAGAGTGGCAAGGAATGTAATATAATATATATAATATATATATAATATTCTTTTGTGGTTATGTATATGTATGCAAGTAAAATGTGTGAAGTTAGGAGCAAGCCCGCTCATATGACAAATAATGATGAAAGGAAAATTGGAGATCTTTATTCCATTTATTATCATGGGTGGCTTAGTTTCTGGAGGTAAATAAGGCTACGCTTAATACAGCGTTGATCCTTTTATTGTTAAATCGAGGATGAACCTAATGGAAACAGATTCCATAAAAACTATAGTTCGACAGATCTAAACTGATAGATTGTTTACCTCCTAGAGAAAAAGCCTGCTGCCAGTTCTTTCTTAACCTTTAAATCGTCCCCTCAAGTCCTCAGCCATCGCCCAGCGAAGCAATATTTTGGACAGTACTTAATGAAACTGACCGTATAAATCCTAATCCGTAAACTGGATCCCCATTCTATTTGGTTATTACTTTTGAGACTATTTATTGTTATATTTGTTATGACTTATACCCTTAAATTTTGCATATTATATTACATATTTTATTATATCTTTTTCATTAAAAGTAATAAAAATCGGTAATTACCATTCAGTATGTATGTCTTGGGAAATTTTTTTGTAATCTTACCAGTAGATTACTTCTATTTATTCTTTTTTTATTATTTGAATTTCCCGCCTGTAATACTTTCCATTTGAGTTTGTAATGTTTTTCATTTCATTGCTCTTCATTTTAGGTTTTCCTCTCATTTTCCTTTATCAAGTTATGATTTCCTTAAATTTCATTTCCTTTTTCATCGTCTCTTTTGTATTTAAAACTACAGAGTATTCTGCTTTATTCTCTCTTTTAAGGCTGTAATGTTCGGTTTGTTTTTATAATTTATACCATTTAAGTTTTGCATATATTACATAGCATTTTATCTGAAAATATTTTTCATTTAAAGTAAAAAAAAAATCTGCCATTTCCATTCAATATTTCTTATTGCATTTTCCTCTGAAAAATATATGACATACAGATATGAAAACATAGTAGAGTAAATAAAGATTTATTATAACTCACGATCTGGACCGTGTTATAACTCGTAAATCTAATGCGTGTAACAATTTATACTTTTTATAAGGTTGTTGCACATAAACTCATCATTGGGAGAGAAATGATTAATTTACAATAATTATCACAGGAATTGTAATAATATGATTCTATACAAAATGTACATTACGAAGAATCATCGTCGTCAGATGATATTAATTCAATAACAGATATCCTTTGTAGCATCGCCAGCAAGTTTTTGGAATGATTAACTGCATTTGCCCGTTTCACAACGTGCTTTCTGTTGGAATGAATTAATTTTCCTACTGACTATTGTTCTTGGTAACCTAAAGCAGGAAGTCACTTTTTGGCGGCAGAGTTCTCAGCTAGACCGGGTGGTCGGGTTTATCCAAAGGGTAGCTTAAGAGATAATTCCTTTAAAAGTCATGGTTTAATAGGCTTGACCCACCTACATATCGCCTGTCAAAGGTAAAAGGAAAAGTGGCAGCGTCTTTCGGAACATCTGTCACGTTTATAAATGCGATTTCTCATTTTATTTACAAATAAAATTTATATTCACGATATGTGAACACTTAAGTTCAGCAAAACATGCTAAAAAACTTTAAACTACCGATTTATTGATTCATGTGATATAAAGTAAGGTATTTAAAACTGGATACTGGTAGATGTGGCACTAGGATTCTTACCTAAAGAAAAAAAATCTCTTAGTTTAGATCTGTCGAGCTATAGCTTCATAAATTTATGGCGAAGTCGTATCTTCAAGTTTGCCTCTCCTATTAACATTCCTCGCCACTCTTGTTTCATTTGCTCTCAAGTTTCGTGGGTCCTAAAAAGTATTCTAACATCTCTTGAGAAACTGATGTTGAGTACAAAGTTGTCGTTACAAATGAGTCGTAATTCGGGTTTTGCTCGCTCAATGGAAGAGAAAGTTTTATCACCGCAGTATCTAAACTGTTCTGCCCTTAACATTAAGAAATATGCAAGTTTCATTTCTTCACAATTGTCATTTGGTTTAATCAGTCTTTATTTTTATGTTTCCATTATTACACAATTATGTTGGTAGAATTATGGGTGTGTTTTTCTATATCGTGCAGCCAGCAGTTGTTTAGACAGCACGGTTTTAGAGGCCATCTATCTTTCCGTTCCATTGTTGCCACGAAGAGAAAAATGGCGCGCTTTTCCTACACCATATATATCTAAAACAATGATGTTGTCAGGGACTCGGACTATAATATAGTTCTCGTGTTTGTTTGATTACGTTACAAGGCACTATTACTTGATTGATATGATTTTTGGGAATAATACTTAGCTGTACTGTGTTGCTCTTGAAACAATCATTTTTGGCATATGCTATTCTTACATCTTGGCTTGTAAGTAATTAATAACACGAATTGAGACGTCAGTGCAATAAACATTTTCTGTTGCATTTTGATCAATAGCTTTATGATTGGTCTTTGAGAGAATGTTGGTGATTGACAGACAGGTGTTCAGCCTCGGTCAAGTGTTGCGTTTTATTATGTATCTCGGGCCATAGAGTATATCTAGGAAAGTTTTCCTGTAATGATGATCAGACTACTAAAATCATCGTTATGTGATTTAACAAAATTCAGATCATAGCAGTTCATCCTTAGCGTTAATTATTTCGACATACAAAAATCTGTTAAACAATAATTTTCTTTTTTTTATAGATTAGACAACCTTAAAACATCAAATGTTTTAAAATCTTCATCATGCGGTATTCTTAAGTTAGGACGCTTCAGAGAGTAACATATACAATGACTTCGCGTATTGGTCTTTTGGATTAATTTCATCTAGGTTTTTTCCATGTTAAAAAACGTGAACTCTCTCTCTCAGTCTGTTTAACAATCTTTATATGTATATATAATTATATATATATAATATATATATATATATATATAATATATATATATAGATATATATATATATATATATATATATATATATATATATATATATATATATATATATATATATTACAGGGAATATGTGAAATGAAGGATTTCACGAAATCCCCATGGAATATATGAAATGACCAACTCACTTAGGAGCCTTTGAAACCCGAGGGCTAGTTCTAAACACGGTGAAACACAATTGACCCCCAAGGGACTAGTACCAAATACGGGGAAACATTGTAGATGAATCACCGTTTCACCGTGTTTGGTACTGGCCCTCTGGGATCAAATGTTCCTAAGCGAATTGGTCATTTTACATATGACCTAGGGATTTCGTGAACTCTCTGGATTTCACATATTCCCTGTAACACACACACTTGGCTTTTCTTGTAATAAGGCAAATTTAGGTTTATTTGCCTGGAGGTAAAATTACTAAAGCTGGTTCACTTAATGTAGATTCTTGGATGAGCCCTGTGCTTACGAGACGTTTGTTTGGCGGCCGTTAATTGGCTAGTACCGGGAGGTAGGCAGCTCCCAGCCAATCAGCGGCCGCCAAACGAACGTCTCGTAGGCATAGGGCTCACTCAAGAATCTACACTAAGTGAACCAGCTATAGTTGGCGCAGATGTTATCAAGATATCTGTGGGTCGGTTCAATTCTGGTAAATACCATTTTATTTAAAATCTCCATAATTTTGATTTCATTTAAGCAATTTTTGTTCTTATTTGGTGATAGCATTAGACTTTGGCTTTTTTTCCTTTTTTAAGTGAAATTCAAACCTCCATATTGTTAATTTCAGTGTAAAATTTTTCGTATGTGGATCAAGCTTAGGAAATTGCCTTTTTATATTGAATCCTATATCGTTCCCTATAACTTGCTGCAGTAAATTATTTCTCTACTTCGAGCAATTTCTCTCTCTCTCTCTCTCTCTCTCTCTCTCTCTCTCTCTCTCTCTCTCTCTCTCTCTCTCTCTCTCTCTCTCTCAAATGACAATTGAATACAAGCCTTTCAGCTAAAATATGAACTTTGGATTTATTGCAAAGAGTTTAGTTTTCTTTTCCCACAACTTCGTGGAAGTTATTTTCTAACAATTCACTAGTTGCTTTTACGATTGTTGGTAAGAATCCAGGAAAATAAGTTCTTAACTGTTTTTATAATTTCCTTACTTCTGAAATAATCCAAGAAATACATTGTTCGTCATCAGTTAGCGGCAAAAGGAAGAAAAGCAAGTAAATGAAGGAATTACCTCATTTGATTTATAAACGGAGTTTTCCCTTGAGAGACCATTAGATACTTGGAAATAATATTTCCATGAACGCCTTCATGAAACGGAAACCTCTAACCTAATCATGACATTTGAATATATGATAGTTTTGCTAGTTCTGCTTCTTTTCTGTCATTATTCAAGCAGCCATTTCGAGCGGACAAGATTTTCACGTTTATTTATTTTTTCTGCGGAAATTTGGCCTCCAAATGTTGATATCTGACTGACTAATTGTAGGCTAGAATGTCACAGTGTTAATATCTAAAGTGCTTATGATAGAAGAGGAAAAACTCAGTGATTGCGTGTACAAAAAATAAATAAATAATTAAACGAGGTGGAGAACTCGAGTTTCAAGGCAGAGGTTTGATTTCCTTTTGTATTTAATATTAATAACTGGACGACCCACGTTCGTTCAGGTACAGGAGGAGGAGCCTTAACGAAGAAAAAGTAAAAATGTTCATCATGTATAAGATTATGTGATATGGAAAAGCCTTTATTATGCGCCATATTAAATTGAATATGCACGAATAACAGATTCTTCCATGGGTGCTTTTTTATTGTGTTATTTATTTTAATTTTTTACTAAGCAAAATAGGCCGGGTTATTGGACTGAAGGGTGCCCGTTAGGCGGGCCACCAAAAATAAACACTGAAGTTGAAGTGGTCGTGAATAAATTCGCGAATGTAGGTCACTGTATTCTGACAAACATTTCGATTATTTAACGTGAAGGCAAATCCGAAGACTATTTTAGTTTGACTCTAATAGGGAGAGCGTTGCATAAAAATGTGTCTTTCTGTAGGAATAGTCAGTTATTTCAAGGGATATTTTTTAATTATATGGAAACTAGTGACTTTCAGTAACCGATAGCACTTGATTGCAGCTGGCTGCTTTCTTAATGAAAATTGAATCTTGAAATATACTCTCCATAATTCAGTATGATGTACTGCATGTGGACATGCAATTTCAGCGCTATACCAGTATGTTGCTTTGGACTTGATTAGTAACCTCGCAAGTCGGTTGGGTATGTCATAGATCATCCTCCTGGCCTATTTTTGAAGACCCTTTCACTTGTTCTTTTTTATATTCTTTAAACTACCTCTTCATGCCATAAGCATTTTTAAATAGATATGACTGTAATATCTCCTTGAATGTCTCCAAGTTTTCGCGTCTTTTTAGTTCTTGGGCAACTAACTGGACTGGAAAGGTGCCATAAGTTCAGGAGTCTGTTTACCATTATTTTTTTTGCATATTGGCTCGAATACTCTATTGATCCTTGCTTCTATGTTTAGTTACCTTTTTTTGTGGTCAATTGCACTTGGATGTGTTTGTGGCCCCAGATTGTCAGAATTCATGTATAATTTTTAGCATTGCACCGAATATTTGATCGTTCTAGTGTGCTTGTTGGAGGCTTCTTACACAATATTTATGCAGAAACTTTGGAACAGTTTTTGCAGCGCAGAAGACTCCGTCAGAAATATTGGTCGCCTTGGACTACCTTCAAAGATTTCGGTTTCTCGTTCTTTTTTGCAAAGGTGCGTTCAAGCACATAGTATATTGTATATATTTTCACCAGTATGCCAGTGAAGTTAATTTGTTTGTGAATCTTATTCATATGAGTCTTCATTCATTATTAGTTGGCTGTCTCTTAAATCAAGACTTTTAGTCTGTATTTAATAATTTAGTATACTTTAATGAAAATAATGCCTGTGAAAGGCATGTGTAAGTATTTCTAACGCATGCAATTGTAAATACGTATTATTTGTTGCGCCAAAATAGTGTTAGTTTATTATTACTGATAAGTTTCTCGCAAACTTAATATTGGCACCGTAGCATTACGCATTATCACTGTTTTTATATCAAAGATGTCTTTGTTTTCTGTTATTAACGTTATACGTATTAAGGTCCTATCATACCCTGTCCATCCAACTCTTTCCGTTATTCAAATTATGCTCTATTTTGGAACCATCATTAGTATGTCAAAAATGCCATGCAGCTTTTGTATCGCAACGAGGAATTGGGGGTTGACAATGCATTTGCGTAATGCTTTCGGTGATGTTCTATTGGGACATCGAACTGTAAAGGATTTTGAATGAAATTATATGAATGGGGTTAACCGGCGAGAGACGATAGCTGTCTAAAAATATGATGCGACATAAAAGGCATCCGAAAATGGCATTATTTTTGCTCTTTCTACACAAAGCCCTTGCCTTCGAGGGGAGAGGATACTGAAGGCTTGGTTTTATTTTACATTTTATTTTTATTTTTTAAACTTAGGAAGAAAAGTAATTCAGGAAATTGATAAGCTGTGACTGAGAAATAACGTAGGATCCACTTGATCAAGAGCATTTAGGGGTCGATAGCAGGCCATCAAAATACACTAAGGTGAATATAAATGGAATTATTTTCATGTTTTATAACGAAATATTATTTCCGTTGGTCAGAGCTTTCGAAAAAGATGAAACGATGTTATTTGTAATATCGTTTAGGAATGTATTTAGCTATGGTTAATGTGCTTGCCAGAGGCATTACCAACAGTAATGCTTCAATTTCAGGCGTGTTCATTAGTGTCAGTTTCGAGATCCCTGTTTATTTCGTGAAATTGCCAGTCTTATTCCCAAAGACCTGTTAGAAATTAGGTCGAAGGCTAATTGTCAGGGGGAGTTCTAAACTAAGCTACCAACTGCCTTATTATTCTCCCCTCCATGTGCGCCCTTGTCCATTGTTCGTCGGGAGTCAACAGTTATTAAGAAAGAGCATTCTCTCTCTCTCTCTCTCTCTCTCTCTCTCTCTCTCTCTCTCTCTCTCTCTCTCTCTCTCTCTCTCTCTCTGGTATGAAGATATTGACTGCTTAATTGCAAGCCTGCGGATGTGCAGCGTAAGGACATATTTGCATTTAATTTTCTGTATATGCAGTCCCAGTTGTGATTCTTGAACTTTGCAAGTGTTAGGATATGATTATATTTATACTTTCCTTGCAACGCTAATTTGTTCTGTTATTTGTGTTTCTTGCCGAAGTGTACTGTGGTTGGTTCTTTCTCTCTTCGGTTGTGTTTCGAGGCAATATTTGCACTTTGAATAAATGGGTTTTATAGATATTCAGATGAAAAAAATTCCAGGTATTCTCTCCTAGTCTGTCATTCAAGAGATAATTCAGCTATGAAATGGTTCATTTTGGATATATACTTGAATTTTGGCGAAGCATTGTCGTTACTGATATTTGTTATGTAACCCAGACTTTCATGGATAATGAAAATATGAAAGTACATTACTGAGCTCGATTTGGGCGTCGAATTTTAAATTTCAAGCTACTACTTTCCTGCTCTTTTCCAGTCCCTTCCCCTGCTAACAACTGATAGGTTGATTTAGGCAGCATGTTGCAATACTTCATCCTGTGCTTTATCAAGTTATGGAAAATGAAATCCACCAGTAATTGATGTACACGAAACTCAGAGATGTTACAGCGACGGGACGGGGTTCTCTTTTTTTTTCTTTTTTTTCTTTTTGTGGTGGGGGGTGGGGGGGGGGGGGGGGCGATATGTGAAAGGAAAGTTATTGGACGGCCAAAGCGCCCAGTGGAACCTGTGATTTATGTAAATATCAGAGTATGCAATTATATTCTTGGCTTATATTTATATTGTATCAAAATTATTTTGGAAATGTACTTTGGTTTGAGCGTAGTTCTCTTGATGTCTGTGTTACGGTGTGTGTGTATTATATATATATATATATATATATATATATATATATATCATATATATATATATATATATATATATATATATATATATTATATAATATATAGATATAGGATATATGATAGATATATATATATAAGATATATATATATATATATATATATATATATATATGTATATATATATATATTGTGTGTGTGTATATGCGTTTATAGGTGTAAATATTTTATAGAATATTTGTCTGCGCACTTAAATACTGATATACCGGATGTTTGTCTCTCAGTCACCCATCTCCCTTTTTGCAGATCCCACACAACATTAGGCCACTTTTAATCACCTTACCAACACTTAATTCATTTTCTTCTGCAATGAGTTAGTTGAGAGTTTCTTTCAGTTTTCAGATGCTTAGAATTATAACTTGATGGTTGCCTAACGTTTTGTTAGAATTTGACTTAGTTTCATTATGATGGACTTTTTATATGAAGGCCCTACGTACGGCAGAACTTTTCGATACTTTATAGTGCATTAGGAGGTTTTTAATTTATTTTCCCATAAAGGATGAAAGAGGGAAACAAATGTCCATATGTTGATTTTATAACCCCCCACCCCCCACCCCTACCCCAAACCCCCCCCCAAAGAAAAAAAGAGAGAGAGAGAGAGAGAGAGAGAGAGAGAGAGAGAGAGAGAGAGAGAGAGAGAGAGAAAGAGATCCATAAGTCTGTTTTGAAATCAATTTGGTATTCAGGTTCGCGCATTCGAAAAATATAATTACTCAGTATTTATTCAAAGTAAAATTAATGATAATAATTTAAAGCAAATTTAACGCTCTAAATGTCAGCTATTTCCCTTGAAAATTGATTGTTAGTCCATTGAAAATTTAACATAGGCACTGAATTTATATGAATTTGATTGAAATAGTTTGGGTTGATACTAATGTCTCCATGTTAATCTGTTCAAAATCGGAAGAATTTTGGTTTTGATATAATTCCTTCCTTAAAATGTTATACCCATGGAACTTGAGATAACATGGCGATTAAATATCTTTTGCTTTCTTTCCCGTTAATTCAGTTATTTTCTCCTTTTACTTCAGGAGATCTAAATAGCCATATTCAGTTTTCCAAAACCTGTGTTGCAAGCCATTAGTAATTAGGCGTTTATCCTCATTTCAAGATTTTATGCAAAGCTTGTTTCGGAATCTTGATAAGAGCGCCACACTTCTGTTAGGTTAGTGGCGTTTTACGCAGATTGTAAGAAAGTAAGTTTTATATGGTAAATTGTTAATGTTAACTGTAAAATTGAAGGTAACCAAGAAAGAGTTGTCAGCATTTTGGTCAAAGAATCATGCATGCAGAAAATTTAAAAACGTTTTTATCTTAAAATGTTCTGTTATAGAAACCGTTTTTGACATGACAGATAAGATCACCCTACAATTTAGCAGTGACTTTCAACTGAGTTAAAACACTGAGGGAAATGGCACAGAGAGACCCTAGGGAACAATCTTGTATGTAAATCGGTGTGGACTTTTCCACCCGAGAAATTGGTTGACGTAATTATGAAAATTTTGTAACGGTAATCATTCTTAATGAAGAATGTAGGATTAGCTATTCATGGTGCCTAGAATGTTAACTCGAAAAGTTGTGCGTAATACTTGAAATATGAATCTCTCTCTCTCTCTCTCTCTCTCTCTCTCTCTCTCTCTCTCTCTCTCTCTCTCTCTCTCTCTCTCTGTGTTAGTCTGCCTCCCAGGCTTTATATAACAATGGAATATGTCGTAATATAATATTGTAGTGAAAAGACCCTTATACATAGTGTATTGTTAGGTTAGTGTTTCATATTAAACAGGATAAAATTGGGGACTGAAAATAACAGTTCTCCTCAAGTGCCAAGGACAGAATATGTATAAACGATCCAAAGATTATTTGTGTAAGGATTATCAGTAAAGAGTGTGGGATGTGAGACAGGAAAAGGAAACAAGTTCAGCACAGTGAAATCACGATCCTAATGGTGTTAAACTCAGAATCACGTACAATGGTTGAACGGTTTACCTTTTGTCCCTCGTTCTGATTATAAGTGAGGACATATATCAGTCAAATGGGAAGGTGATTCAAAGAAAAGAGGTGGTAGTGCCATCAGCATCACGCACAAAGGAACAGTCTTCACCCAGCAAATTCGGATTAATGTTACTCGATCCAGCCACAGATATCGTGTTCTCTTTCCTTAGAAATTGCCTGCCTCGGGTAAAGGGAGAGTGGATGCAGGGCTGTTAATCATGAGACATGTGAAAATAATGTATATTGTTTATTGCTCGTTTATTACCCTTTTTCTTATTTACAAAACTTATTTTATTCATATATAAGACACATGTAACACTTGAGAGTCACAGAGCACCAAAAGGTTGAAGTTGACCTTCATCCGTTGTTTTGTGATGTAATGTCTCTTCATCTTATAAGGGGGAAATAATGAAGACAGTCAGATAAAAGAGCCCAAGTGAATGTGCCTGTTGTCAGATCTCTCTCTCTCTCTCTCTCTCTCTCTCTCTCTCTCTTATGTTTTGGGATTGTTAATTTACGAGTATCAGACAGGGCTATTCATTATCTATCCCTGTGAGATGATTGCTAAAAATTTACGAATGCATTTTATGTGGTATATTGCTCTCCGGGATTGAAATATTGGAATATGTTACGGTTTTGTATTTATTATTATTGGTTGAACGTTAATCCCGACTTTTGGGGATTTCAACTGTGTAGAGAATTACTGTAATTCATGGTGATATTGTTTTGCGGGCCTTTACTATGTTATTACGGACATAGCTGTAATTTTGGAATAACAAAGTATGCAGGGGAATCTGCTGTAATGAGTGTGTATATTTTTGTACAATCTGATATATGATACGTAGATAGTACTCTTGCATTTCAGAACCAGGATAAACATTTTCCTCCTGATGAAACCTATGGGAATGAAGAATATAAGCAAAGTTGTGTATATGTGTATGTATATATTTATATATATATATATATATATATATATATATATATATATATATATATATATATATAGTATACGTTTACACACACACACACACACACACACATATATATATATATATATATATATATATATATATATATAAATATATAATGTTATATAATTTAAACCTCGTCGTTTGAACAGTTAACGACATCATGTTTCCAAATTGTGATTCAGATTTGAAAGATGTAGCGATATCACCCTTTCTTTCTGCGTCTTCATAGTAAAATTTTAATCGTAGATATGGTCACCTCTTGAATAAAGTTAAACTTTGTCTTTGATTCAATGTTTAATAAATTCCGAGGTCAGGTAACAGTAGAAGAGCGAAGCATGGGGTTTATTTACTTGCTACTTTTATGGTCACTGTTGATAAATTAATACTGTAATATAGTACTTGATAGCACAGTGAAAACCAATTAGAAATGATAAAAATTGTATAATTGCTATCACGTTTCTAAAATTATTTGGATCAGCTCATTTTGTGTGTGTATATATTTGTGATTTTAGGGAGTGGTATCAAAAAGTTGTGATATTTAAAGTGTATCACCGTGATACCTCGAATTTTCTTTGCATTACCAGAACAATAGATGGAAGTACATAAGGAAGGAAATACTGAAATTTAGCACGATGTCTTAGTATAGAGTTTAGTCAACATACCAAGTGAAACTATTGTATTTAGTGTGTCTTTAGTGTCTTGCTTATTAATGACTTTTTCAAACTTTGTCAGCCACCGAGATTAGCATGAGATTTTTCTTCCAGTTTGCTAGAGACGGATACAGCATAGCATACATATAGATTTAGTGGCTTCACGTATTCGCAATCATTATTATCCCCGTGGTCATTAAAATGTTGTGAGGTATATCGTATTTCGAAATACAATACTTGCTTTCGCTGCCTTTACTCGACGCTTATATTTTAGTTGTTTATTCACGATAGCTCTTGATTAGTTTCTCTAGATCAGCAAACTGGGATGTAAATGCATCTCTTAACAATGTTATTGTAGAATGGTTTATCGTAACGTTCTCAATCTTCCTGTTATCTTTCCATTTGCTTTCCTATTAAAAACCTTACATTTGTGAATTCCATTATTCTGCATTTCCAGGTTAGAATCAGAATTCAGTCTGATAGTGAAAGTGGAAATTCTGTAATTCTTGTCATTTTCATACCTTTATGAATAGATGGTCCCTCTTTGAATTAAACGAAATGAAACCAAGTTTTGCTTCAGAGGGAACTAGAATATTCATGTTTCTTTTATTGGAACGAACGATGATGCGAAATGAAAAGCGTTGTATATTAATCAGTGAGAGCACACGAGGCTATATATATATATATATATATATATATATATATATATATATATATATATATATAATATAACATGCATGTATGTATGTATTATATATTTACCTTCTGTATATACCTTTGATATAATAAAATTTATTGTGTTTGCAATGTAATGCCTAAAATACCAGCAGTAGAAAAAGAAAGTAAAAATCATGTTATTATATATTCATGTTCCTCTCCTTAAGTTTCAGTTACTTATTCTACTCCCTCACCCTCAAATATCCTTATTGAAAACATATATCGACCTCCGTGGTAGGTAGTTCTCAGGGACATTTAATCCATGTCATCGTCACCCAGTTTCATTAAATGTATGTATCCATATTTTTGGTGTTTGTGGTGTGGATGCTAGATGCACCAGACTAAGCACACGATGCTGTAGCTATATCCTGGGCCTAAAGAAAATTATGCTGCTGGTAAATGGTATTCCTCAGTTCCTGGACTTTTAAGACATTAGGGCATCTTTGTTACGACATCTTGCCATTGGATTATCTCTTAGAGGTGAGACTTCATTCTTGAGAGCTTGGGTGGGCTCTTATCAATTTCACCTTTTTCTTCAGATTTTATGGAGCAATTTGAAGATAAACTTTTGCTGTAAAATATTTTCTTCTGAGAAGTCTTGATATATTGGTATCCTTCATTCTTATGAGCCCTTTTCAACTTATTGTATTTCTATTGACTGGCAGTCTTGCTTGACGTGTCTAAAATCCAATCACTCGAGTCCAATACCCTGGGTATATCTCATCCTAATTCCATAAAATGAAGGTATCCAGGTAATAGTACTTCGGGATCGATACTAAATGGACCAGACCAGTCACATAATGCTGTTGCTAATTTTGGGTTTGCAACTTATTTAAGTTGCTTCTGGTAAATGGTATAGCCTCGGCTCCCTCACTAGTCTTTGAAGATATCAGGACATCTTTATTTATTGTGACACCTGGCCTTTGGATAATCTCTTAAAGGAGAGACTTCATTCTGGTTAGCTTGGGCTTTATCAGTTTCACTTTTTATTTTCGTCTCCATTTGGTGCACTTTCAAAGTTGATAATTTGCTATATATTCTCCTCTTCAGACAATTTTTATGCCCTGGGTACCCCTCATCCTTTTGAGTAACTTTAGAACATTCTTTTAATCGCTAGCCATCGTGATTGAAATGTATGAAGTCCAGTGCCACCCAAATCTGTAAGCCCTTGAAAACCACTCAGTCCTGCAAAGGATCAGTCACCTCTAATAACTTGCATCATGGGTTGCTTGCATTGCAGACTGGAGCACTTTCCAATAAGTGACTCTGTTAAAAAACACTTACCTAAGGCTGTAACGCAGTATATTTTGGAGGGCTTTGTGACCCCCTTGTACTCTATTGGTCCTATGACTCGTCAACCAAGACTCATTGTTTCAGCCAAAAATAGCATCTTGTATAGCCTTTAAGGGGCATACGTGATGCCTTCACCCATTTGTTGTATAAGGGATGTAGTGTTTTTTACCAGAAAATATGTTTTCCTCTCATCATCAGCCATCATATTCTAGGGTGGTTTTAATTACTGCTTTAGTAGACAATGCATTTTGCAAAGCAAAACTATATTTTGACAGGGAATGCTTTATATAAATGAAGCAACCCCTGTTTCTTTGCTTTTATAATATTGTCTGGCTTGAAATCTCCAAATTGTCCTGCTTCATCTTAGATTTGCTGTCACTTCTCAAAAGTATTTGGTTGTTCACTGGCAAAGACTTTCGAAATAGGGCCAGTCTCATGAAGATTGTATACCTGGGCTGGTATGAGGCCTTCCTACCTAAGCAGATCTCGTGGATTAGGAATCGCTCTCTGCTTTGCGTCCCCATTCATTTATTGGCATGGTCTTAATATTAAACCTTCGGATTGTGATACAGGCAGCCGTCATAGGCAATGAAATTTTTCTTTCCTCTCTCCTCCGCAAAGATTTTTGTAGCTAATCTTATTTCGTTGCCCTTTTTTAATTCCACTGTTTTTCAACAACACCATATTTTCTAGTTCAGGCAAGATTTAGATTTTTGTTTTTTAAGTAACAGCTATTTTGGCGAGAGCATCCGAAAGGCTCATTATTTGTGGTAACCACACACACACAGACACAACACACACACACACGACACACACACACACACACACACACACACACACACACACACACACACCACACACATATATATATATATATATATATATATATATATATATATATATATATATATATATATATTACACACATTAAGCAACAAATGTCGACTAATATCCAATTCGCGCTACTTGGGGGGGAATATCACCGAAGGTGAATTATAAGTGGTAAATAATCTGGTATTTAAGACTTGAACACTAGACATTACAACTTGCGACTTTGGAAGACGTTGGTTCTACTGTAAAGTGCTCAAGTCATTTAGTTAACAAATCTTTTACCACTCATAATTTCCTTTCGGTGATATTCTTAAAGTACATCAATTGGATATTAAACGACATAAGTAGCGTAATGTATATATATCACGGCGATATGATAAAAATTCTTATATATATATATATATATATATATATATATATATATATATATATATATATATATATGTGTGTGTGTGTGTGTGTGTGTGTGTGTGTGTGTGTGTGTGTTTGTGTTAGTGTTAGTGTTAGTGTGAACGATTAATTAGGTAGTAAGAAATTGCATGTAAAATTCATTCGCAGCTGTATATCTTTCATAATACACTTGATATTCCCGATTCAGGTATCGAATTAGAATGAAAACAGAGTTTACTCTTCATTTCTGAGATGTGAAAGAAAATGGCCCTGATTAAGAGCTACCTTTGCTCCCTGATATTTGCTCCTTCGTGAATCGGAGTCGTGCAAACTCCTTTTGAGAGCACTATCCTAAATTGTTGCGTAGTTCCGCGAAATCCTCCGAGGCTTCACGTGAAGGTTGCGCATGAAATGTTTGGTTTAATTGTCTTTGGAGTCGGTGTCAGAAATGAAAGGGTTGATGATGAGAGGAGTCAGATGGTTGGTTGTGCCGTCTGCATCGGTTACGGTTTCTGTGATATTTTTTATTCACTACATGCTGATCAAGGTTCACTTTAGTAATTCTAGTTTTTTCTTTTTTATAAATAATATCTGCGCAGCGGTTTCCTAAGTATACTTTATTATTTACTTATTGTGCCGTTTCGTTCGCTATAAAATTCGTTATTTATCCAGCATTATCGCACTTTTCGTTATCAGAGACTAGAGAATGTATAAATTAATATCGTGTACCTGCGGATAACCATTACCCTCCCTCACTTTGTAGAGGAACTGTGAAAAAATACGGTTTTTACGTCATTTATACGTTAATTCATTATTCTATTAAATATATGAAAGGATTATACGTGATTAGGAGTTCGTCGGGGTTTTACAGAAAATTCAGACTCTGAATAAAATTTTGAATACTGCAAATCCAAGGTTGGATATTGCAGTGTTCATTAATAATTCTATGTTATGTATATATATAACATAAAAAGATGGTGATTTGCATTGTTCATGGCGAATATATAGTTTTTTCTTGGTTATGGTTTAAAGAGAAAAGTGTTTCACTCTATTGTTAAGGCACAGTTTGTAATGAACCTAAATTTGGTTGCTGATAAAATGAAACTGTTCTTTGATAATTGAGGTCTGATACCCAACACCTGCATTTTAGCGCTAGATCCATGCGGGATGAAAACTTTGAAACAAAGGGCCCCTAGTTTTTTTTTGTATTGTTTTATATTGTTACTGAAACCCATTTTTTTTTTTTTTTTTTTTTTTTTTTTTTTTTTTACGGAATTTCAAACAAAACCCGTATGTTAGCGATTGTGTCAGACATATGTAAATGATGTATCAAAATTCATGTGTACGACTGCCAGTAGTGTATGATCGCAATGTTTGAACTCTCATGGATTTTTCTCTATCGGATAACAACGCGCTTATCAAATAATGTCTGTGGGAAAATGTGGACCGTTCACTACTAACTTCATATTTACCTCTCTCTCTCTCTCTCTCTCTCTCTCTCTCTCTCTCTCTCTCTCTCTCTCTCTCTCTTCCCACGTTCATTATGTTGCAACTTACTAGGCAGGTGAATGATATTTTTGGCCTTTTGCTAAAGACGATTGCATGATGTGAATCTTGAAATAGTGACCCACATGCAAAATGGAACTAAGTACAAGAAAGATTGCACATTACGGAGGATTTGCATGTGATTATTACCAAGTATAATGTACTCAAGTGTTGCGTAAGAAACCTTTGTTCTGTAGATACGGCTGACATAATGGGGATTGTCGTTTTATGAAATCCGTGTTTTTCTTGAACGTCCTGTCAACATTAATATCTTATGGAGAGAGAGAGAGAGAGAGAGAGAGACGATTCGGAGGAGCGAGATCAGAGAGAGGAGGACGACGAAGATGAGAGGAGGAGATGAGAGAGAGCGGAGTTGAAGTCTTAATTTTTAGTGTGGATAGATTATTCCTGTTGATACGTTATCGCCACTGATCAGTTGGCTTACAGATATGCAGACGTATACTTGATGCCGTTTAACGACAGATGAATGAATGATATTATTGTTTTAGGCTTTTCGCTTTATGATCATTAAATTTCAACTTGGCCTTTTTTTTGTGAAAGGATCTTTGTTGCCAACTGCCTAGTTTTTCACAATAACTGTCTTTCATTAATAAAAGCTGGAGCCAAGATTTGCAGTTGTCCTCATATTCTCTTTTATAACAAAAAGTATTAAGACGCAATAAAACTTTAAAGGCAAGAAAAGCTTGTTTGTAGAGTTAAACCGAATGTTCAAAGTTGCTGGGAAGTAAGAAATTGGACAGACGTAAAGGACAAGTTTTAATCCCTCGAATTAAGCTATTATCCTGTTGCTTTACTTTTTAAACCTTGAGAGTTTATGAACTATTACATGAAAGTTCATACGGTATCACCGATGGCAGCTGTAATTAATAACTATGTGCCTTTGAAGCTCATTATTATTACTGCAACTCCTATACCATTCTGATTAATGATGCGGTTGTAGCTACTTGATTATCATTCAATCCTTCGATCCGCACTTCGTTTTTTATAGTGGAACTTCTTGTCTGATTCCAATAAGATAGAATATTCCAAATAATTATTCTATTTTAGAAGTTTAATTGGAATTATACGTAATTAGCACTTGTGGAGAAAAGCAGCTGGATTTTGTTTTAGTTGATTCCACACTTGTATGATCATGAAGGATTTCAGTATTATTGAGCACATTGGTGATACGTAATATGATCTTGGTTGGTTCGGGATATGGTTCAGTTTTGGCAATTATTTTCTAGGAAAACTTCGTATCGTTGTTCCAAAACTTGGATTGTGTTAACATTTTCAGGAAACAAATATTAAAGACCCTCGATTACATCTTGCACATTAAGTGCAGTTGCTATGATCTTGAATGAGTTATAAGATGATTCACAATTTTAGGATATTTTGGAGAAAAAATCAAAGATTTTCTTGAAAGCAACACAAGTATTTAAGGATTATCTCTTGGGAGCACAACTATCAACATTTATTTTATATTTAATCATATTTTACTTCGTGGTTTACATATCAAATGAATTATTATAATAACCTTTACCTAAAACTGGAGAATGAAATTCTTCAGCCTTGGAGATTCATCATGATTGAGTTTTATTGAAGTTATGGGTAATCATTACGTAGAATACCAGTTTTGATAGAATACTGGTTTTGTGTTTTTATTTGTAAATTATGGATCAGATGTACTAAGGCGAGAAATTATACCACTTTCCAGTTTTCATTTGTAAAGGGTTGTGTGTTTTTCTCTTAAAATGTAAGTTAATAAAACAATATGCAATAGTATTTTGTTTTGACATTATTATACTCCCCAGAGTAACTCCTACCTGTATTTATTACGACAGTTTCGTTTTTGCAATCCAACAAAAGAAACGGACCTGTTACCATTCCGGATGAAAAGAGATAAATTGCTAATTACTGCCTAATGTGGAGCACTAAACGCTATAAATTAATTGAAAATGCTTCCTGTTTTGCATATCCCGTGTTTTCTGATGGCTTGTGGCTCATTAACTCGCTTTAATTTCAATACCCATTATGTTACTAGAGTATTTGGACCGTCTAATTTTCATGATGCCAATAGTTTCTTGTTTTACAAAAATGCGATTTATGGAAACGAGATTAAAGTGTGGCTGTGCTGCTGAGCAGATAATGTAAAGGGCATCTACTCGAGACTTAGTTCAGGCACTGAAATTTTCTCGTTGCTTTGTTACTGTTTAAGCTATGTTAGAGACTTTAGCTTGTAACAAGCTGCACTAAAAATTCTGCAGTTTGTCCGTACGTACCTCAACGTAAAGCATCCAGACGTTCGTGATAACACGTTTCAGTTACTGCATTCATTCTATATAATATGTTGCTAATAATTAAATGGTAAACGAAGTCCACTGAAATAGACATTGTTTCAGAAGAGTAAGTTGAGTAATTTTCAGTATAAACGTTCAATTAATGTTGGAGAACTTCGGGTGAAACATTTAGCATTGTCATCCCTATCAGGCGTCGATGTTCATTTAGATTTATGTTTTGTATGCTAATGGGAAGCAATATTTCTTGCTTCCATTGCCAGTTTGGGTTGAGGTTGGTGAATGAGTATTTCCCTGGTGATGGATGTTATTGTGGGCTAATGTGTATGTACTGGGAAAGGTTGTCAGGAATTTTGCCAGGAAACATTATGGTTTGATTATCAAAGGCTAAATTCTTTATGAGGTCGTCGTCGTGATATTGATCCATTATTTTTCCAGAATAATTCTGAGATGAAAGGATTAGTCATTCATCCTCATGGTACTAACCAATCGACCATCCAAGCTTCAAAGTGTGGAGAAATATTCTCTCTCTCTCTCTTCTCTCTCTCTCTCTCTCTCTCTCTCTCTCGCCCTCTACTGCTCTCTCCTCTCCCTTCGGCGCTCTCTCTCGCTTCTCATCTCTACTCTCTCTCTCAAGTGATGATAAGCTAGTTTTCAAGAAAGTAGTGTAAGTATATAATGTTAGAGGCTCTAACACCGTCTATCTTTAACTCTGAAAATAATATTTATGAACTCTTAAGGTTAGTGGTAGTAAAAATACAAACCAGAAGACATTTCAGCCGGAACAAATTGTTTCCAAGTATGTAATCATTAACTTTAGAGCTGTTACATAATATTTACATCGTTGACTCTTTCATTTTCCCTCTTAAAGAATAACCTTGTTTTGCCTTATATATTGTGTTTTGCGTAGTAGTTTGATCATTTTATAAACATTTTGTATGAGGACAGAATTGTTCACATTAGAAGAACTTGGAGCCGCTGAACAAGGAAAACTTTATTTTTAAAGGAAGCATTATTTTTATCTTTGTATTGCTCCAATAAATTTTCCATATTGTGAAGTCATTGACACGAAAGGGAGTCAAAATGTGGGCGTATGAAGCTGAAGTCACGTGTTGTTGCCGTAGCATTATTTCAAATCTTCCCAGACGAGAGAGAGAGAGAGAGAGAGAGAGAGAGAGAGAGAGAGAGAGAGAGAGAGAGAGAGAACTTGCTTTCAAGCTTGGATATATATTCAGAATTTCTGTGAAGAAGAAAAGTGTAGGTAGTTGTATCATTTGGCGCATAATTCTCAGAGTATGTACCGAGGCAGTTTCGTTAGTTGTTTGATAAGAGAGATTTCTCATTTTAAGGGTTGTTGACTTTCCCTTTTGTTATCTACAGTTTTTTAAGCTTGTGAAGTTCAGATCTTATGTTTTAGTGGTTTAAAATTCGACCTTGCTTTTCTGGTGAGTGGTAACGAAAGAGATTTCTAATAAAAATGTTTTACGAATATATCAGTGAAGTCAGTACCAAAGGTGGAGGGTAAAGTAAAAGTCTTATCTATATGTTCCAAGCACATTAAATCAGTTAAAGGGAATTTTATCTATAATAGTTGTTATTAGGCAAAAACTATGTAGTTTTGACTATGCCATAAACAGAGCACCAGAAGCATTAAGGGCCTTCCACCCCACAGCATTTCCTATTAAGGTCAGAAGCAAATATTTAAATCAAGAAATAAGAGCGTATCTTGTGTCTTTGAAAATGATTTAGTGAACCCTTGGACCACTGGCATGTGATATCTGATAATGTTTCGTCAGGGAAATTTCGACCGATGACATTGATAGATTAAACGAACTCCATTTCCAGCAAGACGTAATGTTTGCTGAAAGAATGAGAAAGTCAGCCAAAACTCTTAGGAAACCAGAGAAGTTAATGTTATAGTTGTTTATTGAAGCACATCACAGTTGCACGTCGTTCGTCCTCAGCGGCCAAACTGGACGTCGTGTATGTTTTAGGGAAAGTATATATAGATAGCGCCTCAGTGGCGTGGTTGGTATGGTGTTTGCGTCCCACCTCGGTGGTCGCGGGTTCGATTCTCGGCCATTCCATTGAGGAGTGAGAGATGTGTATTTCTGGTGATAGAATTTCACTCTCGACGTGGTTCGGAAGTCACGTAAAGCCGTTGGTTCCGTTGCTGAATAACCACTGGTTCCATGCAACGTAAAAACACCATACAAACAAAAATATAAATAGTCTTCTTGTATTGTGAGACTCATTCTCTTTGTTTGGGTTTTTAGCTGGACGAGGTTAAGGATAATGCTTAGATGAAAGGGATACTTTCATTTACTAGGAAGAGCAATAAAAGTTGTGCTTTTTAAGGTTTTTACATGGGACTGAACCTTTGATAAACTTTGATATAGCATGAGCTTTATCGTTGCCGATTAAATTGTATATTCATATAGTACGAACATAATGCTGTGCCTGTAAGGGTTGTAAAATTATTCATAAATGATAGTAATGAGAATAATGTATTTTATTTTTGTAATGGGATTCGTAGATTTTTAAATTCATGAAAAGTTGCTGTTTTGCTTCCAGCAGAATATCACACCAGTTTTGGTGTCCATTATATTACAATAAATATTGTTTGATATCATCATTATCATTATTTGTTTTGTGACTGTTCCTGTGAAAAAGTCAAAGGATAATAGCTCTATTTTTTTTCATTTCTGCACAACAGAATATAACTTTATAAGAAAAGTCGCCAAAAATGAAAGTTGTATGTAGAAATTACAACGGATCAAATCAGACAAAAATAATCCAGTAAATATTTCTGGAAGGAATGATAACTAATATTGGTACATCTTTGCGTTAACTTAAAAGTCTTCATTGACGTTAGAATTCAATCACTGATATATTTACTCTGCATCGTCTCCTTTTTCAGTAGTTATGTAATATGTAATAAGGCATGAAGATCATTTTATGCATCAATTAATGCTGAACAATATATTCAACAAATGATGTATTTTTTCTTAGCTAAATCTTTGTACGCTGGGTACTTTTTCTTAACTAAATCTATTCTGTATATAACGACTAATTTATATTCTTTTACCTTGTCCACTCTCAGGGAATTATTTATAAATCCATTTTAGCTGAACAGATATGTTCGAATGGAAACCTTCTAAAGAATTATATTGTAAGAGTAAGAGACTGGTATTAAAAGTAGCCAAAATGTGTAGTTAATGAAATTTATTTGTCTATTGAACAGAAGTAATTATCTGAGTATGAATATATGTGACTCCGTGTCGTTGCCATTATACGATCCTAGTTCCTTCCGTATGTGCCAAGTGTCAGTTTTTGTCTTCTGTCTTTTGAGGAATTCAATCCAATTTTGCAAGACGTCATGGTGGATGGAACCTCATCATATCCCTTTACCGGAAATGACGTTTCGGAGGCTTCGTTAGATGGAAAATGTCCTTTGATTCGCATTGAGAGAGAGAGAGAGAGAGAGAGAGAGAGAGAGAGTAGTAACATTTAGTTAAGAATGTATTTAGTGTTTGTATTGCCTTTGGGAATACAAACAGTGTAAAGTTGAAATTATATACATAACTGATATGAATTTTTATCACATCACCGTGATTCGAATACATGCATTAAGCTACAAATGTACTTTAATATCCAATTCGCACTACCTAAGAATTAATATATTTTCATATATGTTAACCGAAGAGGAATTTTTTAGTTGATAATAATTTCGTTCTCTCGTGGATTCGAACCAGCGGACAGAGGAGAAATCAGGACTTTAGTGACGTTATCGACGTTGGCCGAGTCGGAAAAACTTCACTGAAGTCCTGATTTGCCCTCTGTCCGCTGGGTCTGATCCTCAAGCGGACGAAATTATTATCATTTAAAGAATTCCCCTTCGTTCAACATATATATATATATATATATATATATATATATATATATATATATATATATATGAAAATATATATATATATATATGAAAATATATTAATTCCGAGGTAGCGCGAACTGGAAATTAAAGGGCATTTGTATCTTAATGCATATATATATATATATATATATATATATATATATATATATATTATGTATATATATATATATATATATATATATATATATATATATATATATATATATGGGTGTTGAAAGTTTTTTCTGCATCTAAGTTGTTAAAGCTTGCTTGTATGTTGCCCTTATCCAAATAAATGTTTAGCCTATTAGTTTTCATATTTAGGTGATACATTTTTAAGGAGCTTAGAAGTAAAACTCCATGTCGAAAGTATCTGTAGGTTATTGTTTAATATTCAGAATCTTCAAGTACAGTGATCTTCATGCAAATAAGATTGAAGGAGTTTTATCATTTCCATAGTTCCTCGTTGTACGAGTGATTTTCGCACTCGGCTACCAGTCCGGTGGTCCATAGTTCAATTCTCAGCTCGGCCAACACGGAATCAGAGGATTTATGTCTAGTGATAGAAATTCATTTCTCGATATAATGTGGTTCGGATCCCACAATTAGCTGTAGGTCCCGTTGCTAGGTGGCCAATTGGTTCCTAGCCACGTAAAAATATCTAATCCTTCGTGCCAGCCCTATGAGAGCCGTTAATCAGCTCAGTGGTCTGGTAAAACTAAGATATACTTAACTTTTACCATTTCCATACATCGCTATCTACTTTTACAAGTCGACAACCAAGTCGCCAGTAAAGACTAGAAGCAAAGAGATCCTATAACCCTTCCCTATGGAGCACCAGTAGAGGATTAAAATTTTTACACGTTTTATACAAAGCTTCTTGAAGGGTAGAGGCACTTTAATAACGAAAGTGATAGATCTCACGTTTTGACGTGTGTGTTTTATTATTATTAATATATATTATTAAGGAAGGTACGAAAGGGATCTCGTTCTCTCACATTAACGAAATTGTTCATATTGAGTGTATTGTTATTGACATGTACAGTCCCGGTGAATTATTATTGTCTAGAATGTAGAAAGCTGTAGTCCAGCAGTCTGCGAATCTCAAGGTGCGGCTTCTATAACGGATGACAAACAATGAAAGGGAATCCACTGTGTTTTATATATAATGATGTCTTGGCCGGATGTCCACCTTATCTCGGCTCTTGTGTAGCAAATGGCTATTCATTTCAGTGATTCTGAAGGCGACGCCAAATTTCAGTCTCTGTATGACCATTGCATGTATTTCCTCTAAAGACTTGTTGCATTTTCCTTCCAAACACATGAATTTTTATGTAGCATTGATTAGCTATTCTTTCCCTTGTGCGAATCATACCTTACATATAACCAGGGTCTATGTTAAACTGATTAGTGCTGAATACTGTTCGGTTGTAATTGTCTATTTAACTCCATTTTCTTCCTGGTTTACCTTCTATAAATTAGTTTTGGTAGCCGTTTAGGGGAGAATTATTGGACGTGGTCCAGTTCCTCATTGATTGCACTCTGTGAGGTGCTGCGATGTGTAAAGTCTTGACCGACATCCATCGGTGCAGCGGAGGTTTATAGGCTTCGCTGTATTCATCCTTCACAGTCAAGGGTCTCCCCAAAATTTGTTTCGTTGGTGTTCATAGGGGCACAGGACGCAATATCATCATTCTTCACCATCCTTTTTTCCGTGCTTGAATGGGTTGCAAAATTGAGGACAAATTTGTTATGGTTCCGGGCGAGGGATCCTTTATTTAAGATTCAGGAGGACAGCTGAACCAAAGTGCCTGACCATTTTGCTCTAAAGTCATTTATGATGAAATATAAAAAAATAGTACTCTAAATCGGCATGGCTTTGTACTTGTCTATAAATATCGTGAATACTGTTCGCAAATAAGTCTCGCATATGCCTGTAATACGGTTTTTGAGTCGGCAAAAAATAGAATTATGATCATCTTATGCCTGAGTTTGAGCACGTTTGCATTTCGTTTCACCAAGAAAACAAATGGGCAATTCTTGATGAAATACGAGTGCGTGTTGGGGAAGTGAAATTATAACTCTTTCCTAATGTGAGTGACCCCTTTACGTAGCTTATGTATAAAATGTGAATCACTTTCTTATAGGGGAACTCTTCGTTACTTTTAATTAATATATCTGTAAACAGTTTGTCAAAATAAATTTAGGGTAGTTGTGTTTTAGCAGTGAAAGGTTTAAGATCGTATAACTTTCTTTTTTTTCACTCATAGGGTCTTATAATGTATTTTGTTTAAATCGTCGTCATTGGCGTTATGACAGTAGCTACCCCGTAGGGTGGTAGTGCCGTCAGTGCACCTCGTCCGGTGCAATGTAGGCTTTAATTAAGGTTATTTGCGGCGTCCCTTCGGCCCCAGCTGCAACTACTTTCATTCCGTTTACTGTAACTACGTTCGTATTCTTTCTTCTACCTTTCTGTCCACCCTCTCCTAACAATTGTTTCATAGTGCAGTTGCGAGGTTTTCCTCCTGTAACACCTTTCCAACCTTTTACTCTTATTTTCCGTTTCAGCGCTGAATGGCCTTAGTTGTCCCAGTGCTTGGCATAATGCCAAAAATCTATATAAATAAAAAAAAATAAAAATTACTGTAACTAATATAATTATTCATTCACTCATAGAATAAGGATACTTTGGTAATTATCAAAAATAGTAATTTCATTCAACAGGAGTCGTACCATTGTCCAAATAATCAGTATTTCTTTGATAGTCACAGTTCTGCTTGAATCTCGCCACTATCGTTCCCTTAAGGCAATACTCGGTCCTTTCACATTAGTGGCAGGACCTTTGCAATACTTTTATTTCTTTCAGTATTGATTGAGGATGTTGGCTTTCGTATCGTTTGCATGAAAGGAGGTGAAGACATTAGACGACAGATCGTCTGGAAATAAATTCTGACAATCTTATTTGTCCATAATCCAGGGGTCATGAATATTTTGCTGTCGACATGTAGCTTTTTTGTGCGCTTAATAATTCAATTTTGTATTTACTCTTTTTTTATGAAATTTATATGTTACGTTGAGTTGAATAGATTGCAGTAAACTCTCGTTTGGTTGTTCATTTACGTCATCAACACTAGCTGGTTTTTGTATGGCTGGAAAAACGTATTTAGTCACATGTGGTTCCGTTTATAAAACAAAAATATTTACAGTTTTCAAGGATTCACGATTATTAAAGATTTCGTTTTACGTGTCCCTGAAGTTATTTTTTTTAGCTTCCGTACTCCAGATATATATATTATATATATTATATAGATATATAGTTATATATATATATATATATATCTATATATATATATATATATATATATATATATATATATATATATATATATATTATATATATATTATATATTATAATATATTATGACAAATAGAAGGCTTATGATGAGTTTTATTGTCGTGTTTTGAATCCAAACGTACAGCAGAGCGAAGTTTTAACGGAACAGTTACAGCAAATTCTGTTAGTTTCCCATTTATCCTACAAAACATTTAGAACAAACTGCTGTTTTTTACGCATTCATGCAAAAGTACACGACAACGAGCGTTTATAACAAAAGCGGTTATTTCCCCGGATACCCAAAAGTACTCAAAAGCGCAGGAGGCTTTTGCATGGCAATGTTTTTTCCTTAAGATGCTGGTAATGTTTCGCCAACGGAGAGAGAGAGAGAGAGAGAGAGAGAGAGAGAGAGAGAGAGAGAGAGAGAGAGGAGCACTGTTCAGTGGCCACAGAGGCCGACCGCCAAAAGGCTCGAATCCCTACCTGATTTCCCAGGAGCCTTGAAATGCAGCCTCGAATCCTCGTCTTTGAGAATAATTTTCGGAGTATTGTGGCTTCTCTCCCTCTCCCCCATGAGAGAATTCGTGAGAGGGAGAATGCAATATTTATGTAAGGTGTTTCTCTTTCCGTTGGCTTCTGTAATGTGGAGTGTCGTTACTACGCCAGAATTATGGAAGGGATTTTCAGCCGAAGGCTGTCAATAGCAGGCTAGTTTATTTTTTGTACTTTTTGCTTGATTCTCGATACATACCATATCATTTTGCCCCGAAGCGCAAAGTTTTTTTGTATTTTCTTTCTTTTAATTACTATTCTTAGTGTATTTAATTTATTATTTTGTCTTTGCTTTCGTGTTAGGGAAAAAAGTTTCTGTTGACCAGTAATAACAAATTCTGATTGCTGTGAGGTCCAAGATTTCCGTTTTTTTTCAGTTATACACTTTTTTTTTCTCTAATACGATATACAAACAGACAATGTAAATGAGTTTGAAGAGAGGAGGGAAATAATTTTTCCAAAACGAAGGTGCATCGGTAATTGACGGAATTAATACGGTAAAGGTATTAAGTCGAGGTATTTATTTACAATTAAAATTGTACTTTTAAGACTACAGCATCTAGAACATTTGATTTTTTTATTTTTTAAGTCATGAAATTCTATTGTTTTTTCCTCAAGGTATCAAATGACGGAACACTGAAGATTCGTGACACTTCTTATAGTTAATTTATTTAGTACAAACAATAGTATTTGGTAATTGAATTTCACCGCGTTCATACCTCCGATGTGAAGGAAACGTTAATTGGAAGTTTACGGTGAATGCTATTTTCCCATTTTGAATCCAGAACAGCGATATTCTAAACTGAACAGGGAGAGCGAGTGCTGATATTTTCCACGTTATCCTACAACACATATAGAGCAACTGCTGCTCTTTAAGCATTTATCCGAAAGTACACTTTTAAACGTTTATAGCAATTTATGTTATTTTCCCGGTTATCCAAAAGTACACAAAAGCGCGCGCGGGGCTTTTGCGTGGCTATCTGCCATCTTTGTTAAAATATGATGATAATGCTTCGTCAACAGTCGTAAAAAAAAAAAAAACTGAGGAGCACTGTTCAGTGGCCACAGAGGCCGACCGCCAAAAGGCTCGAATCCCTCCCTGATTTCCCAGGAGCCTTGAAATGCAGCCTCGAATCCTCGTCTTTGAGAATAATTTTCGGAGTATTGTGGCTTCTCTCCCTCTCTCCCATGAGAGAATTCGTGAGAGGGAGAATGCAGAATTATGAAAGGTGTTTCTCTTCTCATTGGCTTCTGTAATATGGAGTGTCGTTACTACGCCAGAATTGTGAAAGGGATTTTCAGCCGAAGGGCGTCAATAGCAGGCTAGTCAATTCTTTATGTTCAATATTTATATATCATTTTGCTATAATTTGCTTACGCCCTTTCGGATGTATTTCTGCCTTTAATTTTTTTATAGTTTATTTCATATATTTTGCTTTTGTGTAGAGAAAGAGATGGATTGGTTTTACCACCGAGGTAACAAATGGTGATTAATGGAAATTAATTTTTTTTTAAGGAGAAAAGGAAAATATGTCATGAAAATAAAGTAACTGGTGCGTGAACCAGGTGCGTCACAGGGAGTCTAATCCTCAAGTTGGGGTGGGGGGGGGGGGGGGGGGGTGGGGGGGGGGGGGGGGGATTCTTAAGTAGCAACTTAGGGGATTTTACGCCACGCCAGAAGTTGCCTTTCAATTTTTTTTTTTTTTTTTTAACTGACTGGATTGTATGCCGCGCCAGAGATTGTTTTGGTAAATTTTTTTTATACATAATGGCATGAACTAAGGTTTTATGCTGTACTAGAAGTTGCCTTTGCAAGATTTTTTTGTGACAAAATCATCAACTTACAACTGCACCTTTGCAAGTTTCTTCTCTATAGAGGCAATAACTTACTGGGTTGTACACTTAAAGTTGCCACTACAATTTTTTTAATAGAGACATTAAATTCCGGGGTTTTACATGAGAGTATTAACTGACTATGTTTAGTGGAAAACAGTGGAAACAGATTGCCTCCGTAAATTTTAAGATTTTTTTTCTTACAAAGGCATTAGCTTATGGCATTTTATTTATTTATTTATTTATTTTTTTTTATTTATTTATTTATTTATTTTCGTTATTTTTTTATTTATTTATTTATTTATTTATTTACAAAGACATTAACTTACTAGGGTTTTCGCCGTGCCAAAGGTGGCCTCTGCTAAATATTTATTTATTTATTTATTTATTTATTTAGGGGGTTTTCGCCGTGCCAAAGGTGGCCTCTGTAAATTTCTTTCTGACCAAGGCATTAACTTAAAGGTTTTTACACCATACCGGAAGATGCCTTTGCAAGTTTAATTTTATTTATTTTTTTTACAAAGGCATTAAGGTTGCCTCTGTTGTTGCTGATTATGTGGCAGTTTTGTATGTAGTAAATAAACACCCAGGTTGATGAAATGCCATGGCTAGGCAGGGAGTTTTTTGTTTGCAAAATTGAGTATATTGTGATAAACATTACTTTCTTATTATTGGTTTTTCATTATTGGTCTTCCATTAATTGAAAATCTTTTAACACGTAGAAGACAGGAAATCATTTCAAAGTGAACATGAAAAACTTCGTACAGACCCAAAACAATCCTTCTTTTGAAGCTTGTAATGTAGTAATGTAGTATTGTATATCTTGGTGTTCAGGGCTTTCTGAAATTGAGTAAGTTTTATAGTAAAAATCAGATGAACAACAAAAAGGTAATTTTTGGTGAATACGACGAATGCAACAGGAATCCTAGTTTCGGAAAATAATTTAGATCGTAGCAGGAGGGAATAAATATGTATTTAATCCAGAAGGTATTCAAGGTAAATATAACTACTTTTATGTGGCCCTTTAGCGCAGTCTGGTTTCAACTTGCTGCCAAACTATAAAAAAGAAAACATAACAGCCAACTAGAGAATTTCACTTTACATTTTCCAGATGTCAAAGTGCAACACTGCCCAAAAATTTTTCATTGTTTGGTCTAAAAAAACAAACGCCCAATTTTTTAGCTTTTCCATGAAAAAATTGGAAGAGGTCTCGTTTATGGTTTATTCGAAATATGGGATTCTTTGTATAGAAGAAAGCGAATTCCTTTAGATTTCCCGCCATTTCAGAGTTTTGACTGTTCAGAACGTTTTGCATACACGCCTTAGATTTCCCTTCATATATTAATCCAGTAGATAAATATGTATATAATACTTGAAAAGAGAGACTTAAAACATATCCTCAAGTTACCCTTTTTGTCATTTTCAAATCAAATTAAGCAATTTCAAGTAAATCTAAAAATGTTAGCATTTATTGTAGGGACAAAGACCCATCACGTAAATATGTGAACATAGGGGAGGTATAGTTTATAAGACCGAATGTCAGTTATCAAAGGGATAGCTCAAGGGGTTTGTAGGTTATAAAATTCACAAGGTGGCCAACCGTTTTTGAAATCTAGTTCACGGAATTTTCCTGGAAAGAACATTAATCGTTAGTTGCAAAGATATTGCTGAATACAAGTGATAGAATGGACACTGTTTCATTGGCTGTGAACTGGTTGGAGAAATGAACTATTCACCGACACCATCAGAACTGATGTGATTAAAAAAGCATATAATTTAGGAAAATTTCGTATTTTGAATTGATCAGCAAAAGGCTGTGATGTGGGGATGAATAGGAATAGAGTAGTAATATTCATGTGCAATACGAATTCCTTGAACTGGCAGGTATGGTGTTACGGTATTACAGTAGAGAGAATTTTTTCTTACCAAATGAAATGAGAAATATGAAATAGTTGCCTAAAATGCGTTTTATCACCTTCATTTAAAATCTCAAGTTCTGGACAACAGTAGCCAGTTGCTTCTCAACAAATAGCATTGATATGAAAATTATACGTTATTTAGGGACGTCTTGAGTAAACTATATAGATGTAGGTCGAAGGCTTCGGGGACTGTTTTCGAATATATCATGAATATAACCATTTACTTCAAAATATTTTACAGTGTTGTCTCTCTTTTGGCTATTGCTAGTGGCCTAAACTACTAATCTGCATTGTATATAAATGTAATGGTAATGTTTCACAGTTCACTGGAAAATCTCTCATTTTCTTCCTCAGTAGGTATAGACACTTTTGGAGTCGAATGTGAAGCCCACTTTCTTGTCAATGACCTTAAGTTCACCGTAATTTCATGATTATCTACTGTTCCATTAGAATTAAGTTTATCTATCCCGTAAATTGATCTGGAATATACAGGAATATTCTTTAACACAACCAATCGACTGCCTTGTAGGTAGAGTAGAAATTTGTACTAATATCCTGTTGACCCATTCACGCATGTTCTTTGAATTGTTTTTAACTGTGTAAGTAATATTTGTAAATGATACTGTGTAAATGATATTTGACATTTAAAGAAAATTGTAAAGATAGATCGCCTATCTAGTGGACGACTTTATGGCAAGTACTCATTAGGTCCAAAAATAGGAAAGAAGCCAAGTGCTTGAGCACTGTGCTGGAATGCCAAGTGCTTGAGCACTGTGCTGGAATGCCAGGTGCTTGAGCACTGTGCTGGAATGCCTTCCGAATAGAACACCCAGTCGCCCTTGCCAACAGAGAACATATAACAAGGCATGGGATTACAACAGGACAGTCGAAACAGGACAGCTTGCAAGTTGTATTCGCAGTTGAGGACATTCTAATTGGTAGGGGATTAGGTATTGTTTTCGTTATTTTTCCACAAAACTTGCAATATCATACATATATATATATATATATATATATATATATATATATATATATATATATATATATATATATATATATATATACTTGCACCTCAAGAACTTTTATGCGTTCTGCAGCTTATTTTGAAGATCCTTGTGAATTATTTACGAAAGCATACTACTCCATACCATCACCGTCATATTAAGGAGTTGCCTTTATGTCACATTTCTCAAAACGAAAGGTTTTCATGAGATCTCTTGTAAAACTGTTGAATGTCTCAAATGAAAATACTATCTCAAGTCACAGTGAAATTCCCTTGGACTCCGCTCGGTGTCATTCCAATTGCTCTTTAAAATGTTAAAAATGTGTAGTTTTTGTAGGAAGCATTTCACATCAATCTCTGATACTCTTTTCAGCTCAGCGCCAGTGGGCATGTCGTTGAATAGCAGAAATAGCTCTACTTGTGGTTCAACCATTTCTCTGAAAATATAAAAAATTGGGATTTACATGTTACGTTATACGTCATGTAGTATTTGACTGGAATTTGATATAAAGGTGAAATGATACTGAAATTTTTTTTAACGTTGTGACATTTATAGAGAGATCCATACAGGTTTTTTGCCGTTTTTTTTGAGCTAGGTACTGAAAATGTTATCATTAGGGTGAAGTAATCAGGTATGGTATCTTGCTTCCAGATTTCATGTACGTTCATGCGATGAAAACGCGTCGCTGTTAATGATGCCAGTAAAGCGGAAAAAACAGGAAAATTCAATCTTGTTAATGGTTGAGTGTTAATCATTTGTCGTATATTTAACAAGTTCTAACAAATTCAGTCTTGAGTAGCAGTTACAGGAAAGTATAAGAATTTCTGTCGTCTCAGCTGACTGGCTGAATTACAGGCAGCCAGACATAGAATTATAGGGAGTATTAACGTATTTCTGGCTCTTGATATGAAGAGACGGATAATGTTAGCAAGATAGCGGTGTGTGGCTGTAATGGAAAGGAACAACAATAGGTATTAAGGCGTCAGGACGGCTAAATTAGAATATCAAGTCAAATTAGTTTTGTTTTTACATTTTGCACTTTTTACGAAGGAAGAATAAAGAAATTAATTCCTATGTTCTGTTAGTGAGACCTGCAAAATTATTGAAAAAAAAATTGTATCGGCCTGAGGGAGGGTTACGAAGTACCGCGGGTGACATAGATAGCAAGAATAAATTAAATATATCGATTTTATTAACTCGGCCTTTCTGTAGAGAATATGCCTGTCTTCAAAATACTATTTATACTTAAGAAATAGGAACTGGTGGGGAGTGCAAAATTTTAAAGTATTCACGATTTTAAGTGTCGGTGTAGGAGAAAGTAGGAGGAGAAACACTTGGAAGAACGATTTTAGTCGGAGAAGTAAAAGTCCTGAATGTAGCCATAAACGACGAGATTGCGAGTTTAATGAGAAATTGAGTCCCATTGATGGTGAAGGGATATGAAACCTAAGAATAAGAATTGCACTAGATACAGAACGAACATGGCATCAGAAAGAATATGGAATTATCCGCGAGAGGCAAGAATTGTTTTGTGGAATATGTGCGCAGGGAGAAAAGAATTAAGTAAGGGACGGAAAGGCCGGTGATATGAGAGGTTTATTGACGGCGGAGAAATTTCTTTTTGAAAGGAGGCGGATGCAAAGTGAAAGGGAGACACTCCGATAGACATGCGAGGGGAAGAAAGGGTTGGAATCAAAGGATAACGTGGGACAGAGGAAAAAATGAAAGAAATAAGAATTTCTTTGGTGGATATGAGCGAGAGTTCAGAGGAAACATTGTTCTCGGGTGAAGGGTAAGGTCCGAGGTAGCGTTTTCCTTGAAGAATGCCAGTGATATCATGTAGTCGGAAAGGAATATAGTTTTGTTTCTGTTTATTGATTGTTTGGAAGGACTCATTAAATGTTATAACAACGGTCATGTTCTGAGGCAGAACTTAGAATCGGTACAAATGTGAGAAAGGTGTCAAAGCGAGATTAGAAAGGCAGGTGGACGGCGGAGGGCAGGATAGATAATTGGGGTGATGTGCTTCTTGAAAAGAAGAATATTCAGAGAAGAAACAAAATTTATTCGCTCACAGGAATGACTGTTAAAATAAATTGTGGGTTTGGCAAGGGAACCACTGGAAATATTCAAGCTTTGTAGACTTTAAATAAAATGGTAAAATTATTGGGTGTCAAGTTAAGTGTGTCTTGGTGGAATGTTGTAGAGTCGACTGTAGTGCAGGGTCTTAGATTTTGAGAGGATATGGTAGTCATGGTAGCCTAAGATTTGTTAGTTGAAGATGAAAAATGTACAAGACTTTGCGGACAAAAGAACGACATGGCTTGAGAGGTTAAGAAGAAGAGACGCTGTTATTGGGAGGTGAATGGTCGATTGCGCAGGACTTGTGTTAATGCACGCAGACTTGTCTTTCTGTAGGTATGGTGATCGACGCCGGATTTTGTATGAAGATGATCAGATTTTATATTTCAGATGGTCATCGACACCTGGTTTTGTATTTAGAAGTTATTTTAAAGTGAAGAGAAGTTTAAATGTCAGTGGGATAAACAGAATACAGTTATATCATGTTGAGTACTGCAGTTTAAGAGTAAATGAAAGCCATGAAAGTGTGATAATATTGGTACGGAACTATAAGTGTCATATTCGTACAATTTCTTTTTAGTGTTCCGATTAGAAGTGAGGTGAATAGCACATATATAAACAACGCTTACATCTATGTAGAGCAGAGGTTCCCAAACTGGTACTCGCGAGGACCTCTGTGCTCTCTGATGGTCTGGCAGTTGTAATTATCTTTATTAAGAGACCAGCAGTTCAAAATGAAAAAAGTTGGATGGAATGACATGAGAGACAAATCAAGGAGGAGTAGGTGAACCAGGTTTTGGATGGTAAAAACACGATTATTAATTACAGTTTTAAAAGTAGTAAATAAATAAATAGATAAAGCCATCTCACGAAATCACACTACCACACTTTAATGCTAGCCAATCTTATCACACCAAAATAAGCAATGTTACAAGATAACACTAGAGCCATACACTAGCTCGACACTAAGTAATGTAAACAATAATCAAAGTATTGCTACCCATAGCCATCCATACACTGCTCGACACCAAAATAATAAAGTAATAATAACACCAAGATTAGGCAAAGAGACAGTACAGACAGACTGCACAAATAGTAACAATAATGATACAAATGAGCAGCATAATAACTTATGATCTGCACAATAAGTAATAGATACACACAACACTAAATTAGCATACAAAAACACACACAAATCAGGGTACTACTGAAGAATCCATCACACAGGAGAGATCACCATCCTCCCAAGGAAGTGACCAGGTACCAGTACGGCAATACCATACACACACACATGCACACACACACACACACACACACAGACGGAGAGGTCCTCATTCCTCATTCCCCCGTCGAAGTTAAACAGGTACCACGGACCCATCCACCAAATTGATTTCCAGCTGCTGCTCTATTACTGCCATTCAACCATGATGGCGTATAGTCTTCGTAACAGTTGTCCAAAACCTCTCAGATCGCCATCCAAAACCTGACCACTGATGTCACTTCGTGACAGAAGTCACTTTGACGATAAACACTGGAGGGTGGGAGAAACAATGGAACAATAACAACGATTATATCAACCAAATAACGACCAATCGTTACACAGTGCTCTTTCGAATTTGATAAAATCGTGCTTGCGACCACCAATTCTTCGTAGAACTAACTGCGGAATTTAAAATACCCCTCTGCCTTTTTCGTTTTGTGTATATATAGTATATATATATATATATATTATATATATATATATATATATATATATATATATATATATATATATGTGTGTGTGTGTGTGTGCGTGTGTGTGTGTGTGTGTGCGTGCGCGTGTGCCTGTTTGTGATATTGGTACAGTATTATTAGTAGGGTGTAGATTTGGCACGTTTCATTCAGCATCAAAGTTCTCACTGAATCCACAGACAATCGGAGAGGTGGACTTGTTTTATTATTATTATTATCATTTTTCATAATGTCCAAGATTTGAAATAATTAGCTTGTGTATCAGTATTAAGGAAATAATGCTTCCTGTGAATTTTATGTATTCTTTTTTTTCCACAACATGATTAACTTAATGAGGAATGTAATTGACAATAAACAAACCTATGTTTTAGTTTGTTATCGAACACGAAAACTTATTTATTGACATTTTTAGATATCAATATAATCCGTCTTGAAGGTAAACATATATCGTACCAGTGAATCATTGTGCCGTTAAAGCACTACAATCTATGACAGTTAAGTAAAATTTGCCTGATTGGTGAATGTTAGTAACTTTGAATAAACGTCCAAGCTGTGAAAATTCATTTTTGAATCTTCAGTGCAAGTAATTTAAAATTTTGTTATTTGAAATAAACGAAGACTAAGTCTTATCACTTGCTAATTTGACTGGTTCTTAATTCCCAAACCATAAAATTATTGTGGTGCTTTCACATTAACACACAAAACAGGTGAGTGCTCATCAGCTTAAAAAGGTTGGGAACCCCTGATGTAGAGGTATAAACCAATTAGGAAAATCAGAAGTTTCTGTGTTCCGTGTACTAAGGGTTACATCCTTTATTCATTGATAAATTTGGTTAGTGTAGCTTTAACGTTTATCTTTACTTCCTTTTGCGGTAATACCCGCATTAGAGTGAACGATATTTTGAGTTAATTAAGTGTCAATATTACTGTTGTCGTTTGTCAAAATATAGCTAGTGAGAGAGAATATTCGATTTTATTCATTTTTTCCCATTTTTCCATATCTAGTTATGCCGGTGATTGTACCGCGATAACGAACGAAGCCTCCATGTCTCTCTCCCCTTCGAATCTCTCAGCGCTGGAAAAATATTTTCCCAAACATGTCCGTCACAGGCGAACATAAATTTATCCGTGAAATTGGGAGAACCGCATGAAAACGGAAACTCATCGAAATAGATTTTTTTTTCTCAATTTTTTAAATGCAATGGTGAGAATGCATTGGCTATATTGAAGGCTAATCTATTATAGCTGTCAATGTAAATGGTTTGAAAAAGTAATGAAAATATTTTTTTTTCGTTTTACTTTGAAATTCTCATTTCAAATACTGCTGTGAATGGTATCCTGAATGATCATATCACTTATAAATTTGGGTTTTAATTGGATAATGTTATTGCTTTCACTTGAGATTATGAAGGGTTCACCCTATGACTTTTTCCTTAAGGTCTTCCTGAGGAATTCTGCATACATTCGAAGTCTTTGTGCATCTTACGAAGCTTTATGGTGATCTTAAATGTAAACGAATGAGGTGGGACCGGATGTGATCCGCATATCTTAGAAATCTTTCATAAATTTGTATACCTTGATTTACACCGTTGGGTCTCACTTTTGTGAACATTTAAGGGGTTCAGATTAGTTAGCGAGATTAGATATTTCCATAATTCATGTGGCTCATTACGATTCTAAGAAAATGTGGGTGTTTTGTTTGTTTCATTTCATACGTTCTTCAGTTATGAATACCTTTTTTATTACTTCAATCGTCCATTCATCTCTGAGCTGCTTTCATTCATAACATTTGAACTAAAGGCAGTTTTTGTAATAATTGGTAATCCTGCCCTCACCTGTTCTCTGAAGTTATGTCTCACACAGAGGGGGAGCCTTCTCTGTCTTCTCCATAAGATTACGGTTTTGTGGCCAACGGGGTCTAGCACCATTCAGTACACGTATTTCTTAAATTTAGCTTGTCACGCTTTGGAGTAATCTTATTACGTCTGTTTTTCTGACTCCAATAATCATGCGTCATTGAGGCTGTGTGCGCGCTCATCTACGTGCCCTATTTGGTGATGTTGTAGTCCCTTCAGATTATGGTTTTAGATTTATCTCATTTTGTAATGTAAATTTTATAGATAATATAATTTACAGTTCACATTCAAAATGAGATAATTCTCAAACCTTTATTTCAAATATCAGATCGTTCTAAAACTGTAATTGTGTATGTATATAATTTTGTGTTTGCATGCATTGGGGCACCGTTCGGTTTAAGTTTGCAAGGGCCGACTTGCTGAGGAAGAAGAAGGTTGTACCTTTCTTGTGCTAACCCCTTCACACAAGTTACAAAGATATTACTTTAATGGGCAATGAAGCTTATGTTTGACTGGGTGTGAGAATTACTCATTTAGTTAAGACCTTTAAAATATCGACGATATAAAAATATGTGAAACAGTAAATAAAATAGTAGCATAATTGGTCCAATGAGAATTAAATACGGACGAACTAAAAGAGGCTGGTAACAAATATACTATATCAGAACTTGGCCTGGAACCGAGTTGGATACCACGTGCCCTAAAACGAGAATTCTTTTAAAATCCTGACTTGATTTCACATCCTAAAATTCATTTTTAATCTGGTGTTTTCTTGTCCCTGGCAAATTTATTTGTCTTTTAACGTCCAGGTGAAAATTCTAAGTACAGGGATGGCACCCTCATGGCCCTTTGTCTTACAACCCAGCTACCTCCCTAACCTGCCCCCACTCCATCCCTGACCCCCCTCCCCCTTCAACTTAGTCGGCCCAACTTTGCTCATTAAGCCTCCGGAGGAAATGTCACTTTGTGTTCTTTTAGGGCTTCTCGACGAATGAAGAGGTTTTGTTGAGTTTGACTTGGACTCCGCGGTTCCGTGTGTGTGTGTGCATTTGGATTATTGCTTGACTGGTCTCGGTTTTCGTTTGTGTTTAGAGCTGTCCCTCTCTCGACTGGGGAGGAAGGGTGCTGACCGAATTTGTGTTTCTGTTTGGTGAACAAGTAGCATAGGTTAAAGTGGCATAATTTTTTTTTTTTTTTTTTTTCAACCATCGATCCTTATGTTTTCGGACTATTTGCAGTAGTAAGAATATTCTTACAAAAGTATTCTGGAAACTGCTCTCTCTCTCTCTCTCTCTCTCTCTCTCTCTCTCTCTCTCTCTCTCTCTCTCTCTATGTATATACTATATATATACATATTTATATATATGTGTGGGTGTGGGTGCGCGCTCATGTTAATGTATTTAATGGATAAGGGATAGATGGAAAATTAAATACATATATTTATATATGTGTGTATGTGCATTCACTACGTGTATGTGGTTATAAAATTCACTATTATCCCTAGTGATCTCTGAAGCACACTTAAGGCGCAACAGACTTACATTTTAAAACCTATAGACATACGAGTAGGATGAGAACATAAATGGAATGTATAAAAGTATAAAAATAAATATAAAAAGAATTTTATCAAAAAAAACTTGAGAAATAAGCTTTTTCCAGATCCCATGTGAGTGATCTTCAGCAAGGCATAGGATGTAGTACGACTTAGCATCTTAAATCCTTGAAGCATCTTGAATCCTGGAAGCATCTTGAATCCTTGATTAAGGATCATTTCCCCCGAGACATATGGAGAGCCCTAGGCTCCTTATCTCTCCAATCCTTTAATGGAGAGAGAGAGAGAAGAGAGAGAGAGAGAGAGAGAGAGAGAGAGAGAGAGAGAGTAGGTTATTAAAATCTTTCCTTCCTACAGAACAACAAATTTTGACATATTCGACCACATGCGATGCCTCGTGAAAGTTGCAACAATAAAATTGTTCTCTTGAAGTAGGTAATGATGGCGGCAGTTCAGCTAAGCTGTAGACACATAAGGTTACTGCAGTTGCTATCATTAGTTCACATTGAATAATAATAATAATAATAATAATAATAATAATAATAATAATAATAAACAATTTGAATCAGAACATTTATCAGGGTCTGTGTAGTCGAGACAGAGAATGTATTGCAAATTAGCTTTCTAAGAAACCACTGTTATTTCAAGAAAGAAAGATTAAGGTTAATTGAACAAATTTATAATATTTCTAGCCTTTTCATACTTATGAAAGATTCCAGTAACTTGCATAGCTGTATTTCATTAAGGAATGTCTACATAAAATGCCGTTGTCTAGATGCCATCCAAAGAACAGGTCAGGTCCACAGTTGCAGCTTTTCAAACTACATATTTTGACAATATTAATCTAAAACAAAAGTACCTGGAGGCCTTTTGACGACAGGATGTCAGATTGCCGCACCACAAACTTCCAACGTTTGGTAGACTTCTAAATATTTTGGAAGGTGTTGATTTTTTTTTATATATATATTTCACGAATTTGACGCCACAAATATCGTTGTATATCCAATACACCATTCTTATAAATAACCTACACTCAAGGGGCAGGATTTGAACCGGTGGCTGGTTTAGAAACAACGACCGACAGTGACATTGACCACACAGCTTGACACCGGCTCTTGTTGTTTCTAAACCAGGCATCGGTTCAAATCGTGTCGGGGACTAAGCACTTCTCAATTATAATTCCGCATAGGTGTAAGTTAGTTATTCCCGCGGTACAGTGACTTGGATATTAAATGACGTTTGTGGCGTAACATGTAGTATGTATGTGTATGTAATATATACGTATATCTTAAAGGCACGGTAGTGAGTTGCTAATCTTAACTTTTGCGCTTGTCTCTAACCGTCTTGTATATAGTATATGAATGTAATATACTGTGTATATATATATATATATATATAATATATATATTATATATATATAGATATATATATATATATATATATATATACTCTATAGTATATATATATATATTCAAAGTAATCAAAGTCCACAATTATGTAAAATGTGTATTAAAAATACATAAAAAACGGGAGCTTTCGTCTACTTGATCAGTAGACCTCATCAGCCGTACTGATTTTCCTTTTCAATAATTATATACAAAAATTATATACAAAAACCCCCATTGCAGGTGCCGATGCAGAAGTTTTGGACGAGGGAACAGCCGAACACACAGAGGAGGTAGTTCAACCACGACGATCGGCTCGTCTTTTGGCCAGACATTTGAACGAGGGAATAACATAATTAAGAGAGTTTGTTTTGGTGGTTATCTCCCTTGGAGACGTTTCCAGAGTCCTGCCTGTCCTTCGTAACTTTTTTGTATATAATTATTGAAAAGGAAATCAGTACGGCTGATGAGGTCTACTGATCAAGTAGACGAAAGCTCCCGTTTTTTTATGTATTTTTAATACACATTTTACATAATTGTGGACTTTGATTACTTGAAGATTTTCCAGTCACGTTATGGTGATTTTTTGAGATATATATATATATATATATATATATATATATATATATATATATATATATGCATGTATGTATATACATCAGATGTTCTTAACTTCGTGATTCATGCTTCCTCTCTAATATCATTGTTGCTTATGAAGTAAGAGCCGGCGTGTTTCATGTAGTTAATTTTCCCTTTAATATGACTTTACCAGGAAATAAACACCATAAAATATTGTTGAATTTTTATCAGTGGATCAATAAAACTCTTCGGTATGAGATTATAATTAAATAATAACCACAAAAGGAAACGTTTTACCTTCGAGCGAGGGACAGTTACTTGATAAGAGGTTCAGGTATTCAGAAAATGAGGCGACAAAAGCTGGAACGCGAGCAACGTCCTAATTTTCATTTATGCTAAAAGTTTCTCTCACTTCCTAAAACCAAGTTCCATAAAGTATTTGCCTAACTTACGGGGACTGCCTCTGTAGGCTTCAACTTTGGCGTCCGGACAGCCTGTTCAGCAAGAAAAATCTTCTTTTCAACCATTTATAGACCACTCGTACACTTCCTTGTACGTAATAATGCATTCTGTTCGTGAAAAACTGAGAAACTGATTAGATTATTTTTGGCATTAGATGTATAAGAACCTTCTTATATTTTTATATCATGCACTTTATATTATGCTTTGCACAGTCAAGTAAATGGTTGATGATAAGTAGTTTTTTCGTGATATATATACATTTATGTATGAATTGTTTTCACATCACCGTGATTTATATACCAAGCATTAAGCTACAAATGTCGTTTAATATCCAATTCGCTCTACCTCGGAGGGGAATTAGAGTTGAGAAGAATTTCGTCGTTTCACGGACTCGAACCACCGAAAACGAGAACTCTCGACGTTCAGTGACGCCTTAGCGCATCAAGTGAGGTATAAGTTGATACCGACTCTCCTGTACAAATCCCCGTCGAGCGCAGGTATTTGTAATTAAGTGTCGATATCAACCCACCTCCATCATGATATCGGTTTGAAGCACCCAGCTGTTTTATGGATGAATTTTTTCCACATCACCGTGAGTTATATACCAAACATTAAGCTACAAATGTTGTTTAATATCCAATTCGCTCTACCTCGGAAGTAACTTGTTTATATATGTATGTACGAGTATGCCGAAGGGGAATTTAGTTGATAAAAAGCTCGTCGTTTCTTGGACTCGAACCGCCGAACACGACAACTCTTTGTCACTAACATATCGACCTCGATTGTTTACCCACGACATGATAATCTTAAAACTCTTGATCCATCTTTTGACACTATGTTAATATTACCACCACTTATCAGTTCATATGTCGCATACAGTGCGAATAATAATTCATTTTAACTGTTACAAACTTTCGTCTCTCACTCATCACCCACACTTCACTCTTCTGAAGGACAGGTGTTCCACTTCCTTCGTACTACACTACTTCTCTTGCTTCTAGGACAGCTTCCATTTTTCCACCATTCATATTAACTTTCATTGCTCAATCTTGTCAGTTTACTTACCTTCATAAACTGAATCTTTTCCAGTCAGAACGAACGGTAACTTCCTTAAGAATCGATTGACAGGAAATGAAGATGCAAAATATATTTATGAATGGCGATAAAAAATAAAGCCCAAGGAAAGCATGATATCAAAATAGTGAAAATAAATATGGAAATGGATGTAGTAAAGACAGTGATAAAGTTCACTATGACACCAAAAAGTCTCAATGGATATAGATTTCATGTTTTGTTGAATTTTGCATTGATTGCAACATTGCTCTATTACAAGCACCGCTGAAAATCTATTACTTTGACCTTCGACCATTGAATATCAAAGCTGGTGAACCTGTCTGTACAGATTTATGTGAATATATACTGGAAATATGCATCAGGTTATAAGTTATGTAAACTTTCGGAAAGTGATCAACAATGCTACACTCCGTTCTCGACTCATTTCCATACCCCACAATATGCACTTGCATATATTGTCCTTTATGGTAGACCTCACGAATCACTGTAAACTACACCATAACAGTCATATTTTACATATTCTAGCAGGATTCATTTCCTTTGTAAATACCTTAATGGGTCACAATGCTATATCTTCTACCCTCCATATTACCGTATTATGGAATTTGTCACAAGCTTTTGTCTTTCTGGGTCCTTGTACATATAGCGTTTTCCCATTACTTTTGACTTTTTCTTTACAAAAATTTTTCTTTTCTACATCTACACTGTTCTTCCTTTATCATGCTTTTTGTCATCAGTTATACTTTTTCAGTTAAAATTCTATCATACACCTTCTATGGAATGCTAAGTATGTTGTGGCCTGGGGGAACTCTACCTGGAGAGGGCACACTTGGTCAGCGCTGTGAAGCTGACCCGAGCCACACCTCCTTACAAAGGCAAAAGCCTGGGTTTTGTCTTGGTTGTGGACCTGTAGTTCTAACTTTACCTTAACACAGTGGGACAAGTAATTCTTTAACAAATTCTTGCAGAACCTTTCCCTCATTCAAACTTTCCATACGAACCCTGGTCATCCACCCATCGGTAGTATCTCGGTTTCAATCGCATCAACTATATTTTATTTTTATTTTATTTATACATTCTTACACCATTATTCTTGATAGTGATTTCCATGACTTTACGTATATATTTATGTATAATATATATATATATATATATATATATATATAAATATATATATATATATATATATATATATATATATATATATATATATATAAATATATAAATATATATATATTATATATATATATATATATATATATCTATATATATATCATATAATATTAAATTGTATATTATAAATATATCTATATATATATATATATATATATATATATATATGATATATATAAAAAATATATATATATATATATATATATATAATATATATATATATATATATATATATATATATATATATATATATATATATATATATATATATATATATATATATATATATATATATATATATATATATATATATATATATATTATATATATAGTGTGTGTGTTTGTGTGTTCACACTTTGAAGTGTATACGCACCTTTCATCCTATAAGAAGCATTTAAACTTAGTTTAGTTAGATCATCGAATGAAGAACCTAAAACTCCTCCAGACGGTTGAAAGTGGATTAAAACTATCTGTTTCTTCACTTTTGAAGTGCCCGAAACGTTGAACTGTGGCTGACGTTTATCCAATTTCAAGGGAAACATTGGAGAAGTTTGTGTGTTTTTCTTCCCGTCTTCTTCGCGATTACCCTTGTAAAACTTCTTTTTTGGGGATGCCACAAGTTGTAAGTTGTCAAAAGGGAGATTTTTCGTGTTTGTAATTTTGCTAATAGAGCAAATATTTTTCTACTTACAATTTTTCACACGCATTTGACACAATGAAGGTGAAGTTATATGATATATTTTGTAATGTGTGAAACACACTATTTTAAAATGAACTGCGTAAGATAGTATGCTCAACCTATTTCAGTGATAGGAGCTTATGGTTTCATGATAAATTCTTAGGTATGTTGAAATAGTCGTTGTGAAACGATGGATGAAAAGTGAATTTATTTCGTACCCTTTTCATTTTGTTGAAATAAGCTCAATGGTAATTGTTTTATCATGCTATAATATATTAGAGAAACATTTTTCATTGAATTTTGAAGAAAATATTTCGAGCAGACTTTTAAATGTAGGTTAAATTGAATGTCTTTATATTATCGCGTAAATATTTTCACCCTTTGCTGGCAACACCGTTTTATCAAATCATCGGATAAAGGTGAAAGTTGGCAAGTGTATATTTATAACCCTACCTAATTTTTGCAAGTAGTTTATAGTACCTAAGTTCAATAGTTTTGATATCTATAGAGTAAAATGAAGTCGCCGATGCTGGAACCGAAGAAATCACAGAAAAGGATCCAAAAACCATTCGTGACGTAAACATCATATGACGTCATGAGGCTCCGCCCATCCACCAATGAAAGGATATATGCTTACAATCTAGGCTTCAACAGATTCGATAATGACCAGAAGGATATGGAATTGTCCCCATGGTAGCAAGACTGCATTTGTGCTACAGCTTGCCTCTTTGTATACAAGCGAGAAGACCCGTGGCAAGATTTACTATAGTATGAATAAATAATTATTTCTGCAGTGGGTAATAATTACTTGGCAACATTCCTCTCGTTCCTCTTGTTGCAGCAAATAGAAGGCTATAATGTCGAAACCTGAGGTAAAACAAAACGGATTGTCTTTTTGTATTCCCGCCAAAGACTGGTTCATTATGTGGATAAATTACATATATTAAATTATTTGTAAAGTAGAAACAGTACGAATATCAAGAAAATAGGAGAATTCCAGGCTGCGATGATAATGATAAATATTATTATTATATTGGGAATGATAATGAAATCAAGGGGACGATGACAAATCCTGGAGGCAGTTATTGATATCCCTGAATTCTGGGATGGGTCAGAATATGTCATCGGCAAATGGGCGGCGATTTTTGATGATGGCTCTGGCATAGGAAATACACTTTCACACTGATAAGTACCAGAACCATTGAACTTAGGTACTAAATATACTTGTTAGGTAGACATAAAATATGCACTTGCCAACTTTCGATGCTTTGATAAAAAGGTATTCCCGAAAACCCGTTTCATCGGGTCTGAATCCCATAGTAGTAGGTGTGAACCCCAGGAAATGAAACACTTATTTGTCAAACTTTTCATTTGTACCCAAATGAGACACTTCGGTCTCGCTTGGGATGATCACTGACAAGCTTCGGAGTTTGCAGAGTGGACATTGGTACCTACGGAACCTGTCAGTTCAGATCATGGTTACGATGGCTGGCGTCTGTCATCTCGCCTTGTCAAGCCGCAGGGACTGGTGGATTCGCCATACTTTGTCGCACGTGTCTAGTAGTAGTAGTGTATTTCCCGTAGTCGTTCTTCAACACACTGAATCTGTTGCATGGAAAACAACAGCATGTTTTCATGTTAATCTCCTTCTACGCAGGAAGTGGTTTCTTAAACATATATTTTGCATGTCTTTCTAGATTATGTATTCATTTACTAATGTATCACTAGTATTCAGATGCGACAGCTATATAAAGCATATATAGCTGTCGCTGCCTGTTTTAATAATTTATTCATTATACGAATTATAGTATTTAGATTTAGCCAACCTTGTGCTGACACGGTTTTTCTTTCGTTTTTTCTTTCTTTTTTTCAGCCGGCCGTAAAATATACGAATTATGATCGAGGTTACAACGTATAATAAGGCAAGCTACTTCGGCTAAAATTTAACATTGTTTAATGAGTATAGAAACAATAAATTCACCCCAGTGGTAGAAATAGAATAAATATATTAGATTAAATGATGTGTAAATTAAGGCAATTTAGCGTATTCGATGTAATAATCGAGAGGAATATTCAGTACCTCATTGCTAAAGCTGATTTGTTTATAGTAGATTCAGAACGGGTGATACTGCTCCTGGTTTATGACTGGCAAACATTTTGGGACGAGTTGCACGTTTCAACGGATATATCGCATGTATCACACACTTGTACTTTTAGCGTGGCACTCCATATGTCACTTGGCTTTAGAACGCGTCACGACAGATGTCAGCATTGGTAAATTTAGAGCTGTTTGTCAAGAGAAATTGCCAAAAACTCTAATGGAGGTAGTCGTTTTGAATATTGGGCGCATGCTCTGTGCTAACAGTAATGGTTGTAAATAATGTTAGTTTTATATTTATAGTACCTCATTTACAGGACTGCACGGGAATAGCATAGTTCGTTAAGTGGATAATATGGCAGTTGAGTGAATCATTGGAATTTATTGCACATGCATTATTGTATGTCGTTTGAGTGTAATGGTAAGATATTCAGCTAAATTCAGCTACAAAGTACGTGCGTGTTTCTGGTTTTGAAGAATAGGGTAAAAAGTAATTTGAAAATTAGGTTACGTGTTCGGGCGTCAATTATTTTGACTTTCTCCAATACACGACTCTGCAGATCAATACTTCAGCAAACCAAGGAATGTCAGTACTTGGTATTGCATGGTTTTGTAAATATTGGGTGATCAATAGTAAGGAGATTTAAGTCAACCTTTTCACGTTCACTGAATTAAGGAAGTTGGCATCTCGGTCTCATATTTTGTAGAAACTATTTTGGGTCTGGCTCTTGTCTGGCTGCCTGATAACACCCGTCAGACCATCACTTTAGACATGTTCTCTGGGGAAATCAGCATTCTTTGGATTACGCTGTTTATTTTTTTCACTGCTGAGCTTCGGAATTCTGTTTTTACTTCGGTATTCCTTGACTCAGCCAACCATCCGTTCTTCAGTGGATTCTACAGTTATCAGTCATCTCTTCGTTAAGGGGCTCCACAATCATGCGCTTTGAAAGAGGTTATAATTCGATAACAGGTTGTACAATAAAGCCTTATTCAAGAGGTTTTGCAAGAGGTGTGTTTGTCATCGCATCCATAGAGGCTTTACAATTACCCATTCTTTAACAGGATTTATAGGCATTCATTCTTGATGAGGCATTATAATAATGGCTTTTTAAGAGGCTTGATAGTTATTGATTCATTAAGAGTTTTTACGATTATCCATTGTTTGCTTGACAATAACCCTTTCTTCAAAAGCCATTACTGTAATTCATTCTTTTAAGAAGCTTGATAAGCGTTTATTTTTAAAACGGATTTATGAAATTCCAAGAGGCTTGATTATCACATACTCTGTCGGAGGCTTTTATCATTATTCATTGGTTATCACTCATTCTCGAATATGCTTTATAATCCCTCATCTTCAAAGGGCTTTACATTTATTCACTTTTGAAAAACTACAATCGCACATTCTTTAAAAGTCCTCTCAGTCATTTCTACTTTCAGAGACTACATCCATCCTTTCTTTTGAGAGACTTTATCACCCCTTTAGTTAAGAGATTAGCTTCCCGTGCATTTTTTTTTTTTTTTGTGGCTTTCAAGTGATGTTGGTTTTCCACTTATTTGCATCGCTCAAGTGCAGTTTTTCTCGAGTAGTTTTATGAAATTTGGAATGAAAAGGAACTTGACTGGATGTAAGATGCGCAAATTGATCCTTATCCTGTCTTCTAGAAGTGCAGATGGTACTTATAATCTGGTGTGCCTGGTATAGCAGTGATGGCAATTTGTTTTAGACAATCAACAAATAGGTGTTCTTTTAAATATGGTTATAGCATTCGCACACAGTCTGTTTTTCGGTATAGGTCTTCAATGAGATGTGACCTTTTAAATCTAACGTTCTTTGGAACATCTGTTTCATAAACACGCAAATTGGCAACGAGTATCATTATTCTCTCACCGGTGGTCTTTTGTGTCAGTGAATAGGCTTTGGACCCCCTATGTTGTTATCCTACCAAATTCGTTTTTCTTTTAGGGGAAATAAGGTTAACAGTATTTAATGACTGCAAGTAGTCACGTTGTTGGTTGACACGGTGGTATGATGCAGATTACTATCAGCAAGTTTTCCTTCGAAATTGAAGGAATATGACATCTAGATTTTTATTTGCTTTAGTAGCTTCAGCAGAAATGATTGCATTTTGTGTTCGTCTTCCAAACATAAAATTATTCATACTTCATACTACAAGTTATGTTGTAGTATGAATACTTCTTATTAGCAGAAGAGTGATTTGGGGAAAAACCAAACACAGTAAGGATCATTCTTAATAGATTTATAGTTAACCTGTTAGTTTTGACGATTCTTTTGTATTAGTAATAATCAGATTCTGAGTCAATAAACTTTATAAGGATGTAGGGATGGCAGCGCTGAGTCAGTTCAAATGCATAGAAGTCAAGAAATGGTTGACGATACCGTTCCGTGCATTGGGGCATTTCGTCTTTAAGGAAAAACGTTGGTGTACTAGTTGCCCCACTTTGTTTCTTTCTTTTTTACCCTCTCAAAACCTCTCTAGACTCGTAATATCCTCTCTCTCTCTCTCTCTCTCTCTCTCTCTCTCTCTCTCTCTCTCTCTCTCTCTCTCCACACACACACACACACATACGGCTCTCGTCTTCTCTTATTGTTTCACCAAACGCCGAGAGGCTAATGATCCAAAGCTTGGGACCCAAGGGTGATCGGAGAACCAACTTTTCCTTATCATGCCTTGTTAAGAAAGTGGATGCTGGATATTCCCTTCAGAAATATTTTTGCCCTTACTACTGGGAAGCTTAATATATTAATTCCTTGTTTAATTATAACTTTGTCGAACTACAAGATTTGTTGTATTAGTTGTTATCGTAGATGAATTCTTTCTGTTTATCAGTGCTAATGTTTATTTTTTTAAAATAATTTCGACTTAATACTGTCTTGCATAGTTTCTATGGCAGTATGATTTTATGAGTGTGTGTAAATATAATATTTCAAAACTAAAAAATTGATTTTATATTCATAAGGATACTACATTCTGCAGGCGGATAGTTTAGGTTACTTTTCTCTTTTTTGTGGATTAATAAAGTTATATTTAGCTCTTTCTGTTTTCCCCTCTGATATGAAGAGCATTAGCGTTCCACCATTCCTGTTTGCTTGATCTTGGTATACTGAACGCTAAAAGAAATAATGAGCTCTTGGTGGGGCATTTGTAAACAGTGATTGTCTTTAATCATCTGGTTGTGCATGAGTAAATTTAATTATCTTGGAAGGGTAAGGTTCTCAATGAAAGTCATGCAACTATTGATTTTTATAGAGTTGTTGTAGGTTGATGTTCATGCATGTATCCTAAAGATTTTACGTCATGGGGCTTGTATTTTTACGATGAATTTCACATTGCTAATGGTTTTCGTTTCGCTTGATAGTTATGCTTTGCTCAGTGCCCCTCTCTCTTTAGATTATTATTAAAAAAAAAATAAAAAAAATAAAAAGACCTTGTACGTGGTATGCCGTATATTGGATTTCGAGTAAGAAATATTCGATTTGGAAAGTTATTTCGTCAGTCTCGTAGATTTCCAGGTTCTGTAAAAGCAGCCCTTTGTGAATTTTACGAAGATGATTCCTAGAAGCAGTAAACCTTGCAGTATAGTTTACTTTAACAATTTCTTTTCTTTCCTACCGTAAGGGGTCGGTTGCCTGATGCGCCTTCTCCTCCACTGCCTTCTATCAAAGGCATCATAAGGCATGGTTTATTGTTTGGCAAAGGGGGCTTTTACTTTAATAACTAGACACTCGTAATCTGTATGTTTGTGGAAACAGAAAGTACTTAGGCCTTTGTATTCATTTGTTTGATATTATTGCACTTCTGAAGTTTAATGAGAGCATATTTCACTAACCATCTTTTATATTACTTTTGGCCTTGCGTAATAAGGAAGAGAAAGCCTTACATTGCTGTGGGCCCCTGAGGTATTACGTATCCTTGGCATTAAGAGAAATATTACGAAAGCGCCCTTGCAACCAACAGTAATGTAAATAGTAATTTTTCAATGCCGTAGGCCGGAAACCTGAGGGAAAGTTAGTAGAATTTTAGATTTTTATTCCAATATACTGCCACATACTCAGAGATAATGTAGCGTCGGTGTATGAGATATTTTAACCCCACATTTATGTGTATTTTCTGCATATTTTGTTTGGAGATGATAACTGAATTTTATTTGTAATACCTTGTATGTGCCAGATATGCCGCGGGTTGTTAATATTACTTTGCTCATTTTTTTTAAATTGTCCTAAGATTAAGTATTTATAAACTTCGTGATCACTTACAATATTTATGATAGTATTTTTTGCATAATGGCTCTTTTAAAAAGAGTGGCTATTATGTATTCATAATGCCCCATATGTAATTTCGTAATTATAAAGCTGATATTCAATTAGCTAGTTACTGGAGTTCTAATTACGGTCAGGCATAATAAGCCGATATTATGTACTGTAACATTAGCATTAACCCTTAGGCTACCAAAAATTTTTAATGAACATCGGGGTTTTACTTGACTTTTTTTTTTTATCCCTCGAAATGAATATGCTTTTGCAATCATGAATGGGGGAGGCCTTTTCAAGTGACTAGATGCTTTAGTATTTTTAGTTGCATGACATGCGCTTTAATTTTGATTAGTAGTAGTAAGTTGTTTTACAGGAAGGGGACTTGTACTTGAAGAAGAACAAAAATAATAGTCAGTAGGTCACTGAAAACTCAATTATAATTACTCATTTATCCTTATTTTCGTTTTGTTTCTCACTCATCAAGCCTTCATAGGTAGGCAGTCCATCTTACAAGTTTCGGACTTTGATCATCCAATTGCATTCAACCTCCAGCTTTCTCTTTTTTTCAATAAACAGTGTGTAGATATCCCACGAGAATCTATATTATTAACTTCATCTGTATTTTTAGTGTTACCCAAAATATTTAGTCGTAAACACCTATGCATATCAGGCACTTCATATTTACATCTCTTTGTCTCGTGAACTTTAACCTCAAAGCGAAAATTCAAGAGAAAATTCAAGCGAAAATTCACTTTTCTTCTTAAGTTTTAAGTGGATTACAGAACAGAAATGTGTAGCTTTACTGGTTTTGGAAAACACTTCAACCCCCAAACGAAAACGTTTTAGTGATTCCATGATAGCGTTCCAATTTAATCCTTGGGATATTTTCCTTTTAGATATTTTCGAATAGTTATTTTTTGGTGAAATATTTTCGAATAGCTATTTTTGGTGAAAATTCGAGACCAGTTAGTCACTTTACGTTTGGTACCACCCACGTACGTAGTTGACCATAAAGGGCGGATATGTTTGCAAAGAATGTAATGTAGACTGCTGCAAGACCAGTCTCTGTGTGTAGGTGATGCAAACCATGAGAGTAATGTTTCCCACATTTTATTAGCTTTCAGTTGCATACGAAAACAAAACCTCAATTAGTTTTTCTATTATCAGTCTGTATATATATATATATATATATATATATATATATATATATATATATATGAAATATGTATTATTACCTTTATATATATATATATATATTTATATATATATATTAGTATATATATAATATATATGATATATATATATATACTATATATATATATATATATATATATATATATATATATATATATTATGGTATATATAATATGTGTATGTTATGTATATCGTGATGTACCACATGAATGTTCAAGAGGTTTGTGTGGCAATAGTTGTTGACTTTTCTCGTAGTCACGCACTTAAGTATTGACATGACCCAGTGTCACAAACTAGACAGGTCGAACAACGAATGGGGTAGATTGTGTTTATGTTTATATAATGCACTGAAGTACTTTAGCATCTGTTGATCTGTATTACTGAATATATATATATATATTATATATATATATATATATATATATATATTATCTATATCTATATATATATATATATATATATATATATATATTTGTGTGTGTGTGTGTGTGTGTGTGTGTGTGTGTGTGTGTGTGGTGTGTGTGTGTGGCGTTCGGCAGGAGCTTAAAGTCACAAACTGTTAACGTCATCTGCCCCCTTTTTTTTCCGCTGCGGAATATAGAGGTTCTACTTTAAATTTGAGGTTTAGATTTTTATGTATTACAGAGAACTACCACGTATTGAGGGCCTGACATTTCCTGTGATATGTTGCTATTGGGATTTTTTTTCCATAGCACACTTCATCGTTGATTACAACTTTTTTGACTTTAGCACACAACAGTTCATGGGAAATCATTTAGTCACTTTGAAGACTCTAAAGAGTTTCGTTTTATTCTCTAGATGTTGATGTAGTGGTTAATAGGACAAATTTAAAATTTTAACAATGGGTTCATTTTTTATCCTTTTGTAAAGTTTTGCCTTATAACTATCTCACGAAAGAGTAGAGAATGAAATTAAAGTTTTACCAAAGCCTGAATTGTTAGCTTTGAAGGTTTTCATGGTGACGTAACTTCGAAGCTAGGACATCCTTCAGAAAAAATTTACGTTCAAATCTTCAGTAATAAATGGTACCATGGAAAATTGATGTGTATATATATATATATATATATATATATATTATATATATATATATATATATATATATATATACACCCACACATAAATATATATATATATATATATATATATATATATATATATATATATCTATATATATATATATATATATATATATATAGTGTTTGTCTACGTGTAAGTGTGTATGTATATATATATATATATATATATATATATATATATATATATATATATATATATATATATATATATATATATATGATTGTGTACTGGTGGTTTTTAGTAGATTTTTAGCGCAAAATTCTGTAAACAGATTTATATATATGGAGTTTTTGAAAGACCCTTTGTCACACTAATAATATTCAAATGCATGTATCAGTACCTCAGTGTAGACAATATTTTGGCTATTATACTTAGAAACTCTGACAAATTCAGTTTATAAATAGAAAAGGTTCCTTGCTTCTTTTGTAGACACTATTATGTATCAAAAGAGAACATTTTCACTAAAATTTCGTATGTCTTGACAAACAAGAAATAATTTAATTTAGGTAAATGATTTTTATATCATTGATCTATACAAATGTCGGTATTCGCTTCGCTGTTCCGGCGAGTATTACGTATTGTCTGTCCTTATTCCCTGGATGAACAAACTATAGGACATTAGGATAATAGGAAGGGACTTCTTTTATCCAGCTCATATTCTGGATGCTTACTACAATAAGGCTGTAAAGATAGGAGGCCAGAATTGCCTAGGAACGCTTTTAGTTTGGCATTTTGTTTTTTAACCGGCTTTGAGCCCATCAAATGGTGAAATGTTGAAAATAATTTTTTTAAACATTTAATGTAAGATCAATTTTTTCGCATCAAGTGAAAGCATACCTTTAAGAAATTTTCCTTGCCAGGGTAAGAAGATTGTTTATAAAATTCTAGATAAGTAGCGAATGAAATGTGAGACTGACTCTTAGATATTCAGTTAGAACTGACCAAAAGAAAAATGCACTTTTTGTACACCGTGGAAAATCGCAGAATTAATTGGTCCCGAAGTAGTGTGTTGGACGAATGTTCAAACTAGAAATACCTTAGAATCTGCATTAATACATCATAGAAATTTAAATAATAATGATAATGATAATATAAATCCAAGTCACTACACTCTTGACCCAATTCTGCACAAGATGTTCGAAGGAGGTTTGAAAGTCCATGACTTCTCCTTGGCTTATTCAATTTGGAGAGCTACAGCAAATGCGGTGGCCTTTGTGTGATTGTGTATATATATATATATAATATATATATATATATATATATATATATATATATATATATATATATATAAACTGGAATATGTCACGTGTAATTTATAGCAGCAACTGCCGGTACAAGAGTCAAATGATGGAATCGGCCTTAATAAAAGAGAAGCAGGTAATGAACATCTCAAAAGGGAATTGGACATCGGACATCGTCGACGCAGTGTTCATTCAACCAACGCTTAAGAAGATTAAAGGAAGATTATCAGCGGGGGTGACCTATATTGGCTTACTTGTGGACGAATCTCTTGGTATAAATACCACCTTTTCTGTAAACTTTTCTCAATCATATACCTGAAGAGAGAGACAGCAGTCTCTGAAATATAGTACTTTTCTCTCTACATTTTGGTGTTTTTATGGGCTCCTTTTATTAGATGGAATTCTGTTGTTACAGAACATTTTTACCAGTCATATATATATATATATATATATATATATATATATATATATATATATATATATATATATATATATTTCTTATATCTTAGTTTTTGTTTGTAAAACCAAGTCTTCTTTGTAATGTTTAGTTCCGGTGGATGTAAGTTGCTAGAAGATTCCTTAGAGTAAAGGAAACAATCTTTCTCTACCCTGTTTCACTGTGCTCTTGGCCGTATACTGTTTTTATTTTACATGTAGTTGTTTTTATGATGATGGATTTCTGTAAGTATATCTGTATATAATAATGACTTCCAAAATGTTTTTGGTGTTTAGGTTTCGCTGGATACTCTGCATTGCGAGGGGATTCCATTCACCTTTTATACTGACAGCGTCACACTTACCTAATAATAGTTGGAACTGTGAAGGCTTTCAAATGAGCAGTGTAGATCCCTCGGCTACAATATCTCTTGAAGTAATTTGATTTGGAATCTCCAGAAATTGACTAACGATATTCAGATTATGAGTCGTGAATAATTGTCGTCGTGTCTCCGCTGTGGTGCTTTAGTCTTTTTGTTTCCCCAATCGTTCATCTTATTGCATGTCGTCAAAGGTTTCGAATGGAATGCGAAGGTGAATAACGTATTTACTGAAAAGAAGGGTTGCTCATTGCGCATTTGTCTTCATGCTTGTGCTATGTAATGAATTCCGTGTGTGTCTTTGTTTGTTTTTATGTCAGTACATTTTAGGATTTTTCTTTTTGAGATTTCTTTTTTGTGTGTGCGTAGAATCAACAGGTTTGATACTGCTTTTTATTCAGTTTTTGTTCCTATAAAAATTTGATTAATCGGGGGAGAACACCTACCATTTTGTTTTCATTTGGATAAGTTGTCTCGAACAAAATCCTTAACGGAATTCACAATCAGGATTATCTGGGAAATTTGTTCCTGATTTTTATTTTCATGTTGGGCATCTTGAATATTGTTTTGTGAATTTCCTTAAATTAGGTTTTTTATTCGAACCTAATTTTGAATATTTATTTATTCAGGTTTAAAGTTAAGATTGATGTTACCCTTGCCATAGATGAGCGTTTTACTTCATACCAATATCATGCCTGTTTTACTTATTCAGTATTGAACTATCCTCTTCCTAATCTCTTGATCCGTTGTATGTAGATTGCTTTAATATGCCTTAAATGCGAAATATCTTCCAAATCGTTGTTGCACTTTGCTCGAGACCATATACATTGGTTATATTTTATATGTTTTTACTCTGATAAATGTTATATACATATGTTAGGAACCAATAAAGCACCTGGCAAGGTATTGTTGGTGTTTGGGTTTCACCTGATACTATCTGTTGCGTGAGATTTGATTCACCTTTAATTCGGAATGTTTCACGTTTTATGTAAGAATAGTCAAAATTGTGGAGGCGTTTAGCTGAGCAGCACAGATCCCTCGGTTACGTTATCACTCGAAATAATTTGATTTGGAATCTCTGGAGACTGACCAACGATGTTCAGAGTATGAGTCGTGAGTAATTTTCGTCGTGTCTCCGCTGTGGTGCTTTAGTCTTTTTGTTTCCCCAAACGTTCATCTTATTGCATGTCGTCAAAGGTTTCAAATGGAATCCGAAGGTGAGCAATGTATTTACCAATGAGAAGGGTTGCTCTTAGCGCTTCTGTGCTCCTGCTTGTATTATGTCTTAGCGCTTCTGTGCTGCTGCTTTTATTATGCATTATCGCTTCTGTGCTCCTGCTTGTATTATGTATTGAAATACGTGTCTGTTTCTGTCTTTATTTTCCTGTTAGATCATCTTAGTTTTTGATCTATTTAGATTTCTATTCTGGGGCGGGTTTGGGATAGCTTTTTCGAATAAACTTATGGGTATGTACATAATTTCAATTTTCGTTCCTACAGAAATTTTCATTTTGGGGTAAAACACACCACCCTATATTTATATATATAATATATATATATATATATATATATATATATATATATATATATTTTTATATATATATATTTATATAATATAAATTTCCCCGAACAAAATAATTTAAACTGAACACAAAGTGGCGACAACCTGTATGTCTGGTCTTTATTGGCTGCCTCTTGAATGAATTTTGGTGGATGTCATGAAATATTGTTTCGTGAATTTTGTTTAGATTAGATTGCTGAATTCAAAACGGAATTAGAATGAGCCTTTTGTGTGGGTTTGTTCCAGAGGGTTAATTGATCAGACTCCAAGTAACGAATGGTGTGACATTTTGAATTATTTCATGTGAAAGTAATAACCAAATGAAGATTGGAATAGGAATATTTCTAATAGAAATATTCCCATTTCCTAATAGAAATATTCCCATTAATTATCCGCAGTGTGTAGTTAGTTATTAGTAAGTCATAGGTTAATAATATTACCCGAGATTATATAAATACTGCAGTTTTACAAACAGTTCATCACATGTAAATATACCATATATGCCTACAAACACACTTATTGCAATGGATTTCTCTTAGACTAGACAGAATTACTACCTCCAAGACACAGTGCCATCTTATTTCCCCGCGTCTTCCCATGTCCGAGTTATATGAAATTTTAATTGTACCCCCACTTAAAACCATATTTTTCCTCTCTTGGTTGCTTGTAACTTGGCTCAGAGGTCACGGTATTCAAATTAACCCCTCTATCTTTAGAATAGTGGTATTGACGTCAAGGCGCCGTAACTTCTGTTTCAACTTTTATGAAGGCTTTTTGTTGGGTTGATTTGTCCCTGTGTGGAATATTCAAACCGTATTTGGTTGCTACATTCCCTCCTCAGCTTCACCGAAATCTGACCTCTTGTCCTTGCATTATAATGTGATTAAAGTTCTGTTGTGATTATCCTAACTGAACACACCATTTAAGTCATCTCTTGGCACACTTTCTCTGTGGAAATCAGCAGTCCTCAGATTATGTAGTTCGGGAACTATTACTAATTAGGATCTTATTTTTTTTTTTCGCTCCTATTTCGCCTGATACCATGAAGTTTTCTTACCTTGAAAGGCAGGGCTATAGCTTCTGTTAAAAACAAATTTTTTTACTTGATTATAAAATTCAAAGCCCTTATTACATTTAATATCAAGCATTCCACGCACACGGGTGTACAGGCTATCAGTCTATGTATTTTTGTGTATATAATATATATATATATATATATATATATATATATATATATGTATGTTGTATGTATGGTATATACATAATATAAAATGAAAGTGCGACAATGGAGTACAGCAGCGAGGCCTTTCGATTTCTACTCCTTTACTGTAAATGACAGATAGGGATTATAAAGGAAATATGTACATAGAATCCAAGACAGCTGAAGAATTAGAAGACCTAGCCAAAACAGGGGCACAATTTAAGAAGTTTACAAAGGATTAGGCTGACTGCTCAGGAGCGGGGACAAGACAGTTAAAAGATTATACAGGGAGGTGACTGACCACCAAAAAAAAAAAAAAAAATATATATATATATATTATATATATATATATATGTAATATCTATATGTATATACCTATATATAATATACAATATTATAAATATATATATGTGGTATTATATCTATGTATATCATATATATATATATAGATATATATATATATATATATATATATACTATATATTAGTATATATATATACTATATATATATATATATATATATATTATATTATATATATATCTATTATATATAATATATATATATAAAATCGCCCTTGAAAAGCAACACCATAATATATATAATTCCTTGCTTGCACTGCCCCTCTTTATATTGGCCAATCTAGCAAGGATTTAGAAGTAAGAGTTAAACACCTATGTATTCTGGCAAAACTAGGCAAACTTCCAGTTAGATCATCTTAGTTTTTGATCTATTTAGATTTCTATTCTGGGGCGGGGTTCGGATAGTTTTTTCAAATAAAATTAAGGGTATGTACATAATTTCAATTTTCGTTCCTACAGAGATTTTCATTTTGGGGTGAAATACACCACCCTATTCTTTTATTCAAGTGAAAACTCTCACAGGATAAATTGGACTGGCAGTTCAGCGATTGCTAGATCAAAAGATTTCTTTTCACGAAATCTTTTAGAATCCACCATTGTACAAATTTCAATTGTAATTTTAGCCTTAGCTCTGGCTTTTATTATTTGGACCCTTGTATAAGTAAAATGTTTTCAGAATTACCTTAATGATAAAATCACTGACTTAATTACATATTAATTACCTTATAGATATTTTCTATGTATCTGTATGTTTACCATATTTTTTTTGAAAATATTCACTTTACAAAAATTGTAAGGTTAGCAATAATGAGATTTACTGAATTGTACTCTTATAAAAAGAAATTTGGTGGTCAGTCAACTCCCTGTATATTCTTTTAATCGTTTTGCCCCTGCTCGCTTCCGAGCAGTTGGCTTGATCCTTTGTAAACTTCTTAAATTGTGCTCCTGTTTTGGGCAGGTGTACTAATTCCTCAGCTGTGTTGTATTCCAGGTACATACATCCTTTATAACCCTATCTGTCATTTATACGAACTTTCTTTGTAAACTTATTTTCATATTTATGTCAGTCTGCTTACTAAAGGATGAGAATCGAAAGGCCACTTAGCGGTACTGCATTGTTTCACTTTCCTTCGTAGCTTTTGTCCTTATTTATACGTACATCCATCACGTTCCATATTATCCTGATTCAGTTATATATATAATAATATATATGTGTGTATGTATGTACTAGTGCAATACTTTGATTAAAATTTAGTAATGACTTTAAATTTGAAATTAATTAATTTATGTATAGTATGTTTTGCATTAAAAAATGATTTATCACATCAGACCTATGTTTACTAGATTCAACAAATTCTCTCTCTCTCTCTCTCTCTCTCTCTCTCTCTCTCTCTCTCTCTCTCTCTCTCTCTCTCTCTCTCTCTCTCTCTCTCTCTCTCGAGTTCAAACTTTGGTGAGAATGCATATTCTTCCAAGAATCATATTCGGAGTTTACTGTTATTTCATTACGTCGAGTAAATTGCTGGATGTTGCAAACTTTATCATTTTTTTTCTAATTTCTTTTTGGGAAGATTGCTTCTTGTAAAAACTACTGGTAATAAAACAACAGGTTGCAGATGAAAAGATGAAAGAAAGCATATGTTCCAGTATTAAAAAAGAATTTTAATTTCCATTACTTTTTTGTGTTCATATGTATTTGTAATTTATAAAAAAGGTAATATTCTATTTTGTCCTTTCTGCGTAAATTACTGTACGTGTCTCTTGATGCCGCGTAATGATAGTATTACTTATCTATATGTATCGAAATATATATATGTATATATAATATACTATATATATATATATATATATATATATATATATATGTGTGTGTGTGTGTGTGTGTGTGTGTGTGTGTGTGTGTGTGTGTGTGTGTGTCATGATCAGCGAAGGGTGAAAGTTAAGTCGGAAGCAACCACGTTCATTATCCCAGATGTCAGAAAACGTTAAAGTTCGCCAAGATTCACGTCAGTGTGGATATATATATATATATATATATATATATATATATATATATATATATATTATATATATATATATATATATATATATGTATGTGTGTGTGTGTGTGTGTGTGTGTGTATGTGTGTGTGTATATATATAAGAGTGCTTTAAAAATACGACTCTACCTGTGCTGTTTGGTAATTCACATTCACCGCAAAAGTTTATTACGGGCACAGAATCAAAACGAAACCACACTTCCCCATTTCAATTCTTGTGTTTGCCACCATAGATGATGCAGTTTACAAAATAAGCAGTTGGTACGAGGGAGGCCGTGCTTTCCCGACCCCTCTTCAGGGATGTATTAATATGTATGAAGGGGAAATGTGATGTCAGATTTCCTGTTACTTATTGCACACTCAACTGCCATTCCTAGTCTGGAAGGGTGAATTTCAGTCCCATTTTTCTTGATATTTTTTCCTTTTGTCGTATGTAAATTATTCTAGAGTTACTTGCGATGCAGGGGTGGGGCGAATTAACGAAGGCGGGTGTTTGCTATCGGGTTCTTTTTTCTTTTTTACTAAAATTACATTCATGCTGTTTTCGGTGGTGAGAGAAAGAGCAAAGTCGTCTGCTTTTACCCTTGATGTTTAAATAAAGATAATACTCTATCAGACAGATTTTATGTTTTTAATTGAAAATAAGATTATCATATTTTTCTGTTAGTCCATGAAATAGCATTCATCCTCAAATAGGTTTATTATGGGGATTATTTTAAAGCTTTTATATTTTTTTTATTTTGATGCCAAAATCGCATGTAGCCGTTCAAGTGGATAATTTAATCTTTTATGAATTCTTTTTATATTTGAACGTTATGGCGATTTAGCCTGTCCTCATTGTAAGGATGGCATTCATTATGCACGAGTGTTGTTATTCGTTTGAGGAATTCCAAACTATTTTTGTTAAAACTATACTCTAGTTTTTTGTTCTAATCTGGCAAAATTGCACTTGAAAGTGTGTGGGAGGGAATTCTACTGTGATTGGTTGAATGTAACGTGTCCGAATAGCGTGGTTAGATTTCATTCAAGTACTTAGCTTATTTTATAACCTAAATTTCTCTCTCGAATATAAGCTACTTTTGTTAGTAATGCTGTCGAGTTGAGAGGTAAAAAAAAGAAAAAAGAAAAAGATATGTTCATAAGTTCCAAAGTAAGTAGCATGGTCGCCGAAGTCAACGTCTTGAAATGTGTATTGGGTACACAGTTTTTCACGCGGAACTTTTTGATTTGTTTGTTTCTTTGTTTTATTTCGCACTCGACGTTGTTTGTGTCAGTCCTTTGGCAAGTGATTGTTAATTATACAATTATAAGAGATGCTTATAAATTGCTACATAAGCCATAAGTTTGGCCCTCTTGTTTGCAAGTCTAGCTTAGAGAGAGAGAGAGAGAGAGAGAGAGAGAGAGAGAGAGAGATGCTTGAGGCAGTGCATATATTCATATAAATGATATTGTGGGAGAAAAATACAGTCTACATAAAATAAAATTTGCTCTGCATCGTAGCCTAGTTGCGTGTGATCTACCAAAAAATGAAATCCGTTCAGTAAGAAAAGACTTTTTATTTACATTTTGTTTATTTAACAAGAAGGATGAATTTCTGAGGATCAGAGGTTAGCCTAATGTTATGTGGAGAATTGAAAATGCAACTTGCGTGATACACGAGATAAGTAGTATATGATGAAATCAGGTTAGGGAATGAAATTTTAAGGATGGCATGATACGAGAGAGCAAATGATGCTTGAGTATATTATTTTATTTGTTTCACTCATTTTTCGCTGTCATGTAAACTGCGTATGTGTAACCCTGTCTGTACATCTTTAGTACATAAGGCATTGCTCATTGCCGACTGTCCAAGCAAGTTCATTTTAAGAAGGCAACTAAAAAGTAGTTGATCATTTACTGTTTTATTGGAATTAATGATGTTTCATTTCACGTCATAATATAATAAAAGTTTTATATGTAAGAGAATCAGATATACGCTAAATGCATAAGGTAACACAAAAAAATCTTTACCATGATGAAGCACGCGGACGTAATATCCCAACATTCCTGTGTAATCACAGTGGAAATATCTATCAAATAGAAGTTTATGGGTGAACGTGATTATTATAGTGATCACAAACTAGATCTTTAATGAATAAAATGCTATTACCAAAGGGAAGGGAACTTCTAGTTATCTAACGGAGTTTGACATAATCCAAGGGATTCTTTATACACAAAACTGTAAACAGAATGAAAAGAATAGTTTTAGTTTCAAGGCTGTAAAACTAATACCAAAGCTTATAACTAAAGGTAGCTACGCAAAAGAAAGACTAGGCAGACAAAGAGGAACAAGAGTTCATATTCGTTTAAAGTGTTATCACTATCAACACGCATGAAATCACTATTTTCATTCTATGAAATTACCAAAGGAATCGCGTGTATATTATCCAGTTTTAAGAATCCGTAGCTTTTCCCTATTTCAAAAACCTTTTGACACTTCGTTCCTTGTTTGTAACCTAGTGAGCCTTATCATTGCGTCAAAGAAGATGGCGTATAAGTTTCCTTGTTTTGAGTTATGAAGAGTAATAGAACATCGCCGAAACCCTTGTAGAAAATAATGCATTTTTTTTTTCTTCATAGAAGTCACATTTTTGAAGAAGCTGCTTGCTTAAAGTGCTAAAATAGCGATATAATAATAATGTTGTGTTGACAATTGATTTACAGATCCAAGTTATATTTTGTTTCGTTTTGACTACGTGATGAATTCAGTGAATTCTGTAACCATTGGCACTGTCACCCAAACTGATGACTGATAATTAAAATCACCATGTGATGAGATTCTTAAGCGAAAGAGAACTACAAACTAACTAACAAAATTCATATTAGTGTTCCTGCACTGATGAAAGATATCTGAGCATGGTAGAAATCTTAACTTAAATATTAAATCCATTTTTGTCCTCTAACCACAGAGAAAACCAGACAAAACGTTCACCATGCAATATATAACGAATAATCAATAGATAAGAAATTACTTGCATAACGAATATGGCATGAAAAATAAAAATAATAAGGATAATTCTCCAATAATAACAACAGTAAATATCCCAAATTCCGAAAAATATAGCTTGCTCTATCCATATTGTGATGATAATTTCGTTATTGCAACATCGGACATATCAGAAGGACGAAGCTCCTACTTCATAACGACAATAATAAATAGTCTGATGGAATTTCATTCCGTCTGGGTCAATGTCAAGCTCCGGATTTAATGGGAGTAATTCCACACTGGAAATCAGCACTCTCTTCATAAGCCAAATGAAATCTAATTGCTTAACTGTGTTGCGCATTCGGCGAAATTAATTTATGAAGGCAAATTTGGGCAGGTGTTTCGCTCTCGGCACTGATAATACTACGTCCTCCATTCCTGCCTCTGATTCTTGGGTAAGACCCACACACGCAAACACTTTACAAAATAGTTTCGTAGCCAAGAAATTCAGTTGGTCTAGAGCGGTATGAATTGAAATCAAATAACGAGTTGACCAAATTTCCAATATTGTCTGTTCTACAAATTTTCAGTCGATCTCATTTTTGACTGAAGGAGAGAGAGAGAGAGAGAGAGAGAGAGAGAGAGAGAGAGAGAGAGAGAGAGAGAGAGAGAGAGAGAGAGAGAGTCAAATATATTTATGTTGCTCTTGTAAAGGTCCATTCTAATTCTCTCTCTCTCTCTCTCTCTCTCTCTCTCTCTCTCTCTCTCTCTCTCTCTCTCTCTCTCTCTCTCTCTACACGCTTTATCATTAGAAATGAATACCTTAAATAGAGAAGAAACGTTAGCGTCTCCCTAAGCCAGAAGAGAATATGATGAAGGGGACTACAATACACTAATTGTACAAGACGAATATACAAAGGGAAAACACTTCATTATGGCGAAAGCAACATAAACTGTATAAAAATTCGCATTTCACCCAGAGAAATTTATCAAAATACTATCGTTTTCGTATTACCGAAACTTAAGAGATTAAAATAGACATCGTTGTAGCGGATTATACAATAAAGGGAATATAAAAACCAATTTTAGATAGCCAAAGAAAACCAAAGTAATTTCTTTTTGGAGACACACAAAGAGATGCTGTAGGAACACTTATAGGCCCAAGACATTAAGCTCATTCTAAGTGATGACTAACTAATTAAAATGAAGCTTGAGAAAGATGCTCAAATGAATGTAGTTTTGTTTCCTAACAGTTTTAATGTTAATTGCCCTTCAACTGCCATTTTGATACAAAACGATGCGACTGACATTGTAACCCAAAAGGTAATAGCAGTAAAACAGAAGCATCGCCTTCGTACATCTTGCATAACTGAAACCTAATCTGCTCATAGGATTACTGAGCAACGTCCATTCTCTTACTGAGTGGATAAGTCCTTTCTATTCCCTGTTGCGAGTGGATTCAGGAACAAAGACAGAGAAAGTTTCAATCTATTGTATAAACACATCGCAACTAAAATCCCGAATGGGAAACATGGTTTTGGGGGTGAGCTCAGCTTCTGTGTTTTAACCTATTCTCCTCATTAAACACATATAATGAACAACACATAACGGTACCATGAGAATGCGTAATATGTAGTCAACCACCAGAGGGAAATATTTTCCATTCATTTAATAGTAAAAGTTTGTGGATGACAAGCAACGCATCAAACATCAAGTTCAAAATACGTACGTAAAAGAAATAATTGAAAAAGCAAACAATATAACGTTTAAGATACAACGGAAACAGCGCGATGCGAGTAATGTAGAGAAATATTCAGTGTTGGCGAGAAAGCACAAAAAATTTTGTGTACAGAGCAGTTGCATTAATGCAAACGTTGTCCACAACCCAATAACCATGCCATAAAAAAAACATTAAAAGAACACCTGCTTTTCTTCCGCTTCTGTGAAAAGCAAAATCCTTGCTCCCCCTTGAAAAATTCTTATACCACTTAACATGTGAAAAGAAATTGAGATATGAACTTATATTAAATGTTAAAACGTTTTGGTCTGTTAATTAGAAATTTTAACTTCATAAGGAGCGAAGTTTTCTCTTTTCAACGCATGTCTTTTAATTATCTTCAGTAAATGAAAGTCATTTGTTTAAATTATCGTAACCATGTATAAGGAAAATGTTGCTGTATTCATTAAGAATACAAGATTCTGCTTCAATCTATAAATAGTTGATGTTCGTTCGCTATGGCAGGAACTATACCGATGCACAAAAATCAAGATCTCGGCTAAGTGATAATATATAATGTATGTTTCAAGTCATTAAATATTTGTATCACATTCACCAAATCTCTGGGCTAAGAATGACAATAAAATCTGGTCGTAACTTCCAGATTAACCTGATACACCTGAAGCTATTTCCAATGAGTTAGTGAATATCCAAGCAGGAAATGAATTAAGAATTTCAACTTGCCCACGCCGCGAAAGCGCTGAACATGTTTCCCTTTCCGCCGAGGGGCCGAAGCTTAGCTAGAAAACGGATAAATTCCTGATTTCCATTTCGGAATTTCGATGCATTTCGGTGAAAACATTTTCTAAATATTATATGAAAGAGACAAGTTAAGCGTGCATTATTTTTTGGCCATTGTATTTCGGTACGTTTATGTGCTAAAGAGCGTTGTTAATGAGGTAAAAACGCAGACATATTATTCTCATAACTTTATTATTATTTATTATTATTATTATTATTATTATTATTATTATTATTATTATTATTATTAGAATGCAGAGGTATTCCCCCGCCCCCTCCAACATCTGTTGAGAGAAGTGGTAAAGTTACGGAAAACTATGCTACTATAATATAATTTTTATGGTAACAGCGTTTTGCAAACTATAATCTTGCTTTCGTTTCGATAACTACCCGAAATAAAATTAATGCATTCATATTCACATAAATACGCATGTAAACAATGTTCAAAGTTTTCTTGATAATATATGTATATATATATATATATATATATATATATATATATATATATATATATATATATATATACATATATATATATATATATATATATAAATAACTTTACGAAGGATGAACCCTACCCCCCAAAAAAGAGGTTTAAGATGATTAAATAACTAGATTCCTAAATTCTGTTCAAGCATGTTTAGCAGGCTAAGTGAAAAACAATGTATATCTACAATTGTGTGTGTGTGTGTGTGACAGAGAGAGAGAGAGAACTGAAACCGCACAGGAGTTTAAGGTATTGCAAACTAGATGCGGCTGCACGGTCGTAAAAATGGGTTTGAGGAGCTGCCCAGTATATGAAGGAAAGGGAGGGTGTCTGGGTCGGGTAATATTGTGGAAGTTTTCCGTTTGTCGTAACGAAGGCTGCTGTATGCACGTTTAATCTTCAGATCCTTGAAGAAATGTTATTTCCTCGTGTGTCGGATACAAATTGGAAAACATATCCGGATGTTCAAGTAATTCAACGAAAGGACTAAGTCAGAGTTTCCATCTCTTTTTATTCACAGTCTCCCTCCCTATTATTGCATTCTGCTTGATGACAATGGAATCCAATTTCGCTCCTCTGTCATTATTTTGTGTGGAGATGGTCCTTCACACTTGCAACGCTGAGCGCTTTTATGTATTTGGTACCGCTAATGCTTTTGGAAATGAGGTGTTTCATTTTAATAAATTCGCTCTAGTTGCTCATGCAATATGTTTGTATTATTTGAATGCGTATTCCTTTCTTTTGTTTTCCAGTTTGACACAAACTTATATCTTAAATTAAGGACGACATTTCCCTTTCTTCTTTAGGTTTTTTCTTTTTACCAGTGGAACACATTCTCTTTCAAAGATATTTATATTAGTAATTTTCCATTGCGCTCAAAAACGATATCGCAAGTTTTTCGTGGTGTTTGTTCAGATTTCACGTATTTGATTGGAATTTCAAATTCCATTCACAAAGATATACAAGGGACAAAAATTATTTCGTTAGAAACCTCAGCGCTGATTTAACTTTTTAAGAATTCATCCAATGCAATATAATTTTAGAAATTATATCTTGTTTTTGTTATCAACTTAGAATTATGTATTCATGTGAATACGGAGACATTAATATACTGGTAGCTCCATGAAATGACAGTAAGATTTTTTGTGTTAACGACGATGAAGAAGATTATGATTAAAGTCCTAGAAGTAGAGTCTTAGGAATATATGAATAAAAGAATACTGGCATTTACTTCTGTCAGCAGAAGTTGGAGTCCTAATTAATTTCCTGATCGGATACTCGATAACTTGCCTTCATTAGAAATAGTGTCTGGTGTATCAGGAAACCCAGAAGGTAAGAACTGATCTTATTGTCATGCGTTCCCCGAAATTTGGTGAATGTAACCAAAATATTCTATGCCTCCAAACATGCATTATCATAATTTAGCCTAGCTGCTGGCCATGTTGTCAAGTTTTTGTACCTCGTTGTAGCTTCTGCCAAAGTAGTAAACGAACATGAAGTGTTCTTAGAGGGATGCAAAATCGTATGTTACTAATGCTGAATATTTTCTGCTTATGTTTCTTAACACACTCCCGATTGGAAGTAGGAAGGTCGATAATCATATATGTTATTTGTATCAAGATAATGCTTCTATTTAGTGGTATTACCTTCAGAATTACAGTGTCAGAGGCATCGTGTTCTATCAAAAGGGTAGTTTAAGGACAATTTGCATTAAGCCTGGTGGGGAACAGAATAACATCCATTTATAATCACCCTCCTCAAACTGTATTTGAATTTAGTTTGTCTTTGCACAGTATAAGCCTATTGTCTCATCACTATTCTTCATTCAGTCTCTTTTTTCGGATTCCTTTGGGAATTGTATATTCTGTTTTCACAGTATTATTTTTTTGTGTTGTCAGGTATAATGTTGTTTTTTGTAATCTCACAATTTTGTGTAATATGAAAAAAACGATATTGCGATATTGTGTCATCATGCCTCGCCAAATCTCTCTTTTATTTAAAAGAACATCTTAGCCAATTCAAGTTACTTTCATAATGGGGAAGTATTTTCGTCTTGCACATTTAGAGTATCATATTTCCCTTCCTGGACATTGTATTCTTATATTATCTTCTGGCGTAGGGAGAAGTTTACATTTTCCCTTTGATCTGATGTTAAGGAAATCTCAGTGGTACTCTTTGGAATACTGAAGCTGAGAAAGAGAGAGTTGAAATTTACTTCAAAGAAAGGGATTTAAATTTTTATTTCACTGTTTTCCACGTTCGGTCAGAAAGGGTTAACTAAAAACTTTACAACAGACGGTATTGGAAAACTCGTTATCTCGATAATTGACTAATTCATACAACTGCAGACCAGTGAATTTCTTAACGCACAAGCAGTGTTGTGTAATGTATGTTGGCGCTTTAGATGGTTTTAAAATAAATTGCTGATTTATAGGGTCTAAATACTCGCATTAAATCCGGGAGTTTGACAGTGACTCAGACGGAATGAAATTCCATGAAGGGTTATTATATCTAAAGAATGAAGTAGGAGCTTCATTCTTTAGATATGTCCAATGTTGCGTTTGCTGTATTATCACCACAATACGGAAACAGCAATTCTTTATTTTTCCGCAAGAGGGATCTTCACTGTTTTTAGGTATGGAGAATTATAATTATTTTTTTATACTTATATTTTTCTTTTGATGTCCGTATGCGTAATCGTGCGTATTCCACTTTTTATTGTTTATTCGTTAAATGCTGCATGGTAAACTTTATTCTCTGGGTTTAGCTTCATGCTTAGAAGACCAACATGGATTTATCATATATATTTATATTTATTTCATGCTCAGCTATCATTAATTATTCTACTTATAGTATGCTGTTACACGCATACCGTTAAGTAACAGAGAAGTTCCATTTTCTTGGGTAATGATTTATTGAAGATTTAGTTGTAATCCTTAAAGTAATCACTTTCACTTATAAACATATATTTAGCACACGTTTACTATGTGATTACACAGAAATGTCTAGATATAACAATATTGATGTGAGTTTTAGAAAAATATTTTTTCAAGCTTCAGTTAATCACTTTACCATGAATTATATTGTTAAGTGTTTCGAAGTATTTTGTTCTGTGATTCTAAGTAGAAAAATGTTAATACGCAGACTGTTTATAACTGAAAAGCATAATCCATCATTACACCCTTTACCTCCAAATGGATAATCAGTTGTGCGAATGCTTTTGCAAACACGAAATTCCTCTTATAGTTCAATAACCCCGAAATGAGATGCAATATTCTAATGAAATAAATTTCACAGCCACAGTGGTTGCTGTAATGTATTATGCAACTCAACTGATGAACGGGGATTGAGCTTTCCCGTGATGCAGACTCAAAGATGACATTTTAATTACAAATTCTGAGTAACGATTGTTTTAATTACAGTGAAGGTAAAATTGTTATTTTGAGTAAGTTTGATTTTAGTTTTCTGAATAGAACCCTATTGTACCGGCTTTGTATGTCCTTCCGCCCTTTGTTTTTGTCCGCACTTTTTCTGTCCGCCCTCAAGTCTTAAAAACTACTGAGGCTAGAGGGCTGCAAATTGGTGTGTTGATCATCCGCCCTCCAATCATGAAACATAACAAATTGCAGCCCTCTAGCCTCATTAGTTTGAATTTAGCCATATTCGTGCGTCTGGCAACGATATAAGCCATGCCACCACCGGGTTGTGGTTGAAGTTTCATGGGCCGTTGCTCTACTACATCATACCAAGACCACCGAAAAATAGGTTTATTTTCGGTGGACTTCATTATACGATGATCATACAACTCCGCTTTGGCGCATAATTTACTTGTTTATATTTACTTTTCGGCGCATGTTTTACTTTTGTTAATATTAGTTTTTATTTAATCCAAAAACGGGAGGTCTGTGTGCTAACAATTAATTACTTTTTTCTGTAAGATTATGCTGCTTCTTACGATCATTTTGAGTGTTAAATCTCTCAAGATGAGTCATTTTAAGGAAATATCGGAACCTCAGTACCATTTTTAACGAACTGGACACGAAGCATCTTTGAGTAAATCGATGCTGGTTAGTTTTACTGATGGGTCACACTCTTATTTCAAAGGGAATTGATTAGTACGAACATGGCTGGTTCCCATGTGATAGAAATTCAACTTTGCTCTAGTCGATACCCTGAGACCAATGTATGACATCAGAAGCTTGAACGTAGTGTACCACTGATTATATATATATATATATATATATATATATATATATATATATATATATATATATATATGTATATATATATATATATATATATATATATATAATATAAAACTGATTCACGAAGATATGGAACATGATAACTTTATAAATAAATATATGTATGCATACATACATACATACATACATACATACATACATACATACATACATACATACATACATACATACATACATACATACATACAGATAAAACCAAATGCCACGAAGGAAAAGTAAAACAACGGAGTGGTTGCTAGACCTTTCGACACAATACTTTCACTTTTCCTTCGTGGCATTTGGTTTTATTTGTTTGTATGTATTCTTGTATGTATGTAAGTACATAAAGACATTAAAACCAGTACTTGTACATTAAATATCCTTTATTCAGTAGGGAATACCGGTTTCGTAGTAAACTATCTCCATCTGCAATCTGTCAACAAAAACACAGAAAGAAAAATGTATGTAAATTTCATCATGTTCAAGAATGCGTTACTAACTGAGCTGCTCGCATCTGTTGTTAACTGGCCATAGCATTTTCTTAAGAGGAAGCAAAAGTTTTGCTTTTCACAGAACCGGAAGAAAACAGGTGTTCTTTTATTGTATTTTTTTTATGGCATTGTTATTGGGTTATGGACAACGTTTGCATTAATGCAGTTGCTTTGTGCACAAAATTGTTTGTGCTTTCTCGCTAATGCTGGATATTTCTCAACATTATTCGCGTCGCGGCGTTTCCGTTGTAGCTTTAACGTTACATTGCTTGCTTTTTTAGTTGTTTTTGTAGCGAACGCATCTTTTGCTTGATGTTGGCTACGAGGTTTTTAGCGTTGCTTTTCTTCCACTAGTTTCCACTTCCAAATAAATGGAAAATAGTTCTCATTTTTTGGTAAGCCTCACATTATGCAATTTTACGCACCGTTATGTTGTTTATTATATGCGTTTAATGAGGAGATTAGGTCAAAATGCATTGACTGAGCTCATCCCAAACCACGTTTTCCATTCGGTATTCTGTTGACTATGTGGATAGAGAATTGTGTTGAATCTTTCTCTTCCGTGTTACTGAATCCATTCGCAACAGGAAGTAAGAAGGTTTTATCAACTCTGTAAGAGTTGGAAGAAGTTCTCGTTTTCTCCATAGTTCGTTGTAAAGGGAATGTCTCTAGTGTTCCTTGGCATAATGTAGGAGAGAGAGAGAGAGAGAGGCGATTTAAATGGACTTTTGTAAAAGGAACTTAAATATAAGAATCGTGCACATTGTCAGAAATGATCGACTTGAATCTTGCACATTGTCAGAAATGATCGACTTGAAATGTTTTAAGGAGACAATACTGGAAAACTCGTTATATTCATATTTTATTTTAATTTGTACGGTTGTAGACCCAGTGAAATTCTTCTTCTTGTGCATCATTTAATAATCAGACACAGAACTGTAGGAAATATTATCAGTGCCGAGAGCGAAACACCTGCCCAAGTTGACCAACATCCATTAATTTTTCCAAATGCCATACACGGTTAAGCAATTAGATTTTTTTGGCTTATGAAGAGAGTGCTGATTTCCATCGTGGAATTACTCCCATTAAATCCGGAGTTTGACATTGACCCAGAGAGAATGAAATTCCATCAAAGACTATTTATTATTGCTGTTATGAAGTAGGAACGTCCTCCTTGAAATATGTCATGTGTTGCAATAACGAAAATATCACCACAATATGAATGCAGCAAGATTTTTTTTTTTTTTTGGATCTTTAGTATTTTTAGTATTTGGGAATTGTCCTTTTTTTTTTTTTTTTTTTTTTTTTTTTTTTTTTTTTTTGTCGATGTTCGTTATTGTTTGTAATTAATTTTGTGTCGCCTATTTGTTATTTGTTTCACGGTAAATTTTTTTCTTTGGGTTTCAATCTGTGCTTAGAAGACCAAGAGATACTTATTATCGATAGTTATATGTCTGCTGTGCTCAGCTATCTTTAATCAGTGCAGATACAATACTTTTAATTTGTTTGTATAATTGTATTTTTCGTTTTTGAATGTCATCATATAGTGATTTTAATTATTAACAATCAACACCTTTGATTATGCATAAAAAGTAACTGATCCATCATGTAGTCTAGGCGAAAGAAAATATAACCAGGCAATGTTAATCATTTTCAGAAAAAGGTGACTGACATAGTAATATTTTAGCACTTTACAGCAGTGTCATCAAACCTGTGACATCTGTAACAAAAGATTCTTTTCGCCAGAGGTTGGGCGAGGTTTCATTCTTTATGTCCTGCAGCTCTTCCATACACATTGATAAGTTTCATATGAATTCCAACATGGAAGGAGGGTACAAAAGCGTTTTGTTCATTTGTTTTGCTTGCGTGGGATGTTTGGGGTTATGCATTTTCATGCTGAGCGATGACATTGCTATTTATTCAGTAGTTACAATGGAACAGTTCTGCGAATATTGTTTTTGATAGGGTAAATTTTAGGTATTTTCTGCCACTGACCCGTGAGACATTCTTCCAGTGATCAGGGTTCTGTTCTACCCGAGAAACTTCCTAATCAGAAAATAGGGAACAGGTTTGGAACCTTGAAACCGGACAGCATGTTGACGTGGTTCTTACGGTAATTAGAATTTTAATTAAGATAATGCTTTTTTATGTGTGTTGACAGTGATGAAATTTTTAAACGAATCTTCACTCCGTTTTTCTTTGTTCACATAGTCGTGTGTATAGTTACCAATAATGTAGCAGTTTACAACCTTGAACTTACAACTAATCTTTTCATCCTGATTATAGTTTTGCGTTCAAAAGGATCACTTGGATGGATGAAGTCATTAATAATTGCGTTTCACACAAATTCCGTTAAATAATCTAGAAGTACTTTACTTGGTAAGAGCATGTTAGTCATCAAAGATCTAGTGTAAAATAGTTAAAATTCTTACAAAATTCTGTAAGGGAGATATTTACATAGTGGTTGCACATGAATATTGAGATATAGCTTAATTTGATTAGAGGTTTAATAGCTTAAATTGCTTAGGGTTTTAGAAAAATATTTATAAATGTTTTAATATTAATCATTATTTTAAAGATTTTTTTCAAGTTTCAGTTATTGGATCGTTAAGCGTTCTGCTGTACGTATTTTTTCTGCTTCAAGTGGAAAAAAATTATGATAACGCACTGTTTATGGCTGAAAGGAATAATTAATCAGTTATTGAAAGAAAATGCAGTTGCAAACAGGAAATTGCTCTTAGAGTTCAATAACCCCGAAATAAAGTGCATTATTTTGATGAAATAAATTACTCAACCACAATAGATGTTGTAATGTATTATGCTTCTCAACTAATAAATGTCAGAATTACGAAAAGGGATTCAGTTTTCGTGTATTGGAGAGGCAGAGATGAAAATTTTATTACAATTCTGTTAAACTTATGTTAAGTAAGTATATTAATTTTTACGTTTAGCTTTCATTATTTTACCTGAAAACGTGTGGTCGATGTGTCAACATTTTATTACTTTTCTATATAAAAAAAGTTGCTGCTGTTTGCGATAATTTTTTGTTTCAAATCTATAATATTGTTAGGACGTATCAGAACCTCTGTATCAATGTCAGCTAAATGGGAAAAAGGTGCTGGTGTGTTAAAACCAAGGGCCACGCCCTATTTCAAAAGGAGTCGAATAGGGAATAGACAATAAAATGCCAGTATCAGTGAATAGGTTCTTGTAACAGGTGATCTAGGACTTAAGAAAATGATGTGAGTTTCATTACACAAATGAAATCATAGCAACTAGGTGCAGGCTTAGCTCACAATTGAGGTCCAAAGTTTCTGATTGAACTCTATATGATGGTCAAATGGTCCAACGGGTCATGTAGGAAAAGTGTGGATGTAGTGTCATTTCTAATTGCTGTTTTTCAATCATTAGCAATATTTGTTGTGTACATATTTCAACACGAAGTAATTTGCTTGCATAGAGGTAGAATAGCCTAGGCTAAGCATATCATCATTACTTTTCCGGAATTTTGGGTGTTTTAGTCATAATGATCAACACACACACATACACACACTCTACCCGATTAACTTTTTGTGATTATTACAACTGATTACACATTTGGTACAAAACAAATTACCAGTAGATTCTAATCACACACACACACACAACACACTCAAACAGTCTTGTATCTTGGCATGACAGTGGAGCTATCTAAACGATTCCATGAGTTTGAGACTACCGCTTAAAGAAGAGTATTAGGAGTCAAATGCCCAAACAGAGATATACACGATACACAAGGGGAATTATGGTTTCCAAGTGTCGATAAGATCACGATGCAAGGGACAGACTTCAACAACCCAAGGATAATTTTGCCACCAGAGATATTTGAGATGATTTGGTTATGTGGGAAGCATGGAGCTCGATAGGTTGGTGTAAGAATATGAGTTCGAAAGAATTAGTGTGAAGCACTGAATACCGTAGGAGGTGTGAGGCCTGAAGGATATATTGGAAAGGAAAATTTACGTGTCTAGTAAACAGAACTGTTTGTACAAAATAGATGAAATCGGGTCAATTTACGAATAAGGGCCTGCTGATGGGCCTTCTGGGTGTGGGTTTAGCTGGTATTGTCGTGGGAGTTTTCCTTTTCTCGTAACTAAAGTCCTGGGTGTTTGCAAGTTTGATCTTCAGATCCTTGAAGAAGTGTTATTTCTTCGTATGTTTGATACACATTGGAAAGCATATTCGGATGTCCAAGTAATTCAGCGAAAGTTCAAAGACTAAAGGTGCGTTCACACGGTCGAACAATGTCCGACGAACAAACATTGTTACCATATCATAGGCGAAGCAGGATGACGTCATAGGCGTTGAAACGATGGAAGTAGATCTGGCAACAAAGAGTGTACCAGATGAGGTTGTATACCACTGTTTTTACTCTGCTCACAAGGCAAAGACCGGCAGACAATTGTTAATTGGTAATAATATTTGTCCGTCGGATATTGTTCGACCGTGTGAACACACCTTACAGGTGCATTCACACGGTCGAACAACGTCCGACGGAAAAACATTGTTACCAATTAACAATTGCTTAGCACAGTTTGTCTTGTGAGCAGAGTAAGAACAGTGATATACAACTTCAACTGGTACCACAGTTTGTTGCCAGATCTACTTCCCTTGTTTCAACGCTTTTGACGTCATCCTGCTTCGCCTTTGATATGGCAACAATGTTTGTCCGTCGCACTTCTGTCATTATTTTGTGTTGATGGTCCTTCGCTCTCGCAGCGCTGAACGTTTTTACGTAATTGACACCGCTAAAGCTTTTGGAAATGAGGTGTGTTGTTTTAATAAGTTCGCTTTAGTTGCTCCTTTGTAATATTTGAACGTTAATTCCTTTGTTCTCCTCTCTTTTTTTCAAGCACTGTTTTATTGGGGTTTGGCTCATCTGTATTTATACAAACACAAATATGATTATAAACATGTTTGTGCTGAGAGAGAGAGAGAGAGAGAGAGAGAGAGAGAGAGAGAGAGACTTCCCACCTTATGAATTCCAGATTTGCATGTGGAATCTTATTCGTTTCTCGTGCACCGCAACAGGATTTTTGCGTTCTCAGTGAAGGCCTATTTTTAATTATTAGAACCGTTTGAACATTTAATAATTCATGTCTGTGTAAGTTCTAGAATTTCTGTTCACATGTTAAGTGGCCATAACAGTTTTTCAAGAGGAAAAAAATGTTTTGCTTTTTACAAAACCGCAATAAAAGCAGGTGTTCTTTTAATGTACTTTTTATGGCATGGTTATTGGGTTGTGGACAACGTTTGCATTAATGCAATTGCTCTGTACACAAAATTGTTTGCGCTTTCTCGCTAACGCTGAATATTTCTCTGCATTATTCGCCTCGTGTTGTTTCTGCTTTAGTTTTAGCGTTCCATTGCACATTTTTTTAGATATTTCTTTTACGCTGGTATGTTTTTTTTATTGGCTAAGAGAGGTTTAGCGTTGCTTTTTATCTATAATTTTCTTACTTTCAATTGATGGAAAATGTATCCCTTGGGTGGTAAAATGATTACCATGCATTCTTACATCAGCTGTATTGTTTATCATTATCTTTAATGAGGAGGGTAGGTCAGAATACACCCGCTTAGTTCACCCCAAACCATATTCTTCATTCGGGATTTCAGTTAATATGTCAACCAAAATAGTGAACCCATTCTCGACAGAGTATGAAGGTCTTATCCACTTCGTAAGAGAAAGGGCATTGCTCGGTAATACTATGAGAAGATTAGGCATCAATAATGCAAGCTGTGGTATTACCTCGGAAGTTATACAATGTCAGGGCCATCGTTTTGTATTACAAGGGTAGTTGAAGGGCAATTTGCGTTAAAGCTTTTATGGAGCAAAGCAACATTCATTTAAACGCTCTTCTCAAATGTTATCTGAATTTAGTTGATCCTCGCGCAAAATGAGTTTCATGTCTTATGACTCAATATTCTTCGTGCAGTCGCTTTGTACCTGTCGCCAAAGGGAACTTACAGTATTTTGGATTCCTTTGGCCATCGTATAATCACTTTTTATAGTCTCGTCTTTGTTTTGTCCGGTATAATGTTGTCTATTATGTCATAACTTCTGTAATACCCAGAAGATGGTAATGTGTCAGTTAGCTTTGACAAACTTCTCTTCTTTGAAAATAACCTGTTTGGCAGTTCATTTAACTTTCATCATGGTGAAATATCCGTCTTGTATATTTGTGTATTGTATTCCTGTCTGCATATTGTATTCTTGTATTATCTCCTGGCGTAAGGGGACGTTAACGTTGCGTCTTTAGTCTGTTATAAAGGAAAACGCGGTGGTACATCTTTGGGATAATGAAGCTGAGAGACCTTACAGACCTTACAGACCTTACACTTCGTTCGGGTTGCCCCAGGTCCCTCAGTGTGAGGCGCCTCTAATGTCTACCAGAGAGTTGCTAGTACATCTTCCGGTATATTTTGCATCTTCCAATCTTGGATGGTCTGGGATGCAGTTTAGATATTTGTCGAGCTTATTCTTAAACACATCTACGCTCACTCCTGATATATTCCTCAGATGAGCTGGCAACGCATTGAATAGACGCTGCATTATCGATGCTGGTGCGTAGTGGATTAATGTTCTGTGTGCTTTCCTTATTTTTCCTGGTATAGTTTTGGGCACTATTAATCTACCTCTGCTTGCTCTTTCTGATATTTTTAGTTCCATGATATTTTCTGTTATTCCTTCTATCTGTTTCCATGCCTGAATTATCATGTAGCGTTCTCTTCTCCTTTCTAGACTATATAATTTTAAGGATTGTAGTCTTTCCCAGTAGTCTAGGTCCTTAACTTCTTCTATTCTAGCTGTAAAGGACCTTTGTACACTCTCTATTTGTGCAATATCCTTTTGATAGTGTGGGTACCATATCATATTGCAATATTCAAGTGGACTACGAACATATGTTTTATAAAGCATAATCATGTGTTCAGCTTTTCTTGTTTTGAAGTGCCGTAACAACATTCCCATTTTTGCTTTACATTTTGCCAACAGAATGGCTATTTGATCATTGCATAACATGTTCCTATTCATCATCACACCAAGGTCTTTAACTGCTTCCTTATTTGTGATTGTCTCATTATTAGGTCCCCTATATGCATATAGCTTTCCTTCTCTGTCTCCATAATTTATTGATTCAAATTTATCAGAGTTAAATACCATCCTATTTACCTCTGCCCAATCATATACTTTGTTAAGGTCTCTTTGTAGAGCGTTCCTATCTTCATCACAAGTAATTTCTCTACTTATTCTTGTGTCATCAGCGAAACTACTCACTACCGAATCCTTAACATTACTGTCAATGTCTTCAATCATAATAACAAACAATATTGCAGCTAGCACCGTACCTTGTGGCACACCGGATATTACCTTGGTTTCATCCGATTTCTCATCGTTTGCAATAACTATCTGTTTTCTGTTTTGTGTAAAAATTCTTTTAACCATCTTCCTACTTTATCTACGATATTGTGTTTTCTAATTTTCTTTGCTAATATATTATGGTCTACTTTGTCAAAAGCTTTTGCAAAGTCTAGATAAACCACATCTGTTTCATTTCCGCTTTTCATATTTTTGAATATGTTCTCACGGTGGACTAACAGTTGGGTTTGTGTACTTTTTTCCGGGTACGAAACCGTGTTGTCCTATATTAAACAAATTATTTTTTATTAAATGTTTCATAATATTTTTCTTCATTACCCTTTCATACACTTTCATAATATGTGATGTTAGACTCACAGGCCTATAATTACTTGCCTCTAGTCTTGATCCACTTTTGAAAGTAGGGGTGATATATGCTAATTTGTGCTCATCATAAATCTTGCCTGTATCTACACTTTGTCTTAATAATATTGCAAGTGGCTTTGCGATAGAATGAACTACTTTCTTTAACAAGATAGCAGGGACTCCATCCGGCCCTGCAGCAGCTCCATTTTTAATTTCATTAATTGCCTGCACAATATCAGCTTCATAAATTTCTATGTCAGCTAAATATTCACTATTTTCGTCCCTTACTTCTATATCATTATCTTCATTATCTATTCTAGGGGTGAATTCTCTCTTATATCGTTCTGCCAGTATGTTGCAAATTTCCTTTTTTTCATTCGTTAATCTCCCTTCAATTCTCAGAGGGCCTATTTCTATTCTTCCTTTATTCATCTTCTTCGCATATGAGTATAATAGTTTGGGGTTTTGCTTGATATTTAATAGGGTTTTTTCTTCCAAGTCCCGTTTTTCATTTTCTTTTGATTGTATAATCTTTTGTTCTGCATTTTCTATCTTACTTTTTAGTTCTATAACTTTCCATGCATTTTTTTCTTTTGCAAGACCTTTTTTCCACTTTCTGATTTTCTGGAACAAGATCCTTCTGTCTCTTGGTATGCATGAATGATGTTTACTTTTCTTCTTCGGTATATATTTATCCACTATTTTCTCCAGAGAGAGAGAGAGAGAGAGAGAGAGAGAGAGAGAGAGAGATTAAAATGGACCTTCACGAAAGTAACATGAATATATTTGACTCTTTTACACGTTTGGTCAGAAATGATCTCCTGAAAACTTTTCAAACAAACAATTTGGAAAACTCGCTATGTCGGTGTTTTATTTTAATTAATACCACACGGCAACACCTTTTTATCAAAGCATCGGATAAAGATGAAAGTTGGCAATTGTATATGTTATAACTCTACCTAATCTTTACAAGTATTATTTAGTACCTAAGTTCAATAGTTCTCGGGCTAATCAGAGTAAAAGTGAATTTCCTATGTCAGAGCCATCAAAATAGCAGGTAAGGGTTTTGAACACAACAGTGAACGTCAGCCTATGACGTCATTAGACTCCATCTGCAAGTTAAATATGGGTAAAACGTCTCTTCACTGAGGCTCTGCCCACTTGCCGATGACATAATCACTAACTCAGGGATGTCCAACCTTTTAATTTAGTGGGCCATATTGCAAACTTAAATAATTTAACTGGGCTGCAAAACCCCAGAATATCTGAATACATTTTAATGAAAAATGACAATATAAAACAAAACCATGTGTATACACTTTATTACAACATTGTAAATATTGTAATGTTTATATGTAGCTATACATAGAAAAAAATAACATTAAATTTAATTTAACCAATATTGTTAATCGAGATTTTGACTTTGTTTTCCAGAATTTAATGAAAAATGACAATATAAAACAAAACATGTGAATACACTTTATTACAACATTGTAAATATTGTAATGTTTATATGTGGCTATACATAGAAAAAGAAACATTGAATTTAATTAACCAATATTAATTCAATGAGAATTTTGTATTTGTCTTCCAGAATTTAATGAAAAATTACAATATAAAACAAAACCAATGTGAATAGCACTTTCATTGACAACATTGTAAAATATTTGTAATGTTTATATGTAGCTATACATATAAAATAACCCATTAAATTTAATTAACCAATATTAATTCAGTGAGACTTTTGACTTTGTCTTCCAGCCATATTGTTTTCAATATTTGCATTGAAGGATGTATTCTTAATTCTAAGAATGTTTGCTAAATGTCTGTCAGTCAACCTATTTCTTTCTGCAGTTTTAATGTTTTTCATGCTGGAAAAAAAAACTGCTCCCAAGAGTATGTACTTCCCCACATACATAATAATTTTCTGGATAAATTTATAATTTGATGGAATTCATTGAGAGAATGCAATTTCTTATAAAATAAATGAAGTGTATGCTCTCTATGGAAAGTTTTTAAACCTTCCCGACTTTGCAGCTCAATCAGTTCAAGTTGGTACTCAACTGATGCTTTATCATATTGAAATGAAAATGGATATTAAATAATTTTAACTCAATTTCAATCTTTTTAAAATCAGAAAATCTAATTTTACGTTCAAAACACACATGGTGTTGTCACGATACTTATGATGAATTGTGTCTCTATGTAGGCTACGAGGCAATCATGATTTATTGTTATGTCAATATAGTAAGAAATAATATAAGAAATTCTCAAAAATAATCTATAATCTAAATGACAATTTTAAAAACGTAAATGAAGTGCAATTAATCTAAATATAGATTTTAAATAATCTAAGTTCGCAGCCCTAGCTAAGCCTCATCACAGAACAAAGCAACTGACAATATTATAAACTTAGTACGCATGCTCAGTTGTAAATTTCATCTTAATCATATTGTTTTTTAAATTGTTTTTGTTTATTATTTTGTTTATTAAATATAAAGTATTTTAATTAAATTTACATGAAGACTCTCTTGCTCACTACATGATAAATTTGCTAAAAACTTTTTTTTTTAATTGTGGCCCGCGGCCGCAGGTTGGACATCCCTGCACTAACTGATATTAATATCTATCCTAGGCTTCAGAGATATCAATGATGGCGACCAGGATTTGTCATCGTCCCCTTCATTGTAATATCATTCTCAATGATTTTATTATCATTATTATTTTTATGATGGGGGTAACTACGTAGTTGATAACGTATCTTAGAGGTAGTACCTGCTTATCATGGCAATTCACCTGCAGATGCAGTAAGATGGTAGATAAAGCCGCGCCTACAAGGGGGATTTTGGGGGTAAGTGAGCAGTCAGCCCTGTTGGGATTAAGTTGTTAGCTTGGAATTCTTCCATTTTCTTGATATTCGTATTGTTTCTATTTACAAATAATTCAATGTATGTAATTTATCCACATAATGAACCAGTTTGTAGCTCATTTGTTAGCTCTACATCTATTCAGGGTTTGGTTTTACCTCAGGTTTCGACATTATAGCCTTCTATTTGCTGCAGCAAGAGATGAGTGTTGCCAATAACTATTTCCCATTATAGAAATAATAACCTATTCACGCTATAGTTAATCTTGCCACAGGTCTTCTCGCTTGTATACAAAGTTGTAAGTCGTAGCAGAAATGCAGTCTTGCAACCACGGGGACAATTCCATATTTTGCTGGCCGTTATCGAATTTGTTGAAGCCTAGACTGTGTTAGTGACTTACTGCCTACCTGGTGGATGGGCGGAGTCTCATGATGTCATATTATATTTACGCCACGAATGGTTTTGGATCCTTTTCGGTGGTTTTTTCTGTTCCGGCATCGAAGACTTCATTTTACTCTATAAATATCAAAACTACCGAATTATGTACTTAATAATACTTGCAAAAATAAGGTAGCGTTATAAAATATACACTTACCAACTTTCATCTTTATCCAATGGTGTTGCCGAGAAACCGTGTTTCATCGGCTCTGAATCCCTTCGTAGTGTATTTCTCAACTACGAAACAGTGTTGTGTAATGTATCGTAGGGGATGTGTATCATCTAAGAATCGTGTGCAGTAATGTAGGTAGTATTATTAACGCCGGAGAAAAATACCTGTCCAAATTTTCTTTTCTAAATTAATTTTGCTGAATGCGCAACGTGGTTAAGGAATATGAGTTCATTTGGTTTATAAGGAGAGTACTAGTACGATTTTCAGAGTGAAATTACTCTTATTGAATTGGTGAGTTCAAAATTGATCCAGAGGGAATGAAATTCCTTTAGAGACTATATATTATTGACGGCATGAGTGGTAACATCGTCCTTTAAATATAAGAATATTGGAGTATGGAGACGCGTTCTGTCCTTTATCCATATATTAAGTGTCGACGTTTTTTTATCTGCTTGATAAATTTTCCAGGCTGAAACCGCGAGTATACATCAATCTAACATAAGAAATTATAATAAAAGTTGCAAGACACACAAAGATACCAGTCATTTTAATATTGTAGGAAGAACCCATCGTATAGGCGAACTCACCACTCTGAATCAATCACGGTTAAGCTAACCGTACCTACTCTCAACCACCGATCATCTTTTACCCAACTATTTATTGCTTAATTACCTGTCCAGATTCTCTGTTTACACCCCCGACAATAACAATTTTCGTGTCAATCCTCCTTACGCTACCGCTGTGGGTGGGTGTCTCTTGTTTTCCGTGTTGGCCCTTGGCCCTTTCACTGTTGTTCTGTGTTTTTATTGTTTTTATTCCTTATTTATTGTGAAATGTTTTGTTTGGTCTGTATTGTTGTATGGCTATGGAACTTGGACTACTTTGAGGAAGGCAGACGAGGAGGGGTTGCAGGCTGCAGAAATGTGGTTTTGGAGAAGGATGTTAAAAATATCATGGACTGAAAAAAAAACTAATGAGGAAGTATTGTGGGTCACATAGTGAGAAGACAAGAACTAGAGCATCTCCCTCACTGGTTAAATCAGTGGAAGGAGACCGAGAGGAAGACTTAGACAAAAATATAAGGATGGATTGGGGAGAATGACTGGTGGAAGAATGTCTGCCGTTCAGCTGCAGAGAGCCGGAAATAGAGAGGAATGGCGAGCCATGATTGCCGACGTCCATGGGGATACGATGATGATGATTTATTGTTTTTTTTTTTCAATTTTAAATAAGTTTTTAATTAAGGTGTTAGAAAACATTTAATGTGTAAATATCTTACTGCTTATCACCATGGAAAATGTATCAAACATAATATATATACATATATACATATATATATATATATATATATATATATATATATATATATATATATATATATGTATGTATATGTATGTATCTATCTATCTATATATATATATATATATATATATATTATAGTATGTATATGTATATATATATATATATATATATATATATATATATATATATATATACATATATATATATATATATAATATATATATATATATATATTTATTTCTTTATAAATACTATCATATTGCAATTACTAAAATATCACACACACACACATATATATATATATATATATATATATAGTATATATATATATATATATATATATATATATATATATGTGTATATATATATGTGTGTGTGTGTGTGTGTGTGTGTGCATACGTGTGTGTACGGCAGAATTATCCATATTTTTCTTTTTTTTACTTTTTGCCCATAATCATTAATGTGTATTTTTCTTTGCATTGCGTATTCGTCAGATGCTGCGCGCTAACTTTATTTTATGAGTTTTATTTTGTGCTAAGAAGGCTGGCATGAATTTATCAATTATATTTAGATTTTCGCCGTACTCAGCATAAAAAATTTATAAACTTGTATATATTATTTTTTTCGATTCTGAATGTCGCCAAATGTATTTAAATATCAACCACCAGTTTGGTTAACAATTATGTTTTTGATTAGAGAGTTAATTGAATTCATCATGTAGTCAAAAGAAAAGCAAATATAACATGGAAATGTTAAGCATTGAAAGTGTCATCAAACTTGTAACTTTACAGGGGTTGGGGAAAGGTTCGTATTGCTCTTCATGATTGACTACATGGAATACATATAAAAGATCTTCTTACATATAAAAGATCTTAGTGTCCTGCAGTTGTTCTTTACATATTGATAAGTTTCGCATGAATACAAACATGGAACGAGATGAGAAAAGCATTTGTACATTAGTTGTTCTGTCATGGGATGTTCGGTATTAAGCATTTTCATGCTGAGCGATGAGACATGCAACAGCTCCCTGAATATTGTATTGGCAGAGGAATTGTCTAGTATTCTCTTTCCCTGAACTATGAGACCTCCACTGATTTGGTATTGTTTCCTACCCGTGAAAGGAAATAGGATATAGGTTTGGTATATTAAATTTGATGTGATTCTGGTAATTTCATCGAATAAAGATCGTACTTGTATAATTTTTTTGGAAATATATGTTCATAGTGATGCTATCTTTTCTCTTTGACCATTTACTCTTTTTGCATGGTTACCAATAATCATAAACAGTTGTATCAGGTTTACAGCCCTGAAATGGTAACTAATCTTTTCAATCTGCTTGAAATTTTGTTCTGAAGGATCACTTTGGTTTTACCATAATTAATCACTGCTTCTTTCACCAATACTGATATGTAACCAGGAAGTTATCTCCTCTTTGGTAATAGCACTTCGTTTGCTAAACTCTTATTTTGGAGGTATTTAACTGCGAACGCACAAGAATGTTTAGATATAGCTTAACATTGATTCAAGTTTCAGAGCTTTTTTTTTTCAAATCTTAGTAATTCGCTTCACCGATTTATTAACATCATTAAATGTTTTACAATATTTTGTTGTTTGCTTTTAAATTAAAAGAAAAAAGTTATGACTGCACAGACTGTTGATAGGTGAAAGATATAATCCATAATTACACCATGTATCTCCAAATGGATCATTAGTTACGAGACGGAAATGCTGGTGCAAACACGAGTATTTTAGAATTCGATAACCTCGCCATGAGATGCAGTATTCTAATGAAATAAATTTCACAGCTACAGTGGATGTTTTAACGTATAACGCATCTCAACTGATATTAGACTCAGAGTTACGAAAGGGGACTGAGCTCTCTTGTACCGTATAGGCATTTGTGAAATATTCAGTGCACATTTTGAGCAACGCTTGTTTTAACCGCAAGGAAAATAAAATGTTATGTTTAGTAAGTCATTCTATTTATTTTTTTATTTTTAGTTTTCATTATATTACCCAAAAAACGTGAGGTCAATATGCTACTATTTAATTACGTTGTCCTATAAAAAGATGCTGCGTTTAAGATAAGCATCGGAACCCCCTTACCATTTTCAAAGACCTGAATACGAAGCATCTTTGGGGAAAGGGATGCTGGTCTGTGTAATTGAAGGGTCACGCCCTACTCCAGAAGGCACCGATTAGGAAATAGTTGAACAATTGTGGTTGTCATTGAATAGTTTCTTTTTAACATTTGATTTGGGATTGAAGAAACTTATGTGACCTTCATTATACAGGGTTTAGATCATAGCTCCCAGTTAGGGTCCAGAGTGTCGTTATAAACTACACATTATGTTCGAATGGTCCAATTGGTGATATGGGAGAGTCTAAATTATTTTCAAGAATAGCAGCGTTACAAATTGCCAAGTTATCATACAATGCAAACATTCACATGTAGTGGAAATTCAACTTTGCTTCTGTCACTACTCCGAGAGCAACATATGAAAAATCAGAAGTTTCGCATAAGTGTACCACTGTTTATGTATAAGTTAAGTACATTTTAGGTTTAGACCACTGAGCTGATTAACAGCTCTCTTGGGGTAACCCGAAGGATTAGAGTTTCATTTACTAGGCTAGGAACCAAGTGGTTACTTAGCAACGTGACTCGAGAAATGAATTTCTTATCACCAGAAATAAATTCCTCTGGTTCCGTATCGGCGGCAGCGGGGAACGAACTCGGGCTACCAGTTTGATAAGTAAGTACGCAACCCACTCGTCCAATGAGGAACTACTGATTATATATATATATATATATATATATATATATATATATATATATATATATATATATATATATATATATATATATATGTTATACTTAATCAGTGGTACATTCCTGCGGAACTCCTGATTTTACTTAAATTGCTCTCCGAGTATTGCCTGAAGGAAAATTGAATTTTCACTAGATGTGGATTTTTGCTTTGTATGATGTTTTGGCAATTTATATCACTGCTATTCTAGAAAAGATTTGAGATTTTCCCATATCACCCGTTGCACCATGTGATCATATGTAGTTTATTGAGAGACTTTGGACTCCAACAAGGGGCGTATGATTATATATATATATATATATATATATATATATATATATATATATATATATATATATATATATATATATGTATATATATATATATATATATATATATATATATATGTGTGTGTGTGTGTGTGTGTGTGTGTGTGTGTGTGTTTATGTATGTATGTATGTATGTGTGCGGCTTTTCTTAGCAAAATTCACTTCAGGGTGTGACGTCCTTGCCTTGGCAGGCAAGTCTTTATGAGAAGGACTCTCCCAAATCAAACCACTGGGTAGAAGGGACTCTTTAGCCCCTGGTGGGCAGCCCTTCATAAGAGAAGTTTTCTAAATACAAACCTCGTTCTCCAAACTTGGCTTGTGCCATATCCATTGTACTGTGGCCTTGGTCTTGGGTTTGAGTTCCCTTGCCTTGGGTACAATCAGGCATTTATCCTTAAAGTGCCTTCGTCTTTACATAGTCTTTTCTTTCTGAGAGTTTTATTTCTAAATCCATCCTGGCTGTCCTCCCCCAGTTGTTGTGGCCTTATGCGGATTTCTTTTGTCTTACTAGGTGTGCCGGCCCCACCTTGTTGATCAGTTGATTCCGGCACTTTTTCCAATGAAATATAGCGACGTTTATTTCGGGGCTTAAGGTCAAATTTTCTTGATCTTCATAGTTGTAGCCGTAACTACTGTATGTTGTTTTCACGTGAGACTTGTAAGTAATAAAATGTCAGAGGTCGGGGTTTGATGCCTAACTTTATTTATCATTGTAAGGCTGTATACCCTAAGTCTGGACTACCTGTTTATCGATAAAAAATTGGTGTAGTTGCCATGAAGTTTTTTTATTTTTTTTTATTTTTTACAAATTTTCAGTAATTTCTATAATGTTTGTGCATTTGCCGTTTACCATGGTCCAAATATCAACGACTCTATATATGACTGTTTTTGGAGAAGATTAGTATGGCTCAGTCACAGGGTTCAAAAGCTTCATTTGTCATTTGTGGAGACTGTAGTGCAAAGCACAGTGAGTGGCTAAATTCAAATTCCAAAGATCAACATGGCTGGTCTGCTCTTGAGTTGTGTGTGTCCTCCGATTTTGCCAAGCTATTGAGGAACCCATATTTTTGGGTAATATGAAAAGGATAGCAGTGATAAATTTCTGTAGGTTAAATACAATTCATGTTGCATTCAGCATGTTTAAGTTATCATCTTGTATTTACGTTTTGTAGATATACTAACCTATTGCATTACTTATAAATATATTGTATTCTCTTTTGGCATACGGAATTAACGTTTTCTCTTTAATGTTGCGACGGAAATCTCAGAAGTATTTTTGGGATAATGAAACTGAGAGAGAGAGAGAGAGAGAGAGAGAGAGAGAGAGAGAGAGAGAGAGAGAGAGAGTTACTTAAAATGGACATTCACGAAAGCAACCTGAATGAATTTGACTCTTCCACTTTTAGTCAGAAATGATCGACTTGAAAATTTTTAAATAGACAATATTGGAAAACTCGTTACGTTGATATTTGATTTTAATTTACACCTTTGTTGTGGAATGTATGTTAGGGCTTGTGTATCATCCAAGAATCGGACCCACAACCGTCGGAAGTGTTATCAGTTGCAAGAGCAAAATACCTGCCCAAATTTGCCATCATGAATTAATTTCGCCGAATGCGCAACACGGTTATGCAATTAGATTTCATTTGGCTTATGAAAAGAGTGCTGATTTCCAGTGTGGAATTACCCTCATTAAATCCGTAGTTTGAAATTGACCCAGACAGAATGAAATTCCAACAGAGTATTTATTATTGTCATTATGACGTAGGACCTTCGTCTTTCATGTATGACAGTATTACGAAAACTGAATTATCACATAAAATGGAAACAGTTATTCTTTTTTTTTTTCTGTGTGGGGGATCTCTTTTGTTTCTATTATGGGAGGTTTATCGTTTTTTCCATTTTTATGGCCATATTCATTATTTTGTATTAATTGCTATTCGTTGGTGTGTATATGTATATATATATATATATATATATATATATATATATATATATATGATTATAATCACTTTAGCACGTGATTCATTTATCACACATATCCACAGGTGAAAAACAAGAGGCGGGGCGTAGATCCTGACCAGTTTCGACTTTATTTCCAAGCCATTGACGTCAATGACTTGTAAATAAAGTCGAAACTGGTCTGGACCTTATGTGTGATACATACATATATATATTCCACGGTAAACGTTTTCCTCCGGGTTTCTACCTGTGATTAGAAGACAAAGATTTAATACTTATGCCGTGATTTGTATCACGGTCACTTTTCTTTCATCAGCGCAAGAACATTACTTTGAATTTTAATTGTTTCTTTGCATCTTTTTTCGATTGTGAAATCTCATCACCCTTTTTCGATTATGGTTGGCAATAACTTATGATTACAGAATTCATTGAATTCTTGTAGTCAAAACAGCCGAAAATATGACATTGAAATGTTAGCCATTCTCAGTATAAATTGATTCATACAGCGATATTATGGCACTGACAGGATTCTATTCAAACAAGTGACCTCTGTGACAGTAAATTCTCTTCTACAGGGGTTGGACCAAGGCTCGTATCGCTCTTCATAATTGAATATAAGGATCTTTGTGTCCTGAAGTTGTTCTGCACACATTGATGAGTTTCATTTTGATGAATTTCAATTAATACAAACATTAAACAAGGTGTCAAAAGCCTTTTGTATGTTAATTTTGTTTTCATTGAGTGATGAGATGTGCTATTTATTCAGTAGTTAAGAATACAATAGTGTTATATGTCAGCCTTTGGCAAAGCAACGGAACGCTATAAAATGGCTGAACAGTAATACAAAAACAAATGAGAGAAATGGAAAAAAATGACTAACCTTTGGTACTCTTTTTAGTTTAGTTACTGCAATGCAGAATTATACTCGGTTAACGACTTATTACGTTTACTCAACGGTTTACAAATAAATAATAGGGGCACACGTGAATAATGATAAATAAGCTGATATGATAAAGATTTGGCGGTGGCATAAAAGATGAAATCCTTTGTGGCACGTGGATAGGTCCAGATCGTTTTTCATAATTTTTTCGACGAGATGTGTTGTTAGTAATACAAATCTTTAACGATTGTTGATTGCTATCCTTTCACTTTGACCATTTGTTCTTTTTGCATTGTTACCAATAATCATAAGCTTTTGTATCAGGTTTACAGCCATAATATTAAAGCTAATGTTTTAATTTTGCAAGTAGTGGTGTATTCGTGAGCAATTTCAACCAAACATGTTATACATATTATGGGACAGAATACTTTTTGGGTAAGACATTACTGGCACCAATGAGGGGGGGTGGGGAGGTGGTGGGAAGTGGTGAAATGTAAAAATAACTGAAAACAACAGATATTAGTGTCTTTTCCAAAGTTTTCAGGGTTGTGTAGATGAATAGTGAGAATCCCGATGCCCTTAAGTCCAAGTTCAGCCCTGATAGGAAGAGGGTGGCTGAGAAGGGATAACAAATAAAATGTCAAAAATGACAGTCATTAGTGTCTACGCCATAGTTTTCTAGGTCGCTGAGATAATAGTGAAACTCCTGATGCCTGTTATGTTCAAGTTGAGCCCCAATAGGAATGGAGTTGGTGAGAAGGGGTGAAAAATAAAATGTAAACAATAACAGACATTAGTGTCTAATACATAGTTTTCTAGGTTGCTGATAGTTCCTTACTGGACGAGTAGTTTTCGTGCTTGTCTGCCAATCCAGTGGTCCAAAGTTCGAATCCCGGCTTGGCCAACACAGAATTAGAGGAATTTATTTCCGGTGATAGAAATTAATTTCTCGATATAGTGTGGTTTGGATCCCACAATAAGCTGTAGGTCCCGTTGCTAGGTGACCAATTGGTTTCTAGCCACGTAAAAATATCTAATACTTTGGGACAGCCCAAGGAGAGCTGTTAATCAGCTCAGTGGTCTGGTAAAACTAAGATATACTTAACTTTTGTAGGTTGCTAAGATGAATAGTTATGATCCCGATGCCCTTTTAAGTCCAAGTTAAGCCCTGGTAGGGATGGGGGTTGAGAAGGGCAAAAAAAAAGGAAAAAATGACAGAGACTAGTGTCTAATCCATAGTTTTCAAGGTTGCTGAGATGATTAGTGACGATCCCGATGCCCTTTAAGTCCAAGTTCAGCCCCTGGTAGAAAGGGGGGTGAGATGGGGCGAAATATAAATTGTCAAAAATGCTGGGTAATGTGATTGGAGCAACTATCTTAACAGGGGAGAGAGAGAGAGAGAGAGAGAGAGAGAGAGAGAGAGAGAGAGAGAGAGAGAGTTTATTGGTTGTCATTTAGTTTTCCTGGGGTGAGAACTGGTGAAATATAAAATGTCAAAAATACTTGGCTGTGTAATTGAAGCAACTATCTTAACAGAAAAGGGAAAGAGTGAGAGGGAGAGGAAGTGAGAGAGACATTAGAGGGGATGTTAGGGAGAGAGAGAGAGAGAGTTACAAGGAGTTACAAGAATTAGGATGTCTCAAAGACTTATTAGTCCATCCGAGGAGACATTATCTCTAGGAGCAGGTTTTACTATTCATTCAGTATCCTAACGATTTTCTAGCTTTCTTTTAAACTCTTCCGCACTGTTGCTGTTTACAACTTCTGGTGGCAGTTTATTCCATGTGTCACATACCTTGTATGTAAAGAAGTTCCCACAATGGGATGTGTTGTATCTCTTCAGTTCTAGTTTAGATCCATTATTTCTTGTCTGGTTTTCGTTTAATGTGAATAGGTTACTATCTACTTTTGTTATGCCCTACAGTATTTTGAATGTTTATATCAGCTGTCCTCGTATTCGTCGTGTTTCTAAACAATACATGTTCAGGCTCTCTAGTCGTCTTTGGTAACCTGTTTTCCTAATGGATGGAATTAATTTCGCGACTGTTGCTTGTACCCCTTCTAATCTAGTATCTATATCCTTTCTGGGTGTTGGTGACCAAAACTGCATTGCGTATTCAAGATAAGGTTCAACTATTGATGTGCAGAGCTGCAGCACCGTTTCCTTGTTTCTGTATTTGAATTGCTTCTTTATGTATCCCACTAGTTTCTGTGCCTTCTGTAACACTTTCAACTTATCCAAATTGAAAGTCATTTGCCATATATTTTACCAATCTCCTATTTTCATTTGATGATTTCACTGTATTTGGGGGTCTGCTGCATTTACACCTAGTTTGGTGTCATCCACAAATTTGGCTATCCTGCTAGTGAAGGCTACACCAGTGCCATTAATATAAATAAAAGAATAAGAACTGGCCAAGGACAGAACCCTGAGGAACTCTGCTTGTCACGTCTGCCCATTTTGATTCTTCACTATTTATTACAACTCTGTTTTCTATTAGTTAGCCAGTCTTGGATCCAGTCCGCTATTTCTCCTACAGTTCCTAAAGCTCTAACTTTTGTCCAAGTCCTTTTGGAAATCTAAGTAGACTATATCTATTGCTCTACTACTGTCGTAAACAACAAGCATGTTATGGGAAAACTCCAATAGGTTTGAGAGGCAGGAGCTGTTTTGCCTGAAAGCAATGTTGACTGTTTAACAACAGGTTGTTTCTATCAATGTGATCCACAATTTAATCTGCAATTATTGACTAAAAAAATCTTACAAGGGACTGACGTTCCACAGATTGGTCTGTAATTTCCTGGCTCCTCTCTTGGACCTTTTTTTGTAAACTGGGGGCACATTACTTAGTTTTTATCCTTTAGGTGCCTTTCGTTGTTCTGCAGTTTTTCTGGAGAGTGTACGTATATAGGCGAGGAACTATCTCCTCTTTTAACTCTCTAATTTATCTTAGATTAATCCCATCCGGGCCAGGAGGTTTGAACTTTTTTGTTTTTTTTCAGACACCGTTCAATGGCTTAGAACTTCCGTTCTTTTTAGTAATAGCATTTTATTTGTTAAAGATCTAGTTTGTAATTACTAAATTGATAACTTTCCCTTATAAACACTTATTTGGGCGGTATTCACATTGAAATTTTGAGATATAGCTTATCAGTGATTAGAGTTTTAGAAAACTATTTCTTCAAGTTTCAGTAATTCGCTTAATAGTGGAATTAATATCGTTATATGATTTCAGTATTTCGTTCTCTTCTGTAAAGTGGAAATAAGTTATGACTGCATAGAATGTTTGTAGCTGAAAGATACAATCCATCATTGCATATTTACTTTTAATTGAATAATTAGTTATGTGACAGAAAACTCAATTGCAAACACGAAATTCCTGTAAGAGTTCAGTAACCCAGAAATGAGATGCAATGTTCCAGTGAAACCAGTTTCACTGCGAATGAATGTTGTAATATATTATGCATCTCAACTAATAAATGTCAGAGTTACGAAAGGAGATTGAGTTTCGTGTTTTGCAGAAGCAAAGATTAAATTTTAGTTATGAATTCTAAGTAACGCTTATTTTAACCGTAACGAAATTTAAAGATATTTGGAGTGAGTCAATATTTTTTTCATTATTTACCCAAAGACGTAAGGTCGACGTGCTAACATTGAACTACCTAACGATATTCGTTGGACTTTTAAGTGGACCAGTGGTTAAGTTGTCACCCACTGTTTGACCTAGCTAGTGCTGTCAGTGGACCTCATGTGGTGCACCGTAGGCATTACTTAAGGTTCTTTGCTGCGGCCCCTACCTGCAACCACTTTTTGTTCCTTTTACTGTACCTCCTCTCATATCATCTTTCTTCATCTTACTTTCCACCCTCTCCTAACACTTGATTCATAGCACAACTGTGAGGTTGCACCATTCGAACCTTTTACTCTCAATTTCCATTTCAGCACTGAATGACCTCATAGGTTCCATTTCTTTGCCTGCGGCCAAAATTCTATATTCAAGTCAACTCATGAACAGTAGTAGAGTCAGCTAGTATAAATTTTTTCTGTGAAGACTTTCTGAGAACTCAATGGCTATATATATAATATATATATATTATATATATATATATATATATATAGTATATATATATATATATATATTGTGCTAATGTAAATCTTTCACTCTAAACTGCAATGTAAATACAATTGGAAAATGATGTAATTTTCATACCGTCTGAGGCGTATCTGGTAATCTGGGCTCTGTTTTAATTCGTTACAATTCTTTTAATGTATTGTTACATATAACTACACTAGATTTTGAAGTCCTTTTTCTGATGATAGTAATTATTTGATCATAAATGCGTATTTTTGGTCTGCATACCTATTGTAATGAAGTTATTGAATGACGCATTTTGCTCGCAAAGTTCTCAAATTTTTGGGTGGATCTTTGTTTAATAAAAAAGGACAACATGAATAATACTTGTAACTTTAGAATCTATGCAGTTTTTTATATTTGTGTAAATTTTCATAGGCTAGGCAGGATTATGGGTAGTCTAGAGGTAGCATATTCTACTCTGGTTTCGCCACCATTTCTGTTTCAGCACTAGAGGTGTGTTTGTGCGAACGATCTCTTTGTATAAGAATAATACCATATATATATATATATATATATATATATATATATATATATTATTATATATAATATGTGTACATATATATATATATATTAAATATATATATATATATATATATATATATATATATATATATATATATATAAATGTAATTGTAATAGCCACAATCCCCTCTTAGCTTCTCGAATTCTTCGCTCCTTTTTTGGGTTCGCTTGTTACAGCAAAGCCTTAAGATCCAAATTCAATATATATGAAGTTATGATGTACGGTAGCACGGCAGCAGGAGGGCATTGTGGGTATTACAATTACATATGTATCTGGTAAAAAGTGAGCAGTAGATTCTATACATATATATATATATTATATATATATATATATATATATATATATATATATATATATATATATATTTTCCAGTCGAAAAAGCAATAAAGGCGATTACCCACTTGGCTACGATGGTGAGGATGGGTCTGTTATAGCTCTAATAAATATATCTGAAAACGACAGGTATATGTATGTATGAGAGGCAACAGACTTAAAGCCTTCTCTTGGCCAGGTCGGTAACGTGACTTCATTAAGATTACTGGGCCCCGGTTCGTTTTCCGCTACGGTCAATATATATAATATATATATATATATATATATATATATATATATATATATTATATATTATAATATATATATATATATGTATATATATGTGTGTGTGTATGTATCCGGTACGAAAGTGACGCATTACCTAAGTCTAGCACGATCTGAATTGCTCTACGGACGTGCATCGCGGTATACCAATGAACCTATCTTAGAGAAGAAAGCTTTAAGAAGAAGACTAGGAGTTTAGATAGCCAGCCAGAGATATAAATAATACTTAAGGGAAATTAGGAAGTTCCAAATGTATATGAGATGGTGAAAGGATATGGAGATGGCTTAGACATTTCCCCAGCAATCCCTGGGAGAATGTGATGCCAACCGGGTCATTGGGTCACGAGATGAGTTGTCGTTAAATGAAGGAAACGAGATGAAATTGTTGGTTTTAATCTTCGTAACGCGACATTGCGAAATCATCTTCGCGTCGTAGCCAGAAGACGTCGCTGCGATATTCGGTTGCCAATTTCCGGTTCGAGACAAAAGATGAAAATGATTGTTGGGTTTGCGTCTTCTCGATTGCTTTCCCGTTCAATAAGTTAGGTCGCTTCTTATCCTCGGGATATAATATTCTTACCTCAGGAGACCGAGGCGAAAGACTTACAGGTAATATACTGCATACTGGGTTTTCCTTTGTCTTTTGCATTAATCATCTGTAAGAAACGAAGGTATCTTTTCCGTAAAATTGGTTTTCCTTCGTTTGTAGTGGATTTTAATATATGCTGTTTTAATCTTGCTGGTGTATTGAATGGGATTTTTCTTGATGAAAAGGTCACAGTGTTTTAAGTGTTTGTTTTCCTATTTCTGTATGAATTCAATGTTTGTTGATGTATGTAAATAATCATTGTTGAATGAGGTTACATTCGATAAGTTGAATATGATGTGAACACACTTTACTACATTTTGATGTAGTAAAAACATATAAACAACTGCTTATATATGAACAATACCTTTTTAAACGCAAAGGAAAAAGGTTTCACCGTATACAATCTGTTCTCTAGAGTTATAAAAATGTGCTTAAATCATATCGTAAGAATTCACCGCGAATCTTTCAGGTGTCAGTAACGTTCTGAATTTATGTAGTAAAGCAGTACCCGTAGCAGTTTTACTACAGAACACTGAGGATTATCAGTATACAAACAACATACAGTACCGCATAGTCCAGAGATGGGTATATGGATGGCCATGACAATGTTATTGAAAGTTGTGGTCACCTCTAGTACTGTGTTCCTAGAGACCTCCACTGAATACAACAACTTGAAAGCATGATTTTGAACGCACGCACACACACACACACACACACACACACACACACACACACACATATATATATATATATATATATATTATATATATATATATATATATATATATATATATCAGCAGTCTGATGTAACAAAAAAATTAAAAGACGGTTGTATTTTGAAAACAGTAACATTTACCTGAACCACTTGATCTCTCTCTCCTCTCTCTCTCTCTCTCTCTCTCTCTCTCTCTCGTCTCTCTCTCTCCTCTCTCCTTCGTCTCTCTCTCTCATTAATGATATTAAAACGGCCTGTTCTATCCACCCCCGCAAAAAAAATTACTGTTATACTTAAGGTTGCAGTATATTTGGAACCGCGTTTAGAGGTAAAAATAGCGCATTGTGTAATGTGTTTGATAAATGGCGGTGCAAGACTATTTATCTCATTCGTATATAAAATTTTCCTTGTGGAAATGATAGTCTCACAGTTTTATGCCAAGATTGTCCTTGTTGAAGCAGAAGAGGATAAACAACAGTGAGCCAGTGTAGTTTTAGTTCCTGTTGTATCGAATCCAGCGAGGAATTAAATCTTATATGAATTCAAGAAAAAAGGAAAATAGTTAATAGATTGCTGCCAAGTATCCTTTAGTAATTTTTTGAGACTTATTGCCTTAATATATTTAACTGAACTTTAGTCTTTCAGCATTTTTCACTTATTAACTCATCAGTTTCTATTGACATTTTCACGGAAACATATTTGTTAATTTTATCGGAGATACCAATTAAGGAAATTGTAGGAAGTCGCCTTCCTCCAAAACTATAAATACTTTCACTCTGACTATTTGTTCTCAAAGTTTAAAGTCCCGAGAGATGGATGCAGTGTCATCTCCAGCATTCTTTTCCACTTTCGTCCTTTTTTTTCCAGAAACTTCCTCCAGCGTGAAAAAGCAAACTTTAAACCTTTTCGGAAAGTAAGAAACATTCGGTTATTTTTCTTTACGTCGTGGACCCCCGTGTTTTAGAGTTTGTCATCAGGCCGTCAGTCGTTTTTAAAGTGTTGCTTAAAGCTGCAGGATAATAGTATTTTTGTGTTCATAAACTTGTTTTTATATAGCACTCACGCACGTATATACACACACATACATGTATATATATATATATATATATATATATATATATATATAATATATTTATACACACATATATATATATTATATATATATATTATTAATAATTAATATAAATATATATGAACACTGTCACTTATACAATTGTTCTATGTATTAATACAATTACCAACAGGACCTGTTGGTAATTGTATTAATTTAATCTGAATAAATATCTCCGTTAGATACCATCCAGTTACAATACATACATATAAAGTATATGTGTGTGTGTGTGTGTGTGTGTGTGTGTTTGAACGTGTATATGTAAACGATTCGATACAGAATTCATGACCCAGTTTGCACTTACAGTTCTTTGACTTCTTGAATCAGACCATCTAATACACCCTTATGTCTGAGGTCAATCTTTAAACCTTCCGCCTAAAATTTATAGACAGTTTTCCCTTCTCCCAACAACTTACCTTTGTAGGCCCTCTTGTACTACATGAATAAAACGTTTTCTCATTTCCTTCAGGTTTCTCGAATAAATGTGTAAATAAAAACTTTTGGTCCAATTATTCCTAACCTCATACTAACCACTTGACTCTTACATCATTCTTCTGTGTCTAGTTTCTGTCCTTCCTTACTGAACATATTTTTTAATTACTATTTTTCTTCAGACAGCATCTCCCCTTTTACAGTTTTTATTGTAAGATACATTTGCTTATTGAACTTTCTCCTTGTGTTTTTCTCAGCATGTTGGATCTCTGTAAAACTGCTTATCCTTTTCGTTCTAGCTTTCTGTTGACAACCTTATACTTCTAGTATCCGTGTTCATGATCTTCTTTGCGATCTTGCAATTGCATCTTTAATGATGTATTCATTCCTTCACTGTTTTTGATCCCTCGTTCCCTCTGTTCCCTCTCTGATACTACCATCCCTGAATTTGAACACCCTTCACACGCTGTTTCAACTTTTGCTCCTTTACCCGGACTAATTTTTCGTACATGCCCCACTTCCTTTTTATCAATATCTTTGAGTAATTTTCCTTTGCAGCTACATTTTGTTTCCCTTCCTCTTCGACTTAAACCCCCCATCTACCTTAACTCACTCTCTCTCTCTTTCTCTCTCTCTCCCTCTCTCTCTCTCTCTATATATATATATATATATATATATATATATATATATATATATATATATATATATATATATATATAATATATTATATATATATATATATATAATATATATATATATATATTATATATATATATATATATATATATATATATATATATATATATATATTGGGTTGTGAGTGCCTATAAAGTACCTCCTGTTGCACTCTTATGTGCATGTGTATAACTTAGATGGGGAAAGAGGAACTCTTTACAGAAAGTTAATAATCCACGAGAATCGATAGATGCCCTAACATAACCCTGAACATATTTACATGCGAATGTGCAACAAGGTTCCTGTCGATGAGATAAACGAAGTTAATTCAGCGCGTGCTTAAATGGCTGCCGCTGGATTGCCTAAATTTCCATCATGAACGCGATGCTCCCTTGACATGGAATCACAATTATTGCTTTGGTAAATTTTGATGGCTTCTGTATGCTAACATTGCACACACTAATGGATTGTTGTTTATCACAGATCCCAATCGCTACCACCATATTCCAGCCAGGCATTTTGTATGCAAATCCTCTCCTGTACATTTTTATGCAGCAGATCTAAATCTTTTAGTATCAGTTCCATTTTTGATTTTCAAGTGACCGGTGAGTTTTCTTCTTTCGATTTGCCCTTAAAATGTGGAATCCATTTTATTTGCGCAGTGAAAAGTTTGTTTAATGTTTTATTGTTTACCTCTTTTAGTACTGATAAGTTTAAATCGTCCATTCCAGGTGGATGATAATCTCCTATTTTCAACACTGGAGTCAAGCCTGTTGACACTGAGAAAGGTTAATCTGATGTAGGCATAGATTTTTTTTTTATGTAAATAAATTTGTTTTCGGTTATATGAATAAATTTCTGCTCGGTTGACCAAAGTATTGTGTGAATGCTCTCTTATAACGGTTGGTGCACAGTATTCCTCGTCTCGGTATGATTTTTCTATTGACATCCAATATTTTTGGTCACGTACAAGATTAGTTAAAAAATGTTTTAAGCCACCTTCAGACTCCAAATTAAGTGTTTGGGAACTAAAACGACTTCAGTGTAATAAATAAAGCTCAGAGGCGAGACCATTTTAGTAAAGGTGGGGTTGTGTAAACTGACCGAACTCTTAGGGAAAAGATGTCACCGTGATTTAATATATATATAAAGAAAATAGATTTGAGTTTTACAAATGGATTTACATTCGCCTTGCAATATCGTCCGAAATGTTTACTACACCAGATTTTTATATAGAAAGTAGAAAACTAACAACATTTTCTAAGTGACCAGGATTTTGTTTATTTTATTTTTTCATCTCGCGTGCATATACTAAGTAAAGATCTTTTGCTATCTATCATCTGGGAGTCGGCGTTCGCGTCCGGAATAAAAGTGACCTTTCTTTCTATGTTTTAGTTGAGTAGTGTTAATGTCATCATATCGTTCATCTCTAGCTATTTGAAACATTTGTAAAACAGGGTTTATAATGCGATGTGATGTTGAAACATCAATTGGTAATTTTCTTCTCAAAATGACAATATTCATGAGAAGATTAACAATAATGTCTCTCAACACTGTTCCCGGGGGTTGTTTATGAACATAGTCATTTTACATATCTCGTGACAGGCTTCTTTGTTTAAGGTATGATTACGTTCATTCAAAGCCGTCCCCGATTCCTCTGTCTGTGATGAAGGCAGAACGATGAAAGCGAGATAGAAATGGTTAATACGGTCAATTTCCATTTCAGCGCTGAATGGCCTTAGTTGTCCCAGTACTTGGCATGATGCCAAAAATCTATATAAATCAAATATAGATCGTATTGTAGGATATTGGTAATGGCATGTAAAACAGGCCTTTGTGGCTGTATTACAAGATAGTGCTTTGTCATATATGAACATTTTCATTGCAGGCGAGCACAGGTTGACTTGGTGACTCAGGTTATCCTTATTTCCTTTTGTTCAGTAGATAAAACCTGATCACTTGGAACAAGCCCACGGAGCCACTGACTTGAAATTCAAGCTTTCAAAGGTTATGTTGGTTTCAACATCCCACTACGGACCCCACTGGTTATCGTGCAGAGCAAGATCTAGATAAACAGGTCTAACACTCCCGAGAGGCTGTGACGTCACCGACGCCCGTCGCACCACTATTCCCTTGATCTTTCTTATGAGATGTATGGAGTTTTTCCAAATGTTTGATAAAATATACGGTTTTTTATTATCACGGCTTCCAATAGACAAGATTGACTTTAAGGAATATTTAATAAGAAATGTTAGTGAATATGTCATAAAGCCTATAGTTATACTGTAATATACCAAACTAAGTGATATATGCTCTCCTTTTCTTTCGTTCCCATAATTTTCGTTTGTTTTTCATCTTAGAATCATTATATTTGTTCATTCTCATTGTCCTGTTCAAGTAGGTACCGCATATTGAAGAAAATGCTGATCTTTGCAAAAAATGTTGAAATTTCAGTAGGAACATATTACCGTCATCTACAACGCAGACGCCAGCTTTTTGCCACACTCCTTTCAGCGTGTCACCATGAGCTGCCTTAAAGACTAGACTCATTGATTCTAATTGTTCCATGATTTTTTTTCATGGAACCTACAAATTTCCCTTATTCATAAAATATATTTATTTTTTCCTACTGTCATTGTTGCAGGCTTTCCCTCCTATTTATTTAAAGATATATTTTTGCACCGTGGACCTTCCTATATAGCATAACTGCCTTAATAGCATCATGGAGGTTTTTTTTTGATAACTTGTTTTTACCAGAATATTCCAAACTGACCGCTGCATCGTTATTTTCTGTGTTAGCGTTAATACTTTCGAACAAAATGGTGGCTGTGCAAAGTTCCCATTCATTTTCATCATCAATCGAAGGCACCGTATCCCTCATTAGCGTTTCACCAGATATGCAAAGAGAATCGTCATCTTTTAATATACTTAGTATTAAAACTAAAGATTTTTGGTTCCTTCTCTAACAAAATAGATCATGAGTTAAAAGCCACAATTATGTATTGATGATGTATTTTTCAAAATACAGAAAGGTTGGAAAGATAGGGAGCTTTCGACCGTTGTGCGAACGATCGAAAGTTCCCTGTTTTTAACCTTTTTGTATTTTGGACAAATTCACTATCACATACATGATTGTGGCTTGTAACTCATTATTCCGGTCACGGCATAGTGATGCACCACAGATAAAAAGGATCAGAGTCGATACTTCCATGCAACTCAGTGTATTGGGGTATTCATGAGGACCTTGCTTCCGCCTAACTGATCCAAAAAAAGGCTCCAAGCAGTCTTGATTCATCCTCTAGAGTCTAGATCATTATATAATCTGGGCTATATAAAGAACTACACATGTCAAATAGTCCAATAAAAATTTTTCTAGAAAAAATAATACCTTTCTGAACACTTAAATACGACCTGCATGACCTTTCACTCGTATTTCTCATCTTGTGTACTATCCTTACTAAAATTTCCTTCTAGTAGATTATAACCACACCATAGACATTTCTTGAGTTTACATCTCAATCCCTTTCACTGGAATTCATCAAATCAGTCATTTGCTACATCTATGAAATCAACTGTCACCAACCACTCTCGGGATTAGATTAAACCTTTTTATCCCGGAAGCTTTACAGTAGTGCACATGTTTTGGGCATACTTTACATATTGCCTTTGAGTTCCTGGCACAGTGATTTTGAATCAGTTTTGGTGTTAAATTATATTCATTTGCCATTTTATCCGACATTATTTGTACAGAAGCAGACGAAATAAAATCTCCCTTTTCTGTGTGAAATCTATGTTCCATAAAATTTTTCCTTATTAGCTTAATCATGTGAGGCGCATCAGTAAATGCAAATACACTCTTATCTGCTCATGGATTTTTAAAAGGAACTTTAAAATTCACTTTCTTCAGGAAATCTCAAGAAACTTATACCTTGCCCTTTGGTGTTATACTCTTAGTTATTACAATCGTAAACTGAGCAATGAAAACCAAGAGCCTTTTTGCTTCCAAGTTTAATTTCAAACTAAGCCGACTGATTGGGTTCATGTAGCAAAGGCAGATGTAATACCACACCGAGGCAAGACGGGCGTCGGTGATGTCATATTTTGCCACCGCTCACGAGTGTTAGACCTGCTTATCTAGGTCTTGTGTTAGGGTGTTTTCACACCAAATGCGTCGTGTCGCGTCGCATCACGCTAATTCATGACTCACCGTGAATCGCCAACCCAGTTTAACACTGCTTTCTATGGTCCTTTGAAAGAAACCGTTCACACCGCATGCTCCGAGTGACGTCACTTCGCGTCGAGTCAAGTCACAAATAGAGCTGGACCTATTTTTGACGTCAGTCATAGTGAGTCTAGTGTCATTTGGCCTTAAATAGAAATGGGGTTGTTAGGATTTTCTACTTTATTTCTGTACTGCATTTCAATTTACGAACCAAGTAATGTTCTAATAAAATTGTATTCCTTTCATCTTATTTTCACTTTTATATAGGACAAAATTGAATATAATTAAATTTCGTTTTATCTTTTCTTTGTATCCACAGAACATTTTTACCAGTCATTGTCAGCCCATTATAGAATTTAACCGCCTTTCCACGATTCTTCACTCACTTCCAGAAGTCAAGCAAGTTTTCCGCAAGTTTGAGAAAGAACTGAACAGACTACACCGGCTGAAAAATCAAAAACACTTTTTAGAAGAATGCTTCAAAGAACAAGTACTACCAAAAATGTACGGATTCGGGAGATGGACTCTGCAATCAAACCCCTTCCCTCTATCACACAAGATTTTCCTGGAAGAAAGAATCACCAGTACGAAAAACGACATCTTCGTGCTACGCAGAGTGATATATGGAACTCAATCTAATCTTCGCCTCCTCACTACGGACCACATATACAGGTATCTGATTTCATTCTGTTCCGACATTGCTGCCTATAATAGCGTGGCTCATTCCAACAGACTTTTACGCAAGTTAAATAACCTAATAGACAATAGCGCATGGAATAATATTGAGCAACAAGACAAAGTTTTAAACTTATCTAACACCCCCCTTACTGTAAATCAACATTTAGTTTTAAATTTAGGCTTATCCTTTGCCCTTATGCCAGACCGCAAAAACAACCTAGACTTCATAGTGGCTTTTGATAAATTCATATCTGACAAAAACTACAGCCGTGAAGAGATATGTTTAAAAGGAGTGTTACTAAATGCCTTAACTGACCTTCATAAGAAATATCCTGTTCCCCGCAGATTCATGATAGCTATCCACTCGCTAAAAAAGTTAGATGTTATAATAAGTAGATCCGACAAAGACGGCAAAATCGTAATAATGGACAAAGACTTCTACCTTGACAAAATCAACCAGCTCCTTAGCGACACAAACACTTACGAAAAACTGACGAAAAATCCCCTCCAAAACGTTCCCACAGAATTTTTTCGGAAAGTAAGATTAATTGGCCAAGACAAAAAGAGTATTGAACTATTAGAGAAATTTAAAGTAATTAATCCTAAATTACCCTACTTTTATGGCCTTCCCAAAACTCACAAAGACAATCTTCCATTCAGTCCCATCGTTTCATGCGCTGGAGCTTTCAATTACAAAATTTCTAAATGGTTAGCTGGCCTCCTTTCCCCTTTTTTAGGCACTTCTTCTCCCAGTCACATTAAACATTCGGAAGATTTTTGTCACAAATTCAGAGAAGCACATATACCACTTCACAACATAAAACTTTTAAGCCTTGACGTAGACTCCATATTCACAAAAGTACCAGTACAGGACGTTCTTCAGTTTTAAAGGGAAAAATTATCCCCCAATTCAGATAATTTCCCATTGGCGCTTGACAAAATAATAAAGTTAGTTGAATTATGTGCATCTAATAACGTATTTTCATTCGGGGAATCATTCTACAAGCAAAAATTCGGGTGTAGTATGGGTAGTCCTTTTAAGCCCTGTTTAGCCAATCTGTACATGGAATACTTGAAACTACAGTAATAAATGTAATAAAACCCAAAAAACATGCTGTGGATGAGATATGTGGATGATATCCTAACATTTTGGGGATAATAGGTGGGGCAATTTTAATGAATTCCTCTCAAAATTAAACGCATTAGTGCCCAGCATCAAATTTAAAGTTGAATGGGAAACAGACAACAAAATTCCTTTTCTTGATGTTTTAATAATCTGAGACATGACAGAATACAAATTTACCATATACAGAAAACCAACGTTCTCACTTTCATACATTCACTACTTTAGCTATCACGACATTACTATCAAAGATAGGTTGTCAGCTAGACAACCTATTCCTAAGAGCCTTACGAATTTATTCCCCAGAATTCTTAGAAAAAGAATTTGAACTAATTCGCAAGCAACTTTCGTCTTTAAAGTATCCTGACCATATAATTGAGAAAGCAATTCACAAAGCAAACGTAATTTTCTACCGACCCCCTAAAGACAAAACCAGAGACACACCCAACAATAAAATAAAATTTCCTCACCTGGAGACGATTAAGAGAGTAACCCACACCCTTGGAAAATCTAACCCTTTTGCATTTACCTACCCAAATACCTTAGCCAAATCCCTGATTAAACGTCCAACAAAAGACATCTCCCAAGGACACTGGGGTCTATGAGATCCCATGCCAGGACTGTGACCAATCTTACATCGGATTTACAGGTAAATCACTTCCCCAGAGATTAATACAACACAAACGGTCAGTTAGGTATGGACAACAGAACTCGGCTATTTTCAACCATATAAATGAACATAACCATAGAATAAACTGGGAATTTGGCATGTGTAATTTATAGCAGCAACTGCCGGGTACAAGAGTCAAATGATGGAATCGGCCTTAATAAAAGAGAAGCAGGTAATGAACATCTCTAAAGGAGCGTGGATTTCAGACATGATTGACGAGGTTTTCATCCAATCAATGCTTAAGAAGATTAAAGGAAGATTATCAGCGGGGGTGACCTAAATTGGCTTACTTGTGGACGGATCTCTTGGTACAAATACCACCTTTTCTGTAAACTTTTCTCATTCATATACCTGAAGAGAGAGACAGCAGTCTCTGAAATATAGTACTTTTCTCTCTATATTTTGGTGTTTTTATGGGCTCCTTTTATTATATATATATATATATATATATATATATATATATATATATATATATATATATAGATATATATATATGTATATATATATATATATATTTCAGCAATTTATAACACCAGGAGACAAGGCATAATTAAAAGTTTTTCTGATTATTCCATGCTATATTTTGATAAATCGAAATATCTCTTGTAAAATATAGAAAATCAAGGAAATTTGTGAAATATAGAAAATCAAGGAAAAATCGAGAGAGAGAGAGAGAGAGAGAGAGAGAGAGATAGAGAGAGAGAGAGAGAGGAGAGGAGAGTATATGAACTGGGTATGGCTTTTGCAGCCTGCAGGTAACACACCTCAGCTGTTGTTGGGACGTTGTTGTCCAGATGTTGTTCGAAATACGGAGGGAAGTCTAACGCAGGAATTCTTGTTAAATGTGGCTGCCTATTTACTGGTGAGGTTCCTCCTGACTGCTGATGATGGAGCTGAACAGCCCAAGGAAAAGGAACTGAACGAGAGAATTGTGGCCTTGCAAGACACCATCCAGTGTCAGAGAGAGAAGCAGGTGAACTTTGACATGATAGTTCTTCAGCTGCAACAGAGGCTCGACTACCATGGAGAAATTCAGAAGGCGGGCGGAAGAGAAGAATGCACTCGTGTGATCCAGATTACTAAGGAGGTGTTTTAAAAGCAGGCCTGGCAAGACAGGGCCCACTCGCTCGAAGCTGACATACCTTCTACGAAATCGTCGTGTCCAGGGCGAACGGGGAGCGAAGGAGATATTGGTGTACGACCTCAAGAACCTCGAGGAGAAATACAGACGCCTGGAGAAGGACAACTGTCAACTGCAGGAGTCGATCTTCAAGGAATGGCTTGATCAAGTCTGCGCTGGCATCACTCTGACGGATCAGATGTGAAAAACTTTGAGGAGAATGTTTGTTGTATGGAAAGTTTGATGTTTATTTGTAATAAGTTTGCTTTGTTCATCCTTGAAGGAAATTGAACTTGAACGGAAATAAATATGTAAAAATGTTTTCTTGGAGTTTTATTGATTCCTGGAGGGGAAAGGAAAATAAAAATGGGAGGATTGTAGAAACCGTGAGGAAAATGAGAGGATTCGTGGAGTGCCAGGAGAAGAAGCAAAGGATTCAGGGAAGCCCCAGGGGAATTGAGAGGATTCAGTAGGATTCGTGCAGTAACAGGAGAAGAAGCAGAGGATTCAGGGAGGCCCCAGGAGAAGTGAGAAGATTCAGTAGGATTCGTGGAGTGCCAGGAGAAGAAGCAGAGGATTCAGAGAAGCCCCAGGAGAATTGAGAGGATTCAGTAGAATTCGTGGAGTGCCAGTTGAAGAAGCAGAGGATTCAGAGAAGCCCCAGGAGAATTGAGAGGATTCAGTAGGATTCGCAGACTGCCAGGAAAAGATGCAAAAGATTCAGAGAAGCCCCAGAAGAATTGAAAAGATTCAGTGGCATATTCTGGTTCTAAGGCTAAGCATAGGTGCTGCTCTCTCTCGGGATGGCGGGCGAGGCAAGCCGCGGGTCCCGGGACAGGCGGGCAAGATGCGCCATGGGTCCTGGGACTATCAGGTGAGGCCCGCCACGTGTCCCAGGACAGGCAGCAAGGTCCGCCATGGGTCCTGGGACTGGCCGGTGAGGTCTGCCTCGGGTCCCGGGACGGATGGGCAAGGCCCGTTACAGGTCTCGGGACGGGTGGGCAAGGACCGCCATGTGTCCTGGGACGGGTGGGTGAGACTTGGGAGGGGCATTCAGGGCCTGCCACGGGTCCCGTGACCCTCCCGTCACGTGTCCCAGGACGGGTGGGTGTGGCCCCTAACATGTCCCGGGCTGGGTGGGCGTGACCCCTCACATGTCCCGGGACGGGCGGGCGTGGCCCCTCACGTGTCCCGGGATGGGCGGGTGATGCCCGCCACATGTCCTGTGATGGGGGCTGTGGCCTGCCACGTGTCCTGGGATGGGCGCGGCGACCGCCATGGGTCCCAGGACTTGTGGGAGGGGCCCGCCACGTGTCCTGGAACGGGTGGACGTTCTTCAAACTACGGGTTGCGACCCATTACCGGGTCACAGGCTCACAAAAATAAATACATGAATAAAATAAAAATTATTAGGTACATGGCAATAAGATAAATATGAATTCATACAAGGATCCACCTAGTCCTAACGAATATTCGAGTCTAATCATAATGATCAGAAGTTCAAATCATTTTCGTGAAAGGGAGAGAGAGAGAGGTGCAGGGTGACGCAGTGGCGGTGTGGGTGTCGAACGTGAATTGAACGTGTAAGCTGTGAGCCTGCGACACATAATTTCATATTTGGAACAACATGAATAGTTATATTTAAGTTTTAGGAGTGTGCAGAAGTCTCCTTTAGTTATATGGCACTTCATGCAACCGCAGTCGCATCAAATCGATCGATTTGTTGTTAGAAAGGGTGTCATTGCTAAGGCGAGAAAGACAAACAGACGAACTCAATGACAGAGAAGCCTGCTATGTCACGCACCGGAATTGGCGAGGCATCATTGCCGCCTGTGCCCTATTCTAAACCCTTTGCTAAGAAGAAGAAATTATGGCTAAGGCAATATAGTGAAGAATTCTTGAAGTATGGATTTATTAAGTATGATAAAATAAACAAGAACATCGGCCTCCTTTTGTTATTTAGAATAAAGTTATTGGAAATGAAAGTATGAAACCTTCAAAATTAAAGAGGCACCTTCAATCGAAACATGTTGAACTAGTTGGAAAATCAGTAGATTTTTTTCAAACAAAAAGATCAATTGAATTTATCAGTGAAAATCCCTAGTAAATCAATCACTCACAATGATATATTGCAATTGGTTTCTTATCTAGTTGCTTATCAAATAGCAAAAGAGAAAGTGCCGTCTTATGGTGAAAACTTATCCTTCCAGCTACATTAGATATAGTAACTACAGTATTTGATGAGAAATCGGCAGAGAAGATTAAACGTGTCTCTGTGAGTGACACAACAGTAGCTTGGAGGATTAGGGATATTGCAGAAGATTTAGAGTTTCAGTTGGTTTCACGCCTCCAGGCTGTTGAAGAATATGCTATCCAGGTGGATGAAAATACCTATATAACTAATTTTGTAACAATCCTGGTTTTGTGAGATATCCCTGGGATGATGACTTCTTGGAGGACATGTTGTGCTGCTTGACCTTACCTATACACACAACAGGGTCAGAGATCTTCAGAGTTTTGAATGACTGTGTAACTGGAAATTATAAATTGAACTGAGCAAACTGCAAGGGCGTCACTACAGAAGGAACAGCAAATATAACAGAAAAAAATAGTGGTGTTGTGAACAAGATATCAGAGGCTGTCTGTAATTATGTTGCTTGTAATAATTGTTTTATTCATCGTGAAGCTTGGCCGCAAAAGGAATCTTGCCAGCTTGAAAAATATTCTAAATGAAGCTGTACAGCTTGTCAATTGTATCAAAGGAAGTTCAGCCGTTTGTTCGAACAACTTTGCTTTGAAATGGGAGATGATCAGTCACACTTGTTGTACCATACTAAAGTTTGATGGCTATTCTGAGGAAGAGTTATAGCTAGGATATATGAATTAAGGATGGAGATACTACATATATTCCTTCTTGAAAAGAAGTCTCCAATGGCAGAGCTATTTATCAGGGATGAATGGCTTGCACAGCTATCATATTTAGTAGACATTTTCTCAAAGTTCATTGAACTTAATCTAGAACTACAAGGAAAAGAGAATATATTCGAACACACCGAGGAAGTACAGGCATTTAAGAAATCACTAAAGATTTGGCAAGCAAGGGTTAAAACAGACGAACCTGTTTACTACATGTTCCCTACACTTTTACAACATATTGAGAAAACCATTTAAATCAAGATTGTATGCATAAAATAAAAAGATATAGACTTACACTTCCAGTCTCTATCAGCCAGCTTTGAGCAGTATTTTCCAGAAGAAAAAACTGCCCATTTAAAAGAAAATACTGGGTAAAAGATACGTTTGTATTTGAGAACCCAGATTCAGTTTTGGAGTGATTAAACTTAACACCTAGTAATGGAGAGGATTTAGTCAAACTAACTAGTAACAACTCATTAAGAATGAGACACAAGACATCAACATTGCCTTCTCTTTGGCTAACCCCCTCCAAGAACTATCCAACTTGAGTCAGGAAAGTGTCATTCTCTTGCTACCTTTTACAACCACGTATATGTGTGAGGCTGGTTTCTCAGTCTTAACCAAGTTAAAGTCAAAGGAAAGAAATTGCCTTGATGTCACCATTGATATGTGTGTGTGGCCCTATCTTCCTGCGAGCCAAACTGGGCCAGGATAACAACAAACAAGCAAGCCCACCCAAGTCACTAAATAGGTAAGCCTAATTGCACACAACTGGAAATTATTCTATATTTGCATACACGCGCACACTATATATGTATACATACATACATACACACACACATATGTATATATATATATATATATATATATATATTATATTATATATATATATATATTATATATATATATATATATATATATATATATATATATATACTATATAAATATTTATATCAAATATATTACATATTTATAATTCTGATTTATAATACCTTTTTTAACATAGTTATTGCGTTTCAGTTTTTATCCTTGTATTCTTGATATTTGTGGTAATTTGTACAATATTTTTCTGTATGGGACGTGGGAATGATGTCATGGTAAAAACTAGGTCACGACTGAAAAAGTTTGAAGAACCCTGCATTATGGAACCAGATGGCGTTCCAGTACAAATGGGTACAAAGGGACGCACCAGGGACAGGACGCAAGAGCAAGATAATGCTTAAGGAAACTAAACATTTCTAAGACCGGTGCCAAGATTTCTTATGTTTTGTTTGGTGTCAGGTCACAATTTACCTTTGTACTTAATGTGTTTAAAGTCTAGCCGTATGCTATGATATCCAGCTTTATTCTGAGCGTCTGGATTACTTTATATATATATATATATATATATATATATATATATATATATATATATATATATATATATATATATATATATATATATATATATATATATATATATATATATATATATATATATATAATGATATATATATATATATATATCTATATATATATATATATATATATATATATATATATATATATATATATGTATATATTATATATATATATATATATATATATATATATATATATATATAAATATATTATATATATATAATTATATAATTAGTTTAGTTTAGTTAATGCGAGTCCAACAACATAAGTAGTTTCTGAAGTTGAAACCTTAAAGTTCAAAGTCAAAGAAACAAAATTAACATGCACCAAATGGAAAATAAAGAGAGGATGATAGTGATGCTCTTTTTTTCTGTTCAAACCTACAAGACAATATATAAATATAGTTCAGAACAGTGTCAACTTATACCAGACTATAAAATGGCTAGCCACTTTGCAATAATAACTATCTCCTCAGAAGCCGTATATAGCATTCATTACAAGTGTTACCAAACATGTTCATTTGTCACATTTGCATGTGCAGAGGTGTGTACACATCCACTGTTGCTTCTTGCAAGCACGTCTTCCTCTACAACCATTTTCACTTTGGCCACCACGTTTCAGTCCCTCACTACAAGCTTTTAACGCCATTGCCATTTTTGTCCATACTGGGTTTCAAGACTGGCTCACTTTCTTCATTTTCCATCCCCAGCCTTCTGGAGAGGGTGCTGCAGGGAAATGCCACAGGTGGCCCAGATTCCAGTCTGGTAAGCAGCATACTTTGAGTGTTCCAAAAGTGTGCTCTGCATAGGCGGGATGGATTCATTGATTTGCGTCTTTGGCAGAACATTTCCTTCCATGCCTAATTGACTGAGGTCACTTGGCTAGTTTTCTCATAAACAACCACCGTGTACTGTTCCTGAAGTCTGAAGAGTGAATCTTCTAGGTCTATCTCATGAAATGACTCTGCCATTTGTTTGAAGGTATCTGTCACCTCTGGGCATTGTGGGCTCACCCTCTGCTGTGTGGCGTGGTTTAGTTGATGGGGAAGCTATCTTCTTGCTGTTGAAAAGGATGATTTGGTAGATGGTCAGGCACTGTTGAGAGTATCTGGAGTTATGCTGCTTCAGCCCATTGCCATTCAATAGCATGGCAACTAACATCTTGAGTGCTGTTGGAACTGACTGTTCCTTGCATGTATGAGGAGAGAAACAATCAAAATTAAATCCTACTGACTCAAAAATGTCCTCCCGTCAAATCTTTGCAGCTTTGGCAAGGAAACTAGAATCTTCATAATCACATTTTAGAGCAACTTTGATCAGTCTCTGCATTCCCTCTGGAAACACCAGTACCTCGTTTTTTCCATCAGTCTGCACTTGTGCCTCTGGAAGATACTGTAGAATTTGCTCTTTAAATCAAGCTTCATTTACTTCAATAATTGCCACTCCAAGTTCTTGCAATTGGTCCTCATAAAGCTGCCACAGATCAGCAAAACGAAAGTAAAAGGTTTCATCTTCAACAGAGTTCTCAATGTGTGTCGTCAGTTTAATGAATGCTCTTGCTTTATTTTTTTTTTTGACTTTCGGCTTAACAAGACTGCTGACATTGCTGTATGCTTAGAGAGCGATGGCAATTTCTCAGTTCAAACAAACAAGGCAAGTGATATTTGGCTTCCGTGGCTATCAAGTCTCCACCTGCAATTCTAGCCAGCGGTGCGTATCTTGTAAGTCAGTAACCATGCATTGAACATATTCATCTACATGCAGTGTCATGAAGTCAAGAAGATCGCCAACTGCTTTTGCTCAGAAAATACAGATGTTATTGGGCTGAGTTGGATGGTTTCTGATTCACTCTGTAACAGTGTCTTTAGAACTGGTTGGTATCTGCTACCTCAGTATCTTTCTTTGTGCCCTTCCAGTCTATTGTTGCTAAGTGCCGCTGTGCCCTGTGTAAATTTAAGTCCTCGGCTGTAATGTGCTATCAAAATTCAGTTCTACTGGTAACCTGCCTAGCTGTCTAAATGCGTTCACACTCTATGAACTGTCTATAAGCTTGTAATTTGTCACCACTGAAAGCATTCAGAGGGCACCTCAGTTTTTCATTTGTAGTGGTCTGGCATATCACGCTTACAACTCAGTCCATCTTTCTAAATATTCAGTCACACCTGGATCACAAAGAGAAATAAAATTTTAGTTTAACATCAGGACAGACAATCACTCATTCACCTTTCCCAGCTGAAATGACGGACAAAATGTAAACCAAGAACTTACCTCAACTGCATAATGCAGTACGTATGTTTTTAGCAATGGTGGAATTTTTTTTCTTAACTTCAAAGTTGGCCATCTCACTCCTCAGATTTTAAATAAAATGTTCTACCTTTTATATT
>NC_087202.1:35641437-35653937 GCF_015104395.2 Macrobrachium nipponense | reverse complement strand
TGGATGGAGCTCTCTCTCTCTCTCTCTCTCTCTCTCTCTCTCTCTCTCTCTCTCTCTCTCTCTGTTGATTGAAAGATCTACCTTTTCAAGAGAAAGTTTCGACTAATATGATATAAAATTGTAGAATAAGTATCTAAGACATACGATCGAATCTCTTATATTTACTTAATGATGCAGGATCAGCTAAATATTATCCCACATCTAGGAATTCTTTAAAAAAAATCATTTTGATGAATGCGAGGCAGCAAGAGTGAGGAGATCTTCAAAGCTTGATCAGGGATTCAGCACTGCTGTCACCTTTCAGCCAAAGGGAATTCTGACATGAAGGCAGGATTATTTCCTGAACCCCAGGAGAATGAACCTGTAATTAAAACTCATGTAGCGGAAAATGTTTCGAACATAGAGATTTAGTATTTCTTCTGTGAATTCGTTTGAAAGATAAGTCTGTCATAAGCAAAGGAGGGATTTTCCTTACCTGGTGGAATATCTTAGTAGTCATTAGGATTGTCAAAGCAGTTTCGTGAAAACAAATCGAAATTTGAATAGAGAAAGAGAGCGCGGAAATGGAAGTTGATTGCAATGTTGAGTCTGAAGAACCGAGGTGAGGTGATAATGCAACGAATACATGTTGCCCTCCTTTGGGAGTGTTGGGTTGGGTTGGGGGACGGTATGAACGACGAGAGTATAATATCTCTTGACGTTCCTTTGAAATACCTTCTAAATTATTCAACGGATAAAGGGAATATTCTACAAAACAGGAAAAAATAAAAACACTTGAGCTCCTTCCCTCTTCCACCATGTTCGATTGTTGATAGTGTTTCGCTTTATTTTATATTTTAATTAAATTTTGTTCTAATAATCCATGTGGTACAACGTTAGAGTTATGAGAACGATTCCATACTAGAAAAGAACGATTAATGTCATTACATTAAAAGTCCATTTCGTCTTATTTCACTTTAGTAGTAGTGTATACATATCTGGTAGTTATTCAACCGTGGTTGGGAGAGGCGTCACCTCTAAAAAGGCCTGCTGAGAACAGAATGATTAACACCTTCCAGGCCCAGCCCTTCTTTAAGGACCGGAAGAATCTACACTCTTCGTTCCAGCCCGAGTAAAGGGGGCAAAGGCTCATGTATTCGATAATTATTCTTTCTCAATTTTTAGATGCCCGTTGGCCCGAATTTTCTTTGCTTTCTATTGCCAGTTCTTGACTATTTACGCAATATTGCCATCCACTAATGGTTTTCGATTAAACTGTGTAGATGAACATTTTTAAATGGATATAGGAAATAATTTGAAATTTTGTAGTAAATTAATGCTTTTACTGATTTTCTCTTATCAGCTTGGTGGGTCTAAGTTGTATAGCTGTTAAAACAGACTGCTAAACGAATTGTATTTTTTCTATTCTTCAAGAAAATTTTATATCGCATTTTAAACCTAATTTCCTCCAAGTGTATGTATTTTTCATCACGAATGATAAAATTCAACTTATAGTATTTTATATTGAATATGTTTCCGCCATGTAAACCAGTGGAATGGTAAAAAGGGGCTTCACATTTACTTTCGCTTGAAGCTTTGATAGTCTTCAGTATTATGAATGATTATTTTGCGTGATCAATTTTAGTGTTTAACTTTTGTAGCAAGTCGTGAAAAACCTTCGACTTTCGGTAACGGAAATTATTATCATTTTGCGAGGGAAAATACCCCACCTGAACAATTCTTTTCCTTTCCAGGTAAGACTCGAGCCTCTCATCTCATTTGATGCCAGATTCAGCCTGAAGCAAAAACCACTTTGGTAAGGAGAGAAATATCAAAACTTGTACGATTGGTTTAGAGATAATACTAGTTTTGTAATCTTTTGAAAATTCGATTTATCCGTTTTACAAAGCATAAATTATATATATATATATATATATATATATATATATATATATATATATATATATATATATATACATATATATATATCACACACATACATATGTGTTTGTGCGTGCGTGTGCAAATATTTATTTATTTTGCGTTAAGTGCGCAGTCTCTCACTAGACATATTGAATGGAGATATTTCGTTCCTGGAATAACGAAAGGGGTTCAAAACAACCAAATTAGTATTGTTAACAATAATGTGGAAGACTCCCATTCATTCTGACATATTTAGAATGTTTCTACGAAATCTAGATGTGCAGTCGTTACTCTCTCTCTCTCTCTCTCTCCTTCATTAATGAAATTCGCGTCAGAAATCGCCTTTAGTAAAATTACTCTACTTTGTGATTGAACGGTCTTTATTCAATTATCAACTGACATGCTGTCTTTATTCCCACACTTATTCGTTTCGCGTGGAGATATTTGTTGTAGTGATTGCCGCATATTTCAGGTTAATTACTTTCCCTTTTATTTGGTATTTAATGGAGCATTCAAAATTTCTGTTAATTGTAATGGAGATTATTTTGTTGTTGATTAAGGACATGGAAATCATCAATTAATATTTAGAGTGGCCTTATTTAGGACCTTTCCGGAACCATAACAAATACCATTAACTCTTCTTCCCATTTCCTTTCTGTTGTGTACTTTTGAAATTATTTTTGGAGCAGACATTCTTTTGGCACCGTCTCTTCACAAAAGCATAAACATTTTCTATTTTGAATTACAAAGCACATACCACTTACCTCCTTGGAAAAGATTCAGGTCCTCCCTCTCTGAATTTTTAGATTGATTCCAAAACAAAATATCCTCTCAAGTGAACCACCGATTATCCTGTCTTGGAGAAATGATCAGATTAGCCGAAGTGAGGGATCTGAGCTAGGATTAGATTATTAGTTATAAGAGCAATAACTTAACAGACATAATAGTACTGAATGTCTTCCTGCTCAAACTAAATATCTTTCTGCTCAATTAATCACTTAGTAGACTCGGTGGTGAGTGTTTCAGAAATGGAGATTATTTTCAAGCACATCTCTATAGCTTTGAACGTTTCATTTTAAGTTTTCTTTTATACAGGTACTTTTATTTTGATAATTTCTAGTATGTGCAATGTTCAACAGTTATATGGTTTACTTAATTGCTAATTTATTTTAGATGAATTATTATTTTCTTTCAGTTCTTTTAGTTCAATGAGATCCGTACCCAAGAATATTCAGAAATTGTAGTTTGCTTAGAAAGGAAAACAATAGCCAAAATATTTTATTGTTACTGCCTACAACAACCAGAAGTACTCAGTTCTCTGTCTTTATGCAGTTACTTACTGAAAGTCATTTCCAAGTAAGGAATCAAAGTTAAAAAAAAAAAAAGAGATTGTGATTCCCAAGGATATCAGAAAACACATAATCAATGCACAGTGTTGTGACTCCCCATCCTACTGACCATAAAGAGAGTCCTATATGTTATGTTATTGGCTGTCCTTATTTTTATTTCGGCCAGTCTATAGAAAGGATTTAGAAGTACGAATTAAACAGCATTTGTATTCTGTCAAAACTGTATTCATTCATTTAGGTGAAAACTCACAGGATAAATTATTCTGAAAGTTCAGTGATTGTCATATGGAGAGATTTCTCTGCCTGAAATCTTTTAGAATGTGCTATTATACAGCTTACTTCCAATTGTACTTTTAACCTTATGCCTGGCATGTATTATTTTAACCCCTGTAATAGTAAAATGTTCAAGAATTACCTTAAAGATAAAATCACTGATATGATTACTATTTAGTCACCTTATATATATTCTCTATGCACTCATATGTATAATATAATTGTTTTGTAAAAATGCTCACTTTGCAAAATAAATTTTGTGTTTACCAAAAATAGAATTATTTAGTTGTAAGTCTATCAGATTTTTTTTAGTGATCAGTCACTTTCCTTGTATAATCTTTGAATTGTCTTGCCCCTGCATTCGAGCTGTTGGGCCTAATCTATTGTAAAACCTCTTGAATATTTACCCCTGCTTTGGCAGGTGTACTAATTCTTGTTGGATTCCGGGTACATATCTTTTCCCTGGTAATCTCTCATTTATATGAGCTTTCTTCGTAATCTTATCTTAAATATCTTCACTCTGCTAAGTAAAGGACAAAAGTCGAAAGGCCTAGGATTACTCCATTGTTTCTCTTTATCTCAGTTCAGACACCATATCGGTCTATATATATATATATATATATATATATATATATATATATATATATATATATATATATATATATATATATATATATATATATGTGTGTGTGTGTATGTGTGTGTATGTATGTATGTATGTATGTATAACTGAATCACGAAAGTTTGGAACGTGATAAATGCATAAATAAAGGTATAAGCCACGAAGGAAAGTGAAACACTTGAGCAGCTACTCCAGTGTTTCACTTTCCTTCGTGAATTATACCTTTATTTATATATATATATATATATATATATATATATATATATATGTATGTATGTATGTATGTATGTATGTATATGTTTGTGTGTGCATGTGTGTTTGTGTGTTTGTGAGTTTAGAAATAAAATGGTACATTAGGATTTCATACAAGATAAATGTCTATATGTATAATATCTGCTGTATTATCACAAAAGTTTTGAAAGTAATTTTAAAGCTCTTAAAAGTTGGTATAGGCTTACTCGCATCGCCAAAGTGTGTGGGATTACGATAACTTTCCCACGATGTCCCTGGGCCAAGACTTTTATGGAGATCTCGTCTTTTTCTTTTGAAGTTCCCATAGAACTCTATCTTGTAACTTCTATCATATAGTCCTCTGTCGGACTGACTCCAAATATGTGGCGTACCTGGTGGAAGCAGGATAGTGTGTGTGTGTTTTTTTTTTTATTTAATGTTAATTTCATTTCTTATTTGTATGTTGTGTAATGTAAAATTCTTTTAGTTGTAGCTTTGGAACTTAGTTATTATTATATAGAACATTCTGAGGTACAACTTAGCCTTAAGCTGGCCATACACGTACGCGACTGGCATCGGGTTTGTTTTGCCGTGATTAGCACGTGCTCCAGTCCGCTTGGGTATTGCCCTTACACGCAGATGACTTGTTCTACGCATATTTTGAGAGGGCAGAGTTAATATGCAGTGGCCCGTGTTCCTCTCAGTCCTGTATTGTCCTGATATAGTGAGTGTTTAAAATCATGGAACTAAGTAAGTGCAATAATGATAATAGTACTGCTGCAAGACGAATACGAGCATGAAATATGCAAGAAAAATCGTAAAGTATGGGTGAAACAATGGCTAAGAAAGTGAGGTTTTATCATATGACTTTATTGAAAGAATTAAAGAAAAGTAACCCTGAAGATTATAGAAATTATTTAAGAATGACTGATGATGTCTTCGGAGACTTTACTTCTTGTCTCCAGATTTAATAAAGAAAGATACAGTAATGAGGAAGTCCATACCTCCTGAGGAATTAATTGCAACATTAAGGTTCCTAGCAACGTTTCTTGATCTGCTGTAAAGAGCAATAAATGAAAATACCACAACTTGGACACATATAGTACATAGGGTTTAGATGGCAAAACTGCAGACTACTATATATTTTTATTTATTTATTTTTATTATTTTTTATTTATTTATTTTTATTCATTTATTTATTTATTTTTATTTATTTATTTATTTATTTTTATTTATTTATTTATTTATTTTTATTTATTTATTTATTTTATTTTTTTTTTTATTTATTTATTTTTATTTTTATTTTTTTCGAAAATTATGCCGCGACGGGGAAAACTGAAGACTACTACCCCATCCCATTCCCGGGTTTAATCACGTCAATTATCGTGAGAGGGAAGTGTCCGGGAAGAACCTGGGAAATGATAATGCATTTGGTCACACTCCTGACCGGTAACGGTAGTTGCCAAATTTCTCACGATGGATAACCAGTCTTGCTTTGGAAATTTTCAACCTGTAGTCGAAAGTATTATTGTTTACCTTTTGTCAAAGCTTTACTTAGCAATTTTTTATCATCCACTATAATTGCAATTGCCATTCTATCGTTTTTCCTTAAGCAGGTGGAACTTGAGTGTAGATGTAGATTAAAAGTGTTTTCCCACAACTGCAGAAAATCAGTTTGAGTTAAGCATGGGATACTTATCTGTGTTATTTATGCTTTTGGAAATAGATCGAAGGTATACCATAGCTTCATAAAACAATTTAATGCGTGCTTTTCATAGAGCTGAGTTAACCACATTAATGTTTTAAAGGAATCCATTTTTATAGTTTAGGAGAACCTCTAAATAGGGCCTTAGTGTTAAGCTAGGTAAGAGATTATTGTACCAATACAAATCGCGTCAGTTGCTGATGGCCAGTTCGTTTGTTTGTTTGTGTGTATGGTGTTTTTACGTTGCATGGAACCAGTGGTTATTCAGCAACGGGACTAACAGCTTTACGTGACTTCCGAACCACGTCGAGAGTGAACTTTTATCACCAGAAATACACATCTCTCACCTGAATGGAATGCCCGAGAATCGAACTCGCGGTCACCGAAGTTGCAGGCCAAGACCATACCGATCACGCTACTGAGGTACTTAATGACCAGTTTTAATCGCACCTAGTGTAGTCGACAACAGTTAGCTTTCATGAATGAAAATTTGCGCTACTTTATCAATATGTTTTAGCATATGAAAAGAGATCATCACTTTCAGTTATATCCGATACTGTAAACAGAATTCTGCTCATTATTTTTAGCTAGAAACTGTACCACTTTTGTGATAAATAATTTTTGTTTTCATGCTATTTCCATACATGTAATGTATTAAGCTTCTTGTCTTGTTCTGTTTGTGTTTGTGTGTGTGTGTTTTCACAACTTTTCAATTCTCATGATGCATGTTAGGTTTATAATTGTCAGCTAAGTATGTGTGTAAACTGATATCACATCTAAAATATGCTTTTGAGGTTATGAGACATAACAGCCAGTGCTTGTAAAATCACGGTCGCCTTTTTAACTGCATGTTGTAGATTAGCTTTTGTGCTCTCTCTCTCTCTCTCTCTCTCTCAACGATGATATGGCGTGAATATCGATAAAAGGTGTGATATGGATCGCTATGGACATATTTCCTCTCAAATGTTTTTCAAGTGAAATTCACAGTCGTTTAAATATTATGTTTATATCGCCACGTTTTTCCTTTAAAATGTTTTACAAATTAATTGTAAAACCAATTTATATTAGTCAGGAGATACCATGAAAGGCTGGACTGCATTGCATTCATATTTATAGCGTCCATTATGCTTTCAAAGGTGGTTTCGTGCGCGGATTAGGTACCTAATATCTTGCGGTATGGTAGGCTAGCCAATGCCTTAGGTGAAAGGTCGACGGTAGGCAACGATGATAGATAGGCTTGTACCTTATCACCTTTATTGTACATAGGGTTGAGATTGCTAGGTTTATGTAGTTAACCGATACCCAGATTGAATTTGTTCCCAGGCTTTAAAACTGAAGACTACTATCGCGCCCCACTGGTCGGTAACTTACTTGATAAGTAGTAAATGACCTCTGTAGTTAGCCTAGTCGTACTTCGTCTTTTCCTACACCTGATTTCTTCGATTCCTGATTTTTACAACTCTTTGCGAAATGATCCCTTTAATGTGGCAGTTTTGTTTTTCACAAAATCTATGTTTGCATTTTTATTTATTTATTTTTTTACATAATTCCAGTAATTGCTTATAGGCTGCTTGTCTTTTTACTTTATTGGAGTAATTTAGACTTGGTATTTTCCACAAGCATGGAAGTGTTCTGTAGTACTACAGGTCCAAAAACTTACTAATAAAATCGTGAGGTAAATACTTGACTGACTGAGACATCCGCTTACATCAGTTATCTTTTCCTTACTAACTCGGTCTCCCACAAAGAAATAGTGCGATCGAGTCCGAGTACCCACTCATACAGGTATATTGCTACTTATCGAAACTTTTGTACCAAGTCCTCCCCCTCACACGCAGCAAGTCGCGCCAGTCAATTCAACATGCTGAAAGGACGATTGGACAGGCCAGTCTCGACAGGACCGACGTCAATAGCCGCCCCCATACACGTTAAAGATTGACCGGTTCGTGCCGGTATGAAATCTGCGTGCCAGTTGCGTACGGGTATAGCCATCTTTAATAGAGCAGTTTGTTTTATTGATATATATTCTCATTTTATCGATTGCATAATTTTGTGTTTGCATTTTTTTTCACACCGAGAAACCAGATAATCTAATCTGTGTAAAAAAAACAAAAAAAGTTTTTGGTCTCGTTCTGTGTTTAAAAGCATATATTGTGCTCTTGTTAACTTAAGCAGTGAATTGGGTACCGGTTGGATTTGGTATATGCATTAGTATTTGGAAAACTTAGTCATAATAAGATTGAGACCAAAGCAACACAACATTTTAAGGTACTTTTGTTCAGCAGAATCCCGACGTCTCGGTTTGATTGGATATTTTCAGTAGCATCTTAATACAAAATCTAGTGGTCACAGCCAGGAACAGTATTGATTGATTGTAAATTGCTGGCGTCTGGCGAACAGTGCTCTTTATTGAGTTATTCTAGTTTTATCCATAAAGATGGCGAAGTCCTTTCAAATCAACAACTTGGAAGTTTTTGATGTCCAGTTGTCTTCTTTTTTCCCCCCAAAATCACGATTTAAATGAGCTCATTTCAATCATTTAGTGGCGCCATAATACTGCTAGCGATCCGGAAATATGTTTTCGGTACATATCATAATAAAGCAAAAGAATTGTTAATTTTATATACTCGCTTTTGATCTGCTGTCAATAAATCCATAGCTGCAAGGAATTATATTTCTTTCTCTCCCTCGTCTCTCGATAACTTTTCCCTCATCCATATATACCTTACACAGCCTGGTCATCTATTTGACCAAACCAACACCAACATTTTGAGCATCTCGCTTATAATCATATTAACTCCCAGGGTGATTCTACTCTTCAGCCTCATAATTTCTTAACTTACTTCATCAACATTTATTCTGGCAAGTGTTTCCTGAACTTTACTGCAATGCTTTTCCTTCAACATACCCAAGTATCAAGTCTTTCCACGTTCACGAGTCCTAACGGACCTTTAGATCAGGAAATGATGTCAATTAGTTTATATATATATATATATATATATATATATATATATATATATATATACACACGTGTATATATATACGTGCATATATATATAATATTAAATAAAATATATATAATATATCTATATATATATATATTATAGATATAATATAGGATATATATAATATATATATATATATATAAATTTAAATAAAATATATTTTATCATATATATATATAATATATTATATATATTTGTGATGTATATATATATATAGATATATTGGTGGTGGTTTATAGATATATATATATAGAATATATATATATAGATAATAATTAATATACCAACGTGTTATATATATATATAATATAAATATAAAAATATATAAATTATAAAAAATAGTGGATAATTTAATATGATATATATATATATATTTAGGATATATTTAAGATGTGTTATATATATATAGAATAATATAATATATATATAATATATAAAAAATTAGAATATATAGATATGATTTTACGTTATATATATATATAAAATATTGATATATATATATATATATATTATATATATATATATATTTAAGAGATATATATTATATATACGTATATAATTATATGTATAATATATGTATTATATATATATATCTAAATATATCAGATATATAAATATATATTATATAGAATATATTATATGTGGTGGTATGTATTATATATATATATATGTGTGTGTATATCTAATATATATATATATATATATAATTATAGAATATTAATGTATTTATTAATATCCACGTTTATATCTAATACATATTTTATCTATATATATTATATATATATATATATATATATGTTTGTATATATTATATATATATATATATATATATAATATACTATATACTTTAATTATAAATACACGATTGTACTATATATCAATATATATATACTATTATGAAATACTTATCATATTATATCTATTATATATGATATCTATAATCTATAGATATATGATATATGTATATATATACACGTGTATATATATCTATATATATATATATATAAATATATATATATATATACACGTGTATATAAATAAACTATATATATATATATATATATATATAAGATTATATATATATATTATTATAATATATATATATATATTATACTACTTATATATATATATTATATTAATATAATAAATTTATTTATATATATATATATATACTTGTAAGGAGATAAATTTGCATAAGAATAATTGAATTTACAGCTCTTAATTCCGGTTGTGCTTGTAAACTTGTTTGTAAAAGGCGATAGGTGAACGAATTTTTCTGAATTAGTTTTTCCCTTTTATTTCATTATGGTTAGCTATGCTTATGCCAGATTTTCTTTGTATATAAGCTGTATATGAGATTTGGTCATTTGCAGGGGATTTCCTCTATTAATAAGTTAATAAGTTGACGCTGATAAGGTTAAATATAATATTTGCTTAATAAATAGTTACCTTGAACCCAGATTTTAATTAAATCCTTGTTAAGCTGTAATTTTTACTCTGTGCTATCTGTATTGGCTTTGATTTATGGCAAAGCAGTTGTAGATTTAACGCTTAATCGACTGCTCGAGAACGTGGGCCTTTTAACTCGTTCTCGTGTAATGAAGACTTTTGAACCCGGGAAGCAAGTTTTTAAATGTTAATAAATCTTAGGAAAAACATTACATGATGAACTATTATCATAACACACCTTGCTCAGTAGCCATGGCTTACAGTTTTAATATTAACTTGTTACAATAATTTTAAACGACAACTTGATTCCAACTCAACCTCATTAGGCATTCAATTATTCGTGACCCTCGGAAAAGTTACCCGTGGAAATTTTCTGACAAGTTTGCGTGTGGTGGTGGTTACATTGTTTTAACGACAATTTCTGCATAGTAACACTTTACGAGGAATTCGAGAAACTATGGCAATGCTTATCGCGTATAAATTCAAACAAGTCGTGTGGAATGTTTTTATAGAGTGTTTGCCTAAGGAGTAATGTTCTATCTTGTTCCCCTTTTGGAATAATAGGAATTTATTCGTGGGTCATTAATTACTTCGATATTACTATACTCTGTTTTTTCCATCTGTCCATCCGCCTGTGGTGTTTTTGCATGGTAACACTGTGTCCTGGGCTTTAAATAGTTACGCTATGTGTAAGTTTTAGGTAAATAAAAGGATATCTGGGTACATTTGCAACTGAAAAGTGTTTTAATAATTTACTGTATGCAAATTACACCGTTAATGTTCGAAATAGGATATTATTATTGTTGTTGAATGTAAGCTGAATGTAACTATCTAAAGCCCGGGACGCAGTGTTACCATACGCAAACACCACAGGCGGATGGACACATGGAAAAAATCAGAGTATAGTAAGGCATTTGAAATTGAGAGAATTGACTTGATGCATTTGCAACCCAATATGTTTTCGCTGAAACTCATGCGTTCATCTGTTGTCTGCTTTCATGAATGTTTTTTGGACACCAGTATAAATTAATATTGAATATGTTCACACCACCCATTGACAACAAGAACTCGGGGAATGTTACTTACTAAGGGAAAATCTTGTATGATAATATTTCTTTAACATCTTTTGAAAATTTGGTATTGTGTTACCAGAGGTTTGAAACCGTGTATCCCTTTTTAACAAAAGAACTTGTAACAACTTAATCATCTCAGGTTTACTGGTCTGGAATCAACGTATTACTTCACTTTTACTTCCAGAATTATGTGTTACGCCTTTCTTTATAAAGGTGTCTACTATTTTCCTTACCTTGATGGTAAAGATAATTTGGCGGTAGCGTTCGGGGGGCTGGGCCTCTCTCTCTCTCTCTCTCTCTCTCTCTCTCTCTCTCTCTCTCTCTCTCTCTCTCTCTCTCTCTCTCTCATAACTAACGAAGGTTACTAAATTAGATCCAGAATTTAAAAAAATAGACTTTCTTCGCAAACCCATCAAAGCACCGGTCAACTAAAAAAAGTTGGGTTCTGAAACTCGAAGTTCCACGTTGGACGAGACGGTTTCGCACTCGGCTACCCATCCGGTGGTCCGAATTTCGATTCTCGGATCGGCCAACGCGGAATCAGAGGAATTTTTTTCTCGATATAATGTGGTTCGGATCCCACAATAAGCTGTAGGTCCTGTTGCTAGGTATCCAATTGGTTCCTAGTTACGTAAAAATATCTAATCCTTCGGGCTAGCCCTAGGAGAGCTGTTAATCAGCTCAGTGGTCTGGTAAAACTAAGATATACTTAACTTTTTCTGAAACTCGATCCTCTGCATGAAATATGCGTGAAATCCAAATGATACACCAACATAGGAAATGGTAAATCAAAAATATAAAATGGGAAACCCAAATAAAACGGGATTGGTCAAAACCAGTCAAAAACCCATTCTCTACAGCAACTAACTCATCTTAAACAATCAAAAAACA